>NC_134327.1:13325616-13625616 GCF_964195595.1 Calonectris borealis | reverse complement strand
AATCTTGCCGGGGCTTTCCCGGGAGGCTGGAGGCTGAATCGCGTGCACACCTTGAGAAACGTAGGAGTTAAGGCAATTATATTAAAAGATGCTCTGCCAGGTACCTCCGAGGATCTGCCTTTGATATACCTTAGCACGACTGCATCCAGGGAGGACTCCCTGCAGGGTCTGTGTAGCGATTACATTAGGAAGGACTAGCCCGGCGCTAGCCCCTCCTGGGGAAATTCAAAGCATTTCTTCTTTCCTGGGGCCCGTGGAGTTGTTTATTGCTTGATTTATTTCTCAGCCAGGAAAAGGGAACCTCTTTCCTAGGCTCAAAAAGAGGCAGATCCCAGCCAAGATCCCAGGCACCACAACCAGCAGGTTTTGCCCCGGGATGCAGAATGGGTTTAGAAGCAGCAGCTCGGCGGGGGCTGGCCGGGGGGTGTGCGGTGCCCCTGCCCGGGGTGCCCAGCTCTCCCTAAGGGACAGGGTGCAATCCTGTCCCGTTCCCATCCGCATCGCCATGTGGCTTCAGCAGCTGCCCCGGCCGCGCTGTGTCGGGGATGCTCACGCAGCGATTTGGATGGGATAACCTGCAGACGCTTGGGAAGAGAAAACAGTACTAGAGGATTGAAAAAAAAAAACCCCCGTTTTATGGAGGGACTTTGTTATGCTCAGGAAAAGAGCTGTGTTTATCTTTCCAGCGCAGCTCCGGGGTTAGCGGGGAGCCTGTGACGGGGGCTCTGTCGGCAGTAAAAAAGCAGCTTTTTCCTACACGAAATAAATCCAGAAGCTTCCTTTCCCCTAGATAAGGGACCGGTGATGGCGTGTCCCTCCGGGTGGTGGGACCCTAGTCCCAGCAGCCCCCGCTCCCTGCCAGTGCAATGAGCTCCAGCAATAGCTGCTCCGCAGGATCCGGCCCCTCTCCTTCTCCGCCCCAGGGTGCCGGGTTGGGACCTGCATCGCCCCAGCCGTCCTTCATCCCTTTGGCCCATTTCCATGCTGTGGGTTGGGGATGGGGCTCAAGGCCTCCTGCAGACACATTTGGGGTGGCCTTCGGCCAGGGCAGGCTTGCTGCACCCCCTGGATTTCACATCTGCGGGGCGCAGGCGTCCTGTGCCGTGCCGCTGGCTGTGATGGGGATGTGAGCGGGGCCGATTGCCTTTTTAAGAAGGACGCGGGGCACTGGACTGCTCGGGGCGCTTGGCCATGCCTTGCCCTAATCCCAAGGCATGTAAACAGCAGGGGCTATTTTCTCCCTCTCCCACCCCCCCTCCCCATCCCCATCTCTTTCATTTTCCCAGCAAAGGAGCGCTCCATTTAAAACAAACAAACATTCCTCACCAAATAAGGCAGATGACATTTTTTTTTTGGGTCTGAGCTTGTGAGTGTCCCTTTAAGCAGCCCTGGGCACCAGGCTTTCCGCTCCGCCGGCCCCAAATCCCGCTGGCTGTCCCCAAATCCCAGCGGCCGAAGCCTGCTCGCTGGTCGGCCGAGCCGTGAGCGGGGCTCTGGCTCCGTGCTGCACCGACGCTGCTGCAGTGCTGCTCCCGCAAGCAAATCCTTTAGGTTTTTTCCCCCTTTTTCTTGAATGCCAGCGACCTGCTCCCAGGAGGCTGCCCACCCAAGGTACGAGCATCACCCATCGGACCCACAACTTCTTATTTTCTCCTGCAGAGCTCGAGCCACGCTTTGCAGCACAGAGGGGCCCGTGATGACCCCCCCGGGGCTGGGGACATCATGCAAGGGGCTGCTTCTGCAGCTTGGCCAGGCCTATTCATTCGCTCCAGCTCCCATTCTTCTTGCAGACAGCTCTGCCCGAATTGATGCTTGGGAGAAGTTAATTACAGCTTGCTCCTGCGGCAGGCGGGCAGGCAGGCTCTACCGCAGCTCACAGCTCCCATGCCTGGCTGATGCTCAGGGGGGACTGGGGGGGCTCCCTGCAGCTCCCGCTTGCTGCTGGCCACTGAGTGCTGAAGGCCCAAAAGCAGCATCCAGGGTCTTTTTTTTGCAAAGATTGAGTTAAATTTCTTTTTAGCACAGATTTCCTCTCCCCTCCCCAGCCCTGGCAGCGTGGCCGGGGTGTGTGGGGGACACTGCGGACGCTGAGCCCGGTCCGGCTGCCCCCCGGTCAGTGGGGTTTGGGGACTGGGGAGGACTGGGGCACCCCCTTTTCGACCATGGCATTGGGGCACAAAACTCCCCGCGTTGGTGTCCAGGTGTGACCCTTCGGGGAGGGCAGGGGACCAGGAGACATCAGCCCAGGGAGGGTGCGTTGTCCCGGGGCGGGGGGGGGCGGACTTTCAGCTGCTCCATCCCCGCTCCCGCGCTGCAGCAGCATCCCTCCAGACGGGGGGGGTGCCGCGGCTGCGGGGGTCCCAGGAGGTGACGGGGACCGAACGCTGCTCTCCCCCCCCCATCCCCGCAGGCATCAACGCCCAAGCGCGGAAGCTGCAGCGGCACCGGGCGCGGGGGACCCGGCGGCCACCGGCGGGGGCTGAGCGGGGCGGCCCCCCCGCCCCGGCCCTGCGGCGCAGCCTCAGCGAGACCAGCCTGGGCAACCCGGCTCGGCGGGCCGGGGCCGGGGCCGGGGCCGGGACCGGGGAGCGGCTCCAGCGGCACTGCTCCACCCTGCCCGGGAGCCCGGCGGCGGCGCGGAGCGGCGGCAGCATGCGGTACTCCCTCTACCAGTCCCCGCACCTCCTGCTCCTGCAGGGCTACAGCCAGCAGCATGTAAGCACCGCGCCGCCTCCCCGCTCACCCCCCTGCACCCCCCCCGGCACCCCCCCGCTTTCCTCTCACTCCCCCCCCAAACCCCGGGGAAGGGGGGCTGCTTGCATGGCCGGAGCTGCTGGGGTTAGGGGGGGTGGTGATGGCGTGGAAGAGCATCCTTTACAAAACGAGCGGTGCCAGCTTGGGACTTTGCAGCCTTGTCCCCAAGCACGGGGGGATGCGGAGCTGGGACCCACGACCTCCCCGGTCAAAGCCCCAGAGGGGGATGGGGAAAGCCCCCGGAGCAGCATCCCTGCCCTGGCACAAGGGAGGCCCGGTTTTGGGGGTGATGGCTGAGCTGCCCTGTCTCCTGTTTGGCTGCTTCGTTAGGGGCAAACGTAATGAGAGGCAGCAAGGAGACAGCACGTCTGGGAGCCCCTGCTCCCCAGCGCTGGAGGCACTTGGAGGACGAACTGGAAAGGACTGGGACGGCACTTGTAGTTAATGGCGACTTTGTCCCCATTGCTGTTCCAAGCTTTCTGGCAGGGTGACACTGGCACTGCAGCCTTCTCCCGCCTGCAGCCATCCCGTTAGTACAGCTGGGGAAACTGAGGCACGGGGCAGTTACGTGAGCTGCCTCAGGGCGTGCGGGCAGGCTGGGGGAGAAGGCAGGGCAGGGAGCGGCTGCTCTGACCAGGGTCCCACCACCCTCCCCTGGGCAGGGGGATGCAGGTATCGCTGCGGTCGGGGCAGGGAGAAGGTGGGAAGGAAAAGCAGCTGTGGAAAAGGGGGGGTGAGAGGCGGAGGGAGGGCTCCTTCTGCCCAAAGCAGCCCCATTTACTGCATGCCCAAACTTACTGTGCCCATTTATTAGCGTGCCCAATGCAGGGATCGCTGCTGTCCTGCCTGGCAGCGAGGAAAATAGAGAAACGTGGCGCTGCCTTGCGAAGGTGGAGCAGGCGGCTGGGCGGCCGGGGGACGGCGGGAGGCTGCAGCACCCACCGCACTGCAGGGAGGAGGGTCCCTTCTCCCCCACCCTCCCTCCCCGGTTCATGCCACGTCTCCCCACTTGGCAGGACAGCTTGGTTTACCTGCTGAACCGCGAGCAGCACACGGTGGGCCAGAGGACGCAGGCGAGCAAGCCCAGCATCAGCCTGTCGGCCCCCGACATCCTGCCCCTGCACTGCACCATCAGGAAGCTCCGACCTTCCCGGCATCGCTGGGAGGAGAAGCTGGTGCTGGAGCCCATCGCCGGCGCTGGCATCTCTGTCAACTTCGCCGAGGTGGTCCGGACGGTCGTGCTGCGGCACGGGGACCTCCTCTCCCTCGGTCTCTACTACCTGCTCCTCTACAAGGACCCCATGAAGGCGCAGCCACTGCCGGCGCAGACCCTGCTGAGGCTGCGAGCCCTGCACCCCGCCGTCCCCGAGGGTCCCCCCATCTGCGGGGCGTGCGGCAGCCTGCTGAAGGAGAGGGACCCTGCCACCAAAAAGCGGGGCCCATCGCCCATCGACGGCCCCAGGGCGCCCCGCAGAAAGCTGCTGCTGGAGTTCGAGCCGGCGGCCGAGGACGTGCTCCTGCGGCGCATCATGACCCTGATCGAGCCGGGGGGAGATGACCACAAGCTGACACCCGCCTTCCTGCTCTGCCTCTGCATCCAGCACTCGGCCACCAGCTTCGAGCCGGGTGACTTTGGGCAGCTGCTGCTCAAAGCAGCCAGGATGATCCAGAGGACGGTGTGGGTCAGTTGCGGGGGTACGGGGGTGTTGGTGGGGTGGGGGTGTTGGTGGACCCCCCCCAGGGGCTTCCCCCAGCCCAGCACCTGGGGGCAGTGAGTGCTGGTTGGGGGGATGCTCGTGGCGCCCCGTCCTGCTGGTTTTCATTTTGCTTTCCCCTTCTCTCCCTGCCCAGGAGCGGACACGGGAGCTGGCTGAGAAGCAGTCCCAGCAGTAAGTGCAACCCGCTGCCCCTCCTCATTTTGCCCTGAAATGGGGAGAATTCAAACCAGTTCTTCTTCCACAAGCAAGGGGACCCCATGGCTGGTTATAACCACCCTCGCAGCGCCGAT
Organism: Calonectris borealis; assembly: GCF_964195595.1. Classification (NCBI taxonomy): domain Eukaryota; kingdom Metazoa; phylum Chordata; class Aves; order Procellariiformes; family Procellariidae; genus Calonectris; species Calonectris borealis. Next base: position 13,620,854 of record NC_134327.1, on the reverse strand, counting down.
GCACGCTGCGTTTTCCTGCTCAATCCCATGCATTTGTCTCTCTGGTTCTTTCACCGTGGTGCCTGCAAGGACCCTGCTTGGGAATGTGTGGGGCTGGAAAAGCAGGCGAGCTCGGGGGGGAATAGGACCTGCAGCAGCTCTGGGGTCTTCTCCAATCCAAGACCAGGCCAAGGCTTTGCATGTGTGGCTTCAGCATCCCTGAGGGACATAGCAGGGATGGCCCCGCTGCGGGGTCTCACCCCGTTCATGCTGAAGACCCCCCTGCGCAGCGAGGACGGGGCTGGCGTTGCATGTGTGCATCCAGGGATGGTGGCACATGGTGTCCTGGGGTGGGGAGCACCACTCTGGGGCCATCACAGTGGTGCAGGGGGCTGGATCCCAGCAGGGCGCGAGGCCGGCTTCCCAGCCATTTCCAAAATCCAGGCTCCAAAGCAGCATCTGGAGAAATTGTTGGTGCTTGCTGTGAGATTTCCTTTAGGACAAGCTCCGAGGATGCTTCCCAGGCCTTTCCTATAGCAGGAAAAAGTGGTTCAGCAATTGAGAAACTTCCCAGATGCTTTTTATTTATTTTGTTTTATTTTTGAACAGCCCAGCGTGGGCAGGCTGGGTTTAACCATCCAGAGCTGGCAGGAACAGCACATACTTCTTAGGGAGAGCTGCTCTTCAGCCACGAGTATTTACTGCAGTTCAGCTGTATTAGGGGGAGTTCCCCCCCAAAAAGTGGCACCCCACAAAGGCCAGGTGGTCTTTGGCAAGCCCGGTCCCCGCAGGGTCCCCTTCTCTGTCGCGCAGAGCAAAAACCACCAGATTTTTGCTTGCAAAGGGTCTTCCTAAAGGGGTGCTGGGCTTGGGGGGGTGGTGCGAATGCTCTCCTGGCATTGCGCCAGGCTGGCTGTTTTCTCCCCAAAAGCTTGAGTGGGGATGCCGAGGGGCAGCAACCGTAACACCCGCTGTATCTCCCCAGCCAGGACCCTGCCACCCTGTCCCGCTTCACCATCACGGACCTTCTCCCGGACCTGCAGCACATCCTCTTCTGGATGGCCAACGCCATCGAGGTCCTCTATTTTGTCCAGCAGAAATCGCCCACCTACATCCAGAGCATGGAAGAGGAGCTGGACGTGAGAGGTAGGGCTGGACGCAGCTCCTGGCTTGCTTCTCCGGCCGGAGCGACTTTGCTCTGCTAATCCCGAGTCGCAAGCGGTGGTCAGTGCCCCCGAGATGCTCCTTTAACCCCCCGTAATCCTCAGCAGCAGGGATGTCTCTGGGTGCAGGCTGGGGTACTCTGTGCGGGACGAGCAGCCTCGCGTCGTGCCGTGGTGCTGCTCGGCTCCGGGGCCGGGTTCTGTTGCATTTGCAGCCGAGCCTCCCCTTTCCAACACCGCAGCTTGCGGTTAATGCCTCGGGGGTGGCTTTCTACCCCCCGCCTGCTGCACCTGGGTTTGCGGGCAGCCCTGCAGAATTGCTCACTGGTGAGCCCGTCTTAACGCCAGCAAAAAAAAAAAAAAAAAGAAAGAAAGAAAAAAAGGAAAAAGGGATTAAATCAGCCTCAGAAACTCTCTGGTCTATGGAGCAAGTTAAAACGTTCGTAGGCCAGACTGGCGGTCGGCAGGAGGGGTGCAGCCCTGGGCTGCCTGCGGTGTGAGCCGTGGGAGATGGCAGGCGGGCGCTCTCTGGGGCAGGAGGAGCCTCTTTGCCCCTGTCGAGGGATGCCGTGGTGGTGATGCCAGCCCGGGAGCACTAATAACCCCCACCCCGGGAATTTGGGGAGCGGTGAATTCGGCCCACCTTACTGCTTCCCCATCCTCCTCTCTGCTCCGTAGGCTCCAAGGAGTCTCTGTTCTCCTCGACCATCACAGCCAGCGAGGAGGCGATGACGGTGCTGGAGGAGGTGATCATGTACACCTTCCAGCAGTGCGTCTACTACATCTCCAAGGTACCTGCTCCCTGGGGCGGGCGACAGCGTCCCACGGGGCCAGCACGAGCGTCCCCAGCAGCTCTCGGGCTGCGCAGGAGGTTGTTTTTTTTTTTAAAACTTTTACTCTTTGGCAGTTGCGTCACGCCGAGGTGTTTTCCTTTGGGCTGAAGTGCCCCGATTTTTGGTCGCAGCCCAGGAAAAGTATTGAGTTACTGCGGCGTGTTTCCCTCCCTGCAGTGCAGCGGCTCAGGGGAGGCGTTTGGGGAGAGCTGCTTGGCTCCGGCCGGCGCGGCATAATGGTGCGATTGAGGGCGCGATGGAAAGGGGCCCCTGGACCGTCGCCGTTGGACGGCGAGAGCCGGGCGGCATCGGGAGCGGGGAACAGAGCGGGCAGTGTGAGGCAGGAGAAAGGCTGCTGTGTGCAGGACAGCCCTGCCTGTCCGCTGGCGTCGGCACACGGGGACGCAGGGGTTGCTCCTGTGCCGCTCTGCCGGAGCGGCACCCTCCTCCCCAGCACCCTCGCCTCCCCCTTAGCCTCGGCAGAGGTGGGTGCTAGGTGCTGCTCTCCCATTTAAGCAATAGGGAAAGGTCATCCACATCGGTCCTGGTTTTTCTTTCACCCTCGTGCCCAGCTGATCGGCCCCTGCTCTGGTTCAGATCAGTTTTCAGATCCCTTTAGCTGAGCTGTCCCATGCCGTCACCTCCAACTGCTAAAAGCGCCGAGACACATTCATTTCTTTTGTATTTTTTTTAAACACTTGTGCAACACCGGAGCGCATCAAGGCAAGGGGTTAAGTGAGATCAGCCCCTTGCCGGAGCAGCGCCAGCGGGGTTTGCTCGGCTTGCGGAGGTGAGGGGGTCGGAAGGGCTTGGCTCATGCAAAAAAAAAAAAAAAAAAAAGAAACCAAATCAGTCCTGCTGTGAACTCGCTGCTCTCCCTGCAGTGTCTGTACGTGTCGCTCCCTGCCCTGCTGGAGTGCAACCCCTTCCAGAACGAGTGCCGGGAGAGCTGGCGGGCATCCCCGCCGCTGCCCGAGGAGCTCCGCAGGGTCGTGCTCATCTACCAGGCGGCGCTGGACCTGCTCCGCCAGTACGAAGTGCACCCGGAGATCACCTCCCAGATGTTCGCCTACCTCTTCTTCTTCTCCAACACCCTGCTCTTCAACCAGCTCCTGGATAAGGGTCAGTCCTCCTCGAACACCCAGCCCGGACTGGGTAACCTGTAGGGGACCGGCCCTTTGGGAGACCCTCCAGTCCATCCCAGTGCCACCTCAGGGGGTACAGGAGGGAAGGAGAGGGCTCCAGGCAGCTTGAGGGGGCTGGAGATGGGCAGGTCTCAGCCCTGTTATGGGGAGGCCAAGCACAGACCCAGCTGCTGTCTCCAGGGTCCCAATTCCCAGGAGGGGTTTAACCCCACGAGTGCCCCATCCTCACCCCCTGCCAGAGCGCTGCCCTTTTGAGCCTGAGCAGAGGAGGCTGAGAGCAGTTCGGAGGGGCAGCTCGTTAATTAACTACTGCAGCCTGCCTTGTAATGGAGGTGCTCGTTAGCCCTCATTAACACAGCAGCCCCGTTGCCTGCTGTTAGTGCCAGGTGAGGTCCAGCCACCACCAGGAGTTGCAGCTATAGGACACTGGGGACATGAACCTGGATTTATTTTGCTGCCCTGGGGCACCTCTACCCACGGGGCAGGGGTTGGCCAAAGGATGGGGGGACTGGGGGGGGCTATTCCCCGACACGTGCTGATGGATGCTCTGCCTCCGCAGGCTCCTCTCTCGGCTGCTTCCACTGGTCGCAGGGGGTGAAGCTGCGGGCCAGCGTGCGGCTGCTCCTGGAGTGGCTGCGCGGCGCCGGCTTCGAGCAGCTCGCCCAGCAGTTCTTTGCCAAACTCGCCAGCGTGGCCAACCTGCTGGCCATGCCTGGCTCCCAGCTGGTCCAGGTGAGGGGTGCCCGGCCGGGGGCTCGTGGCATCGGGATGGGCACATGCAGAAGAGACCCGGCTTGGCGGTGGGGGTCCCTGCAGTGATATGTCCCTTCTTCTGCAGCCTGTCACCAGCTGCCCCTTCCCGGGCTGGTGGGTCCGTGGGTGGGCAGTACCGAGGAGGGGATGCTCAGGCTCACTCCATCTTGCCCGGCTTCTCCCTCCCATCCCCCTCGTGAGCCCCTGCTCCTCGGAGAAAGCAGCTCCTCACCTCTGACGTTCGCCCCGCGCTCTGTCTCTTTGCTCAGATGACCTGGCCGTCCCTGCGAGCTGAGTTCCCGGCGCTGAGCCCCGCGCAGCTCCACCGGGTGCTGAGCGAGTGTCAGGCGGTGATGGATGTGGGCTGCATCGCAGCGTGGCAGCCCGGCGAGGAGGAGAGCCCGGCCACCTTCCATCCCGGTGAGCCCCTGGCTTTGCGCTCAGCGCTGCTCCAGTCACCGTGTTCCGGTCACCCGCAGGCTCCCTCCGAGGTTTTTATGTACAAACCAAACTGGCAATTCCCTTCCCCTCCCTGGGGCTCCCTGCCACGAGCAAGAATAACCACGGCCCCATGATTCGGATATTGCGAAGGATCAAAGTGCACTCAGAAGGGCTTGGGGCTCTTTCTGCGTTCCCAAGTGAAGGGTGCTGCTGCCTCGCAGCTCACCGCGTCCCCAATACCGGCAGAGAGACCGCACGTGGCCGAGAGCCGAGAGGCAGGAGCGGGGTGCAGCCCGGGCCAGTGCTAGCCTCCCTCCCTCTGCCTTTCAGATGAGATGCTGGAGTCCTTCGACAACCACCCGCCCATCATCCTGCCCAGCGGGGGCTTCAAAGTGGACCTGGAGGTGGAGACGTTGGACGACAACATCTACCGGCACCTCCTCTACATCCGCCACTTCCTCTGGAGCCTGCAGAGCAAGAGCCCCCACACCAGCGAGGGGCCAGGCTCAGCACCCCCAAAGGTAGCCTGTACCCTATGGAGGAGCTGTTCCTCTCCTGGGTGGGCAGAAGGGTCTTGGGTCCCTCTGCCCTTGTGTAGAGCTGCTGGAAGGATTAGTGCTGCTAATCCCCCAGCCTGGGGGGAGCGGGAAGGTGAGCTGGGAGGACAGGCTCGTCCCAGCAATCTCGTTAGTGGGGAGGAGGGAGGAAGGGAGGGATGTCTGCAGGCAGTGCTCCCCTTCTCCCTGCACCCTGCCTGTCCCCGCAGCCAGGCAGGCTTGCACAAAAGCACTAATTAGCTAATGTCTATAAAGTACAGGGAGGGCGAGACGTGCTGCGGGTGCTAAGCTTAACTGCCGTTCGTCTCCAGCTCCCTGGGGAGGACATCCCTTCAGCAGGTCCCCTTCTCCTCTCCCACTCTGTCCCCATCGACTGCAGCACCCGCAGGCACCACTACCTGCTCCCGTCACCCTGGGGCCACATCACCCAGCTGTGGGGCCACAGGAGGAGCCGTGCTCCCCCGGTGTCCCCCTCCAATGAGGTCCCCCAGCAGGGACATGACCAGGAGTCCCCTCCTGGCTGGCTGTGAGCATCCCCAGCATGGCCCTGGCCACAAAACTGGGGTGTGGGAGCTGTGCTGGGAAGCCAGGACAAGCCCTTTGGCTGGAGCCGGCAGCCGTCCTGCCTGCAAAGCAGACAGGGTGGTGGGGTGCAGGTAGGCTGTGAAAAGCACCCGTAAGGCGTCCCACAGAGCATTTTTCTCCTTAAGAAAGAGGCATGCACGACGCCAGATGTCCTGGAGGTGAGCAAGAACCCGGCTGCTGCCCTGGGGAGCACCGTCACCCAGGAGGACTACTGCTCCCTGGGGGGCTGCGCCGAGCTGCGGGGGAGCCCCCCACTCTGCCTGGCCACCAACGGCTGCCCCTGCGAACACCCCATCGGCGAGCCGCAGCTCCAGGAGAAGCTCAAGCAGCTGCAGCTGGGCAGGGGTCCGGCCCCCAAGGCCAGCACGGCACCCACGGACCCCTCCTGCCTGCTGACGCCACCCACCACCCCCCTGAACTTCGACTCTGGGAGCCCGGAGTCCCCGCAGGGCACCGGCAAGGGGCTGCAGGACCCCCGGAGGAATGGGATGAACGGCACCAAAGGCAGCACCCCTGAAGGTACCGAAAGCTGGTGTTGCCCTGCTTTGGGGGTGCAGGCTTGGGGTATGAGGGTGCTTGCTGCCGTTCTCCTGCGCAGCTCTCCACGTACACACGGTTGCTGCGGGGACTTGTCAGTGCTTGGACGAGGCAGGTGAGAGCAAATGAAGCATCTCATCCAGCTCCTGCCCTGGCAGAAAACCAGCCCTGGGGCTACCCGAGGTCGGCTTTGATGGGGTTTTGGGGGGCAACTTTCTGTGGGAGGTTGTGAGGCTGGCTTTGGGCGATGCCAGAGCAGTATGCCGGTCTCTCTGCTGCCAGGATGCTCGCCGACACCCTACGACTACCCCACGCCGGAGTCTTCCAGCCGCAGTTCTGCCACCGATGACTTCTGCTACGTCTTTGTGGTGGAGCTGGAGAGAGGACCCATCGGGCTGGGGATGGGGCTGATCGACGGCTTGGTGAGTTCTCACCCATCGCCCCTCCATATAGCTGGAGTGGGACATGTGGGACATGTTTTATACCCCAGGAAAAACCAGCGAAGAAGCTAATGGCTTCCCACGGGAGCTAGGCTGCTTCTCCTGGGGAAAATGAGGCACAGAGTGATCTCTCGGGAGGAGCAGATCTCTGCTCCCGGGTCTCTGTGCCGTGCATGCAAAGTCCATCACAGCTGTCCTGCAGCTGGAGAGCGCAAACGGGCTCAGCACTCTTGTGGGAGGAAAATGACTCAGCCGAGGTCTTTCCTCCACCCTTCAGCGGGCAGCAAGGGAAGCGGAGGGGAGCAGGGAGGCTTGCGGGGTGTCAGAACAGCTCCGCCAGCGACAGCACTCGTTGCATAAGGCAGCGTTGCAATCTGGCTTAGTGCGGTGGATCATCTCACTAAGTGGCCTTTCATGGCCGTGCATTAGTCGGTAGGAAAGAGGGCATCACCGAGCCCCGGGGACAGCCGTGAGCAAAGAGTTCCAATCCCAAGATGGCTGCAGGTTAACGATGCTTTATTCTTAATTAAACTGAACAAGAAAAGATTGCCCTCGCCTCTCCTTTCTGTGTATAAATTGATATAAAACTGAAGGCTGGTGTTTCCTTCCTGTTACTGTTAGTGACACCATCTCCAGCACCCATCCATCACATTCCCCAGCACCTCCAGGGTCCTGCCTGGCATCAGGCACCCGCTGGGCTGTAAGGTGTCACCCTGCCTGGGGAGCTCAGCCCTTTGGGACCACAAACCTTTTGTGTCCCCTCCACCCTGGCTGGTCGCTCATCGCCTTTCCCTGCCAACAGCACACTCCTCTCTGCTCCCCGGGGATCTACATCCGCACCCTGATCGAGGACAGCCCCGCGGCCGCCGACGGCAGGCTCTCCATTGGGGACCGCATCCTGGCTGTCAATGGCACCAGTCTCATCGGGGCGGACTACCAAAGGTGAGTTGCGCCTTGCTGGAGGGTCCCGTCTGGTATCGGCACTGTGGGAGTTAATGCTGAAGTCCAGGTTTTCAGCCGTTTTGCAGCAAAGAGCTGCACAGGGTCTCCGAGTGCCTGGTGCTACGGTCCCGGCCAAAACGCAGAGGATGCTGCGGTACGGGCAAGCCACAGAGAGAGGAAGGACTTGCGCAGGACACTGGAAAGGGGGGAAGGCAGCTGGGTGGAGGGGTTTGGAAGAAGGAGCAGGGAGCAAAAGCTGGAGAGCACACTTGGGAAGTAAATGAGAGCCCCAGAGGTGGGTCTCAGCAATGCAGAGCTGCTTCAGCCCATCCCACCCCAAGCTTCCTCTCAAAGTGGGACGGAGCTGCTCGCACCCTGCCTGGCTGTCCGAGGCAGAGCCCGGGCACCCACGGGGCAGAGCAGCTCAGGGCTCGTTTGCCCTCGCCCTGGCAGCGCTTGCTTGGAGGCCAGGCTCCCCGTAAAGCTACAAGCAGAAGAGAAACGGACCCTGCTTGTAACACCAAGCAGGCCCAAAGCAGAGAGTGGGGGATGTTCTGCAAATGGAGGGGTGTTTTGCAAATGTTCAGGACCTGGCAGGCTCCCGGGGGGCTGCCAGCCTGCGGGGAACCAGAATTCACCTCTCTCCCCATTGCCGCTCTCTGCAGTGCGGTGGACCTCATCCGCTCTGGAGGGAAGAAGCTGCGGTTTCTGGTTGCCAAGTCGGACATGGAAATAGCCAAAAAAATTGGTTCCAGCTCCTCTTCTTCCTAGTTTTTGTGGCACGAGGGTCCTTCTGCAGCAGCTTTCAAGTGCAGCTCTGGTTAAGGCTGCTCTCGGGGAGCCTGGAGTGCAAGAGGGAGGACCAGGACTCCACAACTGCCCTCGATTTGCTTTTCGACACCCCTGCGCTGCAGCAGATGAAAGGACATGCAAGGGTGGTGCGCGCTTCTCCCACTGCACTGGCTGGGAGCATCACTCCTGATCAATTGCCCAGCCTCATCTTACACCCTGTGTCGTCCTTCTCAGCTTTCCTGCTCCTTCGTCCCCTCTGGCAGGGGACAGGAAGGGGATGCTCCCCCCACGGGGACCGTAGGCAGGCTCCTCCGTTCCTCAAGGCTGACAGCTCTGCTTGATCACACTGGCAGGCAGAAGGCTTGAAACACCTTTGGGATTTAAAGATTAGCATGTGGAGCAGACCTGGGCTTCGCTGTGGCTGTGGCCACCTGAGGTGCTGGCACATCAGGCTGGAAAAGGGTGCCCAGCTCTGGGGGTGGTAAAGGCAGCAGAAGCACCCAGGAGCGGGATTCCAAGCAGGATGCATTGCTCGGAGTTAAGTTCCTTGGTGCCATACCCTAAGTCAGGTGCCTTTCTGCTGCTGGGCTAAAATCATGCTGTCCCCAGCCCTGCTTTGGGATGGGAAGCAGCTACAGCAAAGCGCTGACACCACCAGCAGTTCTCTGTGAGTCCTGGGGGGAGCCCCTTGAAGAAAAGGACTCTCTTGCCCTTGCTCATGCAGCAGATTTATTGCCCAGCTTTGGCACCATGATCCTGGCAGAAGGCCCCCAGGACTGACCCAGCAGCGTGGGGCATTCACAGCAGAGAATTTGGCCACGCAGGAGCTGTTGCCCCCTCCAAGGGGCTGTGGCCGGGTTATTGCTTCTGCGCCTGCCCCTGGTCCCTGCGAGCTGGAAACAGTAGGTTTGTGCCACCAGAAACCTGAGCGAGCCCGACAGCGTGCGGTGCCAGACCCCAAGTGTGGCTGACACTAGCCCAGGCAGACAAACGACATCTTGGCACCCTCCAGCTTTGCCAGGCCATTGTAAGGCCACTCTGCCTAGCTCAGAGCATCTCAGAAGTGCCTGCTGCTGACAGGCCGAGGGGTGATGGCGGGCAGCAAAGGCTCCCTTTGGAAGGTCAGTCTTGGATGTCCCAGAAACAGCTCTGCTCTCTGCTGCCAACAACAACGGTGTCAGCAGAGCTGAGGTGGCAGCTCCACCGTGCGGCTGGCCGGTCGCCTGCACACCCGGCCTCCTGCCTGCTAGGTCCTCCCTGTGCTTTTAGCAACATTAACGGGATAAACCCGACCTGATTTCCACATATAGACAGATACCAAGACCTAGTTTAGCCAAACGCTATTAAAACTGCCTGCCGCAAAGCCCTGCATCACACCCTGCACTTAAACCAGCATGGTCTAGGCTCTGGCAGCAAATCAGATATTCACACGGCATCTCACAACAAGAGTTCTTCAAGGATTGTGATGCTAAAAAAGGGATGTTTTACAGGGTTGGCCTTAAACCTCAGATACTTCACTGCTGTAGTTGTGGTTTCTGTGCTTAATCTTGCACTTTGCAGAAGGAGAAAGATGTCAGAATAACCCACGCAGGGGAAACGCTCCACTATTGGATTTCAACACAGCCTGGCCTGCCTTTTCTAGGGCAAGACAGACCTTCACCGAAACACTAGTGCCTTGCTTCTCTGCTAGGCCATGGGCCAACTGGCCTGGGGTGCTGCCCCAGCAGGGACTGGGATAAATGCATCCCTCCTGCCACTGACTCAGCTGTACCAGGCAGGCGAGCAAAGGCTCGGGGCCCCACGGGGCTCCTGGTGATTCACTCGACTTTGAATCAAGTAGGTGTGTTGGCCTGTCATCCTCCACCGAGCTCAGCAGCTTGGCAGGGCAGGAAATGGGCTGCCTAGAGCCCCTGGGCAAACTGCATGCGCTCCCTACTCCCCTCTGCCCGCGAGCCAGGGCTCGGGGGAGGCTTGGTTTGCACTAGACAGCACTGGGGCTGCACCCTGGCAAGTTCCAGCGGTACCAACACAACCCTCTGCTCCCCGCTGAGCCTGGCTCTCCAGGCACCCCTGGAGGTGGGAAACAGCCCCAGAGCTGTATGTTGCTCACAGTGCAGTCAGGTATTGAAACAGACTGTAAATAAACCCGGCTATTTACTAGTGTGCATGAGGGCTTGCTTCTCCTGGGAGGAGCAGTGGGACGCATTTACTTCCCCCATTTGTTAATACTGTACAGCTCGGATGTGTATAAACTTCTCATGCAGATACAGAACACAGCATGGCGCCTGTTTGACACGGGGCTGATGTATGTTAAGAAATGCTCTTGGTGTCAACAATGAACTGGATCAATAAATCTCTCTAAGCTCCCGTCTGGTAGCTGTCTCGACATGTTCACTCTGATGGTAAGCCAGAAGAGCAGTGAGGGCTCGCAGCAGACCTAATGGACTCACTTCTGCTTTCTCCACCTCGCACAGGCCTTTGCTTGGCTGATCTGCTGCAAGCAGAGAGGCAATAAAAGAAGCACATGCATAGCCAAGGTGTAGCGAGGGCAAAGGGGAGGGAGAAACAAGTCAGAGGAAGGGAGGGAAGAAGAGGTACGTCTCCAAAGGGGCATGGTGTGCTGGCAGGGTATTAATGCATACATTCACCCTCCTGCCACATTCACATAAATCCACTGGGATTTTCAATCCATACTGACCAGGAAGAGGTAAGACAAGCTGAGGAGATAGAAAAGCAACAGGCATTAGGAGACCGAAATACAAAAAGCCTCAGAGCAGAAGAGCTGCCTCAGCTTTACTTATTCCTGTTTTCGCTTTCATTCACAATCATTTGTTCCTCATTTCCCGTTCACAGCAGGGGGTCAGCAGTGTCCGATGAGTTACAATAGAGGCTGGAGCCTCTCAGAAACCTCATGCCTTCACCCTGGCATGAAGCCAGGAGCCGGCTCTAGGAGACGTGTGACTGTCCTCAGGGCAAAAGGGAGGGAGTCATTCACCTCTCTCTGAAACCGTGTACTGGCCACATCTACAGGTGGCGTGAACACAAACTGAGCCACGCTCGGCATTTTCAGCAGGTTCATGAGCTCAGTTGCCCGGATAAGGATCTCCTCAAGGTCCTCCTCACAGTAAACAGAGGTGACAGCAGGGCTCTGCACAAATGTCCTCATCTTGGACAGGAACATGGACACTCTGCAGGAGAGAAGGACATGGCCGTCAGCTGGCAGGACCTCTGCACCCAGCAAGGTCACGACTTAAGCCTGTGTACTCCAAAAGACTCTGTTGTAGGTGAACACCAGATGCTACCCAGCCGCTCCTCCTGATGCACAGAGCGTTAGTCAGCAGATGAATCCCACTTCCCCAAACTGTGCTCCTCCACAGCTTGCTTCCTCTGTCCTGTTTCAGTTTCAGGTTCCATCAGTTGCCAAGCTTGATTATTTAACACTAGCCAACATCTGTGTTTGGACCCATCAGATATGCACCTTTCTGCCCTTTGCCCTTCCCTGCCATCCCTCCTCACCTGGGGATCAAGTCCTGGCTGCGAGCTGCCAGCTTGGTCAAGGTGGCCATAAGGACACTGATGGCACGGGGTGCGTAGCTGGGGGTGCTGGCCAGTGGCCGGAGCTGGGTGATTTCGAATAGCATGGCCTCCAGTGTCTCAAAGAACCGGTTGATCTGCTCCACAGTACAGCGCTTGTCGTAGGACACCGACAGGTACTCTCCAATAGCCCAGACCTGAAGCGAAGGCAGATGTGCTCAGGGCAAACAGAAGGAAAGAGGATCGAATAATTTTTAGGGAATGGCAAATCAGATTAGCTAATGCTAGGACAGAGGAGAGGAGAAAAGGGAAGGTGACCAACAGATTGCACCGCAGGAGCAACCTGTGGCAGAAGCAGGCAGACCCTGCTTACCATGTGGGTGAAGATGGTCTCCTTCTTCTGGATGTTGCTGACCGTTCCCGAGAACTCCAGAATCTCCTTGGACAGTTCCACGACGAGCGCAGGGCGCAGCTTGCAGAGCATCACCAGCTGCGAGCTCAGTACCCTGGAGGAGAGAGATGGGCAGAACTCAGACACGCGCAAGGTGGTCATCACCAAACCAAGGAAGTGCTAGCACCTGGTGTACACTCAGGATGTTTCCAGCAGGGCTGAAGGTGCAGTTCCCGTTTTGCACCCTTCAAAGATGTGTCACAGCAGGGACGGGGCCACAGCTGAAAAGGCTCCTGGGCTGCCCTGGGATGCCAGGCTGCAGCAGTGGAAGGGCTGGGAGCTTGGCTGGGCCTCCTGTCCCATCTCACCTGTATACGTCATCTTTAAAGGCTGGGATCTCATAGAGCTGGTCACTCCTCTGCAGCAGCAGCACCACCAGCTGATTTATCAGCGGCCCATCTGCAAACTGAAAAACAGCCCTTGCTTCAGCAACACCAGTGACTTCCAGCAGCCAAAACCCAAACTAACCAGCCAGATAAGACGGCTGGCACAGAAACAGCCTGATCTAGCAGGAAGGGAGCAGTGCACAAGGCAGGTATTGGGCACTCATTCTGCTCTCACCCACCTGCTTTACAGCTGGCTGAGAGAACAGTCTGAAGCCTGACACTGCACCATGGAGCTTTTCTGTTTCTCCAGACGAAATAGCCAGCTCAGCGCTGGTTTACGCCAGTATTAGACCATCTCACCCTCCCCTCATGCACCCCTCTGTTGAAGCTGCAGTGTCTTAACACTTACGCTTCTACAACTGCTCTTCACATAACAAGAGATCCCTGTGGCATGACTGGGAGCCAAACTCCCCTAAGAGTGCCTACCTCTGCCACCACCCTGAAAAAGAGCTCCAGTAAGACCGGGACAGTCTCTGCACACTGTATGACCCTTGGGCTGCTGGCCAGGGATCCCAGCAGCTGCCGAAGTGGAATCAGCCTGTGGGCAACAGAAAAGTAACTATTGAAGGCTTGTTCCCAGCCACTCTCCTGGCTGCCCTTCCCTATCCCCCCACACCACCTTTGAGTGCTTGGCAAAGCTAACACAGGGAAGATCAAATCCACCTCACCCTAGCTGAGAGCGGCTACGCCTTTCCCAGCAATCCCGGTGCTGCCTCCCAGAGCTGGATGGCTGAACCAAACCCTTGTGGCAGTCTCCTACAGCAGCCTCCTACCTCTCTGGGGCGTCCTCGGGAGCAGACTTGGTGCGGAGAAGATACTGGAACATGCTCTTGTAGAGGGGATGGCGAAAGGCTTCCAGACAGGTGGCTGGCGTCACAGCTGGGTCGCAGGCAGCCCTCTCGGAGGTAGGAAGAGCGGTTGACCTAGCAGGAGGCACACACAGAACGTTCTGCATTATGAGAATGGGCCAGGGCATAGCTGGAATCCTGAACAATGGAATAACTCCCTTTCCACTGAAACAGGGACAGCAGGTTGGTGTAATCCAGGCTCTCTGGAAGCCAGAGAACCAGGATGACAGAAATGATAAGCTCAGACCCCCTGGGGTCAGGCAATAGTTCCAGAATCGCTTCTGTATCACTCCTGGGAAAGGGGAAAATGGCGCTCTGTATCCCTCAGTCACCAAAGCCACCAACGTCTTGCCTCTAGGATGACCCCCTTTTCTAAGCACTCCAGAAAAAGCTGCTAATGTCAGGGAAGACAAGGAAGAGCAGAGGTACAGCAGTGAGAGTCAGTCCCAGTTGTATCCCATCTTCCTGGAGACTCACAGTTCCTAACGACCTCAGGAAGGAACCTCTGTATGCCTCCAGAAGAACACAGCCAGAGAAGAGGGGTCAGAGCAGGGAGGAAAGACCAGGTAGCCCACACCTCCATGCTGAGGTGGTTGCTCATGGCAGACGCTCCAGCATGTGGCAACAGTTTGGAGCTGGATACGGAGAGGGGAATGACAACAGCTCCCAGAGCCCCAAACACAGTCCAGTACTGAAATGCAAGAGCCGGTCACCTTCTCTTCCCATGCACAGCACATTACTAGGAAAACTGGGCTGACATCTGTGCAGCTTTGTGTTAACTTGACTGTAGCAGATGCCTCTCGCTCTGTGACAGCGGCAGCCAGAGGGCAGCTGAGGCTCAGAGAAGGGTGTACTAGGCTATAGTCAATGTCAAGTCCCTGATTAGCAAGCGAGAGGAAGGGAAGGTAGCGTTACCTCAGCTGGATATCCAGAGCTGCTGTCAAACAGGGCAGGTCGAGCAGCAAATGGAAGATCTCAATGGCTGTGCCTGCATCCAGCAGAAATGGGAGAAGGTCCACAAACTCAGAGATAAGGGGTGGGCTGTTCCATGCCAGGAACTGCAAGGAACAAGCGCAAAATGCTGTACTATCCCTGCTACTCCACCACACACCCAGACAATTCTCACACTGTGACCAAAAGGGACAGGGAAGGGAAACTCACTTCTGAAAAGCAAAACCAGAGAAGTCTGAGGGTTTGGTCAAAACCTGAGAGGCTGCTGGAAGCTCAACACAGGCATCTGGCAGCTGGTTCAGTGGCTGTCAAGCTGCAACTTATTAAAGTTTTCCAGAAACAAAGTGCTGTGTTCACTGCGCTTCCCAACCCACTGGCAGTAACACTAATGCAGACTTTCCTCTACTGGCAGTGCTAATCACACCCAGAACCCTCTTCAAACACACCTGCTTTTATAACAGTCCTTCTGGCCCATCCTTCTTGCCTATGCTCTCCCTAGCACTGCCATGAAGGGACATGGAGGGCACTGAAAGGCAAACAGAGAGTTCTGGGGCACAGAAAGGAACGTGCAGCAGGCTCTCTCCTGTGCTGCTCCAGCAAGCTGTACCTTGAAGAGATTTGGGAAGCTCTGCCTGAATATGCTGGAGGTCTCAGTGAAGAGCTGGATGTTGTCTTTGCAGAACTGGACAAATTCGAAGGCCAGTGATGGGTTGTGGAAGAGCTGAGACGGGATATCAGTGAATAAGTGTTTGTAGATTGCATCGGAGTCCACAGCTGCCATTTTGCCTGGGAGGACACAGCATATTGCTGAATACAGCTCACCCAGCAGCCCTGCCAACACGGGCTCCAGGGGCTAAGCTAAATCTGGATTATGTTTTTCTAAAAAGCACAGGACAGCACAGTTCCTGGATGTCCGGGAGTGGGATCACCCATCCCAGAATACAGCCAATGCTGAATTACCAACTCAGGCAACCAGCAAACTGCCAGGACAAAAGGCTGCGCTAAGAGTATGCAAGACTAGACCATGGAGGAGGGGGCAAGAGCTGATGACTTACCGTGGTTCAGGAAGAACTGGGCAATGGGCAGCAGTGCCCTGGCATAAGTGGCATCCCCACTGATTCTGCCGTGAAGGATTTTCAGGAAGGAGACTGCGCGGTACACGTAGGAGGAGTCCTGTTTGCAGATGATGTCCATGATTGTCACCGCCTCAATGAGACACTGCAGGAGAGCAGAGAGTCAGATCAGAGCAGGGGAAGCCAAACTCCCAGAGCTTCACTGTAGTGAAGTCCACTTCTGTGTACTTACAGCTTTCTGCAGGTCTCCATCATCTTTCTTCAGGGGTCCTGCCAGAGAAAGGAGTCCAAGTTAAACTTTGAGTCCAAACAGGAACATTAGGCTGTCAGTTTGAGCACTAACCCAGATTTCAGGACAGGTGAGAACACATACTGATCCCGATTCCGGCTAATGAGAACCAAGTTCCACAGCCCCCCCTGCAAATCACGGGTAGGAGGCAGAACATGGCCATTGCCTCCAAATCCCTCCCAACACCCCAGCTCAGGGCTGGTCAATGACTTGCACCAGCAGCTGCAACCGGTCACATGCCTAGAGCCTGACTGTGGACTCTAGGGAGTGAGATCCCAGCCCAAAGAGGCAGTGAACCAGAAACATTTTCAAGAACACTACCAAGACGGCTCCAAGGAGGGTTCATGGCAAGACTCACGCCGGTTGCTCTGCTCAATAAGCCGCTGGCAGTACTCGAAGGCTTTCTCCCGCAGACGGTCCTTTGGGGGAAGCAGGCGACTAGATATGGATGTAGTTGAGACCATAGACATAACAGACCTGTCCATTCCTGATTTGCCACCTACAGAATAAAGATTACCCCCTATCAGTTCATGTAATGGGCAGTGTAACCCACACAGCTGCCCAGCAACAGCAAGGAGCTGTCTGTCCCCAGGCGCATTGCGAAGAAAAGGAGGCTGGGGAAGAAGGGAGTGTTACAAGAACACAAAGGAGATGCTGTCTCCTGTCACCCAGGCCTTTTTTCTCTGGGGTTTTGTCTGAAACCAGGGGACTCACTGAACAAATAATTCCTCGTGGAAGGGTCAGTAAGGATCAGTCAAGACATTTTGTGATATTCCTTCCCAAAGTTTCCCTGCTCCTAGTCTGAGAGCTCTGAACTCTTGCCCATATTCCTGCCACTTGCTGGGTTGCTGGTGCAGCCACCTAATCATCTCAGAGCACACACCTCTCTTGGGGGTGCAGCCCACACTGGCCTGCAGCCCTTCAGTTTGTACCTGAATTAGGGGTCTTCAACCCCTTGCCCCCATAGCACAACAGCCAATTTCGCAGCATGGAGAAGGCTTGCACGTTGAGCCACTGGTCCTGTGTGTAGTACTGACCCACTGAGAGCACTGTGAAGAAGTCTGTGGCAATGGCACCATCCACCTCTGTGACAGGACCAGGCTGCAAGAAAAGATGCAGCAGGTCAGATCCCCAGGGAGAGAGCAAGTGAGAAGGCAGGGAAAACTCCACTGAGCCCACGAAGACATTTATATGTACTATGGGACCTGCAGGGGGGCAGTTATCCAGAGAGAGAAAAGCCAACTGTGTTGGATCCTTTTCCGCAGCTGAAACACTGCAAACTTTCCCCCTCTCTCTGACACAGGCCTCATTTCCAATCAGCTTTTACTCCAAGGTGCATGGTCACTAAAAGACTCTCCCCTCAAAACTAGTTCAAGGATCAAAGTTCTGGGTCTACTGCAGAAATTCTAAATCTTGGAGCTACAAATATCCCTACTTTTCTTTCCCATGTGTCTTGACGACTTATCCCACAAAAAGTGACTAAGAACAGCAGCACTTCTAGGTTACCATTTCCCATAAGAAGCTGATTCTGGAAACCCGAAACAGCAGGTAACTGACTAACAAATGCCCCTGTGAGATGACCACGGCAACTCAGCACTTACCTGTCTGGTTCTGGGATTGGAGAAGAAGCCTCCGGAGGGTTGAGCGACTCCTTGCTGAATACTCGCATACCTCAGCCAGTCGGCTATCTTTTTACTGACTACGTTGGTCTGCTCTGCACAAGGAAAGTCACAGGGTCATTGCTAGATCGGGCAGAGAAGCAGCCTCTGCAATATACCCCTGTTACCCCTCAATTGCTGTGCTTTTCCTTCAGCCTAGATCACTGTGTCTCTGATTCAGCAATCAGTAAAGAAACTGGTATCCCAAGGTGGATGCCCTATACTCCTCCTCATAGTACTTCAGAGTCCAGGATTGCTCACACTCATTTCAGAGCTCTGTATCCTTTTCTCACTCCTAGTCACTGGGTCAGTCTCATTATTGTTTTGCCTGTTTCCTCAGACAAAAAGTCAGGGAGTGACTGCTGGAACCAAGGACTTCTGGTACCAGATCAGTCAAGAGGTACTTGTTCCTTTGTCTCAATCCACAGCTGCTATTAGGAGAAAGGTGCAAAAATACTGTCAAATCTATTCAGGCAGTGGCTGGCTTCAGCTCAGCAGACAAAGGCATAAACCCCTCACAGAGAACACGCAGAAAGAAGCTAAGGCAGGTAATCCTGCCTGCTCAGCCAGCCCATATACACCCCGGCCCAGCGTCCTCCCCAAAGCTTCTCCTGCATACTGCATGGCATATGGAAACCTCCCAGGAAACTCCCAGAACAGACTCTTGCTCACAACACAATTCCTCACATTTTAAGCCTGGAATGCTCTCCTATGGTTTACTCACCAGGGCATATCGCTCACCACTACCCATATGGTCCTGGCTCTCTTATGAAGAGTACCCCTAGTTGTTTTTGCTGCTCTCTTGAACAGATTCACAGGCACATCTGTTTCTATCTCACTTTGCTTGATGCTCTTCAGGATAGCTACAATTTCACATTCCTACTGCATCTGGAGACCTTAGCTGGGGTACACGTTACTGTGACACAAATCCATACAGAAGAAAACAAAGCAGCTGAAGGCCCAGTCCCATTTTTGAGTGGTGGAATATATCTTGCCCAGTAAGTTCTTTTTCCTTGTGGCAAAGATCTCATTTTTAACAGCAGTTTCCAAGTCCTACTCCTAGCCAGAGCCTTCAGGGAGCCTTCTGATCACTATACAGATCACAGCCAGATGGTAATCTCAGGCCTTCCTATATATTTACCTTCAGTTAGAGATTCTGGTGAAAGACTGATGACATTTGACAGGACAGGAAGAAGGTACCGAGCACTCTGACCCTCAGGCAGTCTTCTTTCGAGGACTTTCACAATACGCTGCCCAACAGCAGACACTTCAGCCTTCTTATTTCCCTTAAAAATAAAGCAGAGGTAAAGCTAGGCAGATAATCTTTTACTAGTGCTAGAGACCAATACCATACAAACTCTTCCATGAGGCACCAATACCAATGTCAAATATAAAAAGAATTCACAGCACAGGCTATTTTACCACATCTTACAGAGATCTTCTGCAATGTGAATGCACAGATCCTAGGAGGGGAGAGTACTTTGATGGAGCAACAGGTTTGTGGACAACCATCACCTGAAGTGGAAATTAACAACTGCAGTGGATGTCTTCAAATTAAACACTACTTTGATCCATCAATCCTAGAGCAGAGAGTACTAGCACTAACTACTGCCCATGTGGGCAGTTTGCTAGCTCAATTGTTAAATTAGAAATTTACGAACAGACAATGGACTGTTGTAACATGTTCTAGGACTCTCTGGTTAGTCCGTATCCTCACAATGTGGAAAATAAAGCACCTTCCCCTTTTGGAGGCTGTTATGGCTGTGGCTCTGAGATGCTGTCAAACCCTTCTGTCCAAGATGACTTTGTTAAAGATGACAGGCGGACCCAGACTTTTGACAAGGTTTTCTTTCCCTGTGAATGTCATCATGCCAACAAAAAGTAAACCTTCTCTGCTGCTCAGGGTCTTGGACAGCTGGCTGCTGAAGGCAGTGAATACTGCCATACATACCAATCTCTGACACTCCCCATCTAATAGTCAGATTTGTACCAGATCGCTAGAAGCAATTAGGAGATTACAGGCGAGCTTCCAGTGAGGAATTTCAGGTGGGAACCTCACCCATGACTGCAGCTATTTTCTGTGCTTCTCTCATGAATAGGCGTGGATAAATCGACGAAAGCAACATACAGACAAGGAAGTTTAAGGTTCAGGGATGGGAATCTGTGCAGTGAAGGAAAATGGAAGAGACAACCCCACTCCTCCCGCAGATACATTGCTGCAGCTCACTGCAAATGATGGGGCTGCTTATGTATGTTGCTGACACATCTCTTGTTGCTCAGAGGAAAACCAGACTGAACTCAAATCAATGGCAGGTTTCCAGCTCCAGAGGCTGTGTTTTCTGAAAAACCAAAAGCTTTACAAAAGGAACATCAGCTTTGCAGAGCCAAAGGGGACAGGGGGGCAAAGAAAAGGAGTGTGATTTCCACCCAAAGCAGCGACAAAGGAAAATATGCAGAAGTTGTTTTTAAAGGCTCTGCTGAAGTGCGGCTGCTTTCATGAGTGAGGCTGCTGCTCACTGCACCCCATGTTAGAGAAGTGATACTGAAATGGCTAAAATATAACAAGTTTTAGTAACATAAAAAATTGATGAAAATATCTTCATAGTTTTAGTTGTAATCTAACAAAATCTAACACACGGGGTATATTTTTGCACTGTAGAACTGCGGTCTCAAGGCTGAATATGGGAGAGAGGTGTTTTGTAAGGCAGCACAGAAGTAATACGTCACTGTTTTCTGTTTCTATGTTTTCATTTCCTCTAGCTAAGTAAGACTCAGAGGAGTAATCAGAAATGTAGGAGGCATTTCTAAGCACACAGTGAAACTCAGAATGAGAAGTTTCAGGAGGGTTCAGGAAAATATTTTATCTTTAATAGGCACAATAATAGTAAAAGAAAAAGTAGAAGGAAAAAAAAAGTTTCCAGCTTATTCCCCAGAGGGCACTCAATGCAGGCAGCACTCAAAACAGGAAGGTCCTCATGTTTTCTCCATGGGGAATCTAGATCTTTGAAGCACCATCCACATTTATAGCCCTACACGTTTTATAGGTTCTATGTATATTTTTTTACATTTGAACATGAAAGCCAGTGCCATAAAAATAAAAAGTAGTAGTAATAAATTCACTCTCAAATCTTTTGCTCTACAGGTTCAAGCAGCCCTGACTTGAAGTCTATTATAGCAGCCAGCACTAAAATGTTCCTTTCTGCTCCCAGGTAGTTACAAGCCTACTTGAGGCCCTCAGTCTGTACACAGCACAATTTTAAGAATTCTTTGTTATGAAATACTAAACACAAAAAAGTTACGATTTTTTCCTACACAAAGCAGAATAATTAGGTTCTTAAACGAACATGGAAGTGCTTCTGTTTTTTTGGTAGATACTTTCAATTGATTTTCACTTTCCTTGAGCTCAGCAAACAGGGAACAATCAGAAAGCAAATCCCTATCGACAAGGTAAGATTTCTGACTTGACAGGTCATTTACCTGAGCCAAAAGCACAGAGGATACCAGGCTCAAGAGCTTTGTATCTTGAATCTCATGGCAGGAGAGGATCAGGTCATTGCAAGGCGACATCTCTCTCAGGATGGCAGCACATAACACCTGAATCTGCTCAGGGCACTTGGACGAACACAGCACTGTCTGCAGCAGTTCCACAAACTTGCCATCTAGCCTGCAAGAGTCACAGTAAAGCATCACTGCAAGGCAAGAAAAGATTCAGAGACTTATTTCCTGCATATTCTTGGTCTTGGGATTATCTCCCTTGACAGTGACCCTGACTAATGCCATCTTACCATCTTCCCTTCTGAATTTTGCTCCTTAGCGCAGCTTGAAAGAGTGCTCAGTGACACAAGTTCTTGTTACCCTCGCTGCAGAAGGAGGTAGGCTCCTTCTGCTTAGCAATGGGGAAAAAAAGGCAAAGAGGAGCTTTACGTTTATATCAAGCTCAGTGTTTTCAAAACGGGGTGTTTTTTTAAAGCACTAAGTCCCCCTCCCCTTCCCCCCTTTTTTTTTTGTCAGGAAAGTAACGCTTTGCTTCTTGCGAACATCAGAGAGACGCAAGGCCACTCACTTGCGTGGGTACTTGGTGGCGGCGACGGCGAGGTGCAGCCTCTGGAGGCAGTCCACGGCCTCGGGGCCCAGCTCCGGGCCCTGCAGGAGGGCGGCGACGCGGGAGGCGAATCTCCGCAGCTCCTCCTCCTGGATCTCCCTGGCGGGGGCAGCGGCCGTCGGGAATTGGCCGTCGGGCCAATTCCCGGCCCTCCTCGGAAGCCCAGAGCTGGAGGGGTGCAGCCAGCCACCCACCCACCCCACCCCGGTGAGGCAGCGCCGAGGCCCGGGCTCCCCCCTCAGCCCAGCCCCGACCCCCGCCAGCCCCAGGCCCGGTACCACCGACAGGACCTCGCCCGCCCCGAGGGAGCTCTGCCGCCCTCCCCCGGTACCTCAGCACCCACCCCGGGATGGCAGCACCCCTCCCGGTGCTCCAGCCCCCGCGGTACCTCGCCTGCTTGAGGAAGCTCTCGGCCGCCGCCGTGAACATGCCGGATGCTCCGCCGCTCCCCCCGCCTCGGTGCGCGGCCACAACGGCCCCCCAGAGCCGGGCGGTCCAGCCGCGCCGGCTCCGGGGGGACGCGGCTGCTGCTGCACGAAGGTTCCGCCTGCCGGGGAAGTTCCGGTGGGGCTGGGGCATGGCTGGTCCTAGCCCTGGGGAAACTGGGCCGGATCCTGCCCGCAGAGAGGGGGGGAGAAGGAGTAACGGCAAAATCCTCTCTAGTGGCTGTTCACTGATTATTTCGAGACGCTGCTGCTATTATTCTCCACCTAGGAGTCTGAGGTGAAGCTGGGCTCTGAGGCCATGCCAACGTGGCATGAAGGAGAGCAGCTCTGGGGACCCAAACCTACGGGAAACATCACTGCATGGCAGAGACACGGCGGAGTTCGGGTTTTAAGAGCGTGACGATACAAGATGCCCTATTAGCCTTTTCCACAACCTGTTCAAAAAACGATGCTTTCCAAAAAGGGCAAGAGGTGTTAAAAATAGCTGCTCAGCAGGTGCTCTTCAGAGCTTCCGAAAGGTTGAAAAGGCATGATCGCTTCCCCGTCAGCATCCCTCTCCTCCCGACTGCTAACAAGCCCGAGGCTCTCACTGCCGAGCTGTGCATCACCCTGCGGGGAGGAGAAGCTGTCTCGGCGCTTTGCCCTTTGGTACTTCTCTGCCCTATGCCCCCCTGGCATTAAAGTTCATTAACAGGATGCAATTAGCCCGCAGAGCATCAGCTGCCTCTTGCCCTCCGAAGACACAGCAGCATCCATCAGCCCAGCTATTAGCGGTCAGAGCCAGTGCAGGCTGCGGTGCGGAGAGGGGGCAAGCACCAGCATCCAGGTTTTTCCCCGCACATCTTCTCCCCCGGCTGCGGCAGAAAACACGGTGCCAGAGATGGTACCACAGTTTTAAAAGCTCTGGCTGAATATCTTTGCTACACTGTGTACAATTTTTTTTTTTTAAAAAAGACATTCCTATTCAATTTTGGAGCTCAGAATGACTTTGGTTAGTCAAAATAAACCCTGAACTTAAATTGTAGCTCTGTTACGAGGACAAGAGAGGAAAAACCTAACTATAAGGTAGCGGGATAAAGAACTATTTTCTGACCTCATATGCTTAAATGAAACAATTATTATAAATTACAGGGAAATACGTGGAAATAGTTTCTCTTTCAAAATAACAATGTTTCACTTCATGACAAAATGAAAGCTAGAGCTGGAGGAAGAGTTTATAATCCCCATGGGAAGCATTCTGGATCTCAAACACACACACAAACATATGTTCACTCTGCCGCGAGTTAACAGCTTCCCAAACAACTGACAAGGGATCAAAAACAGGATATCTATGAACTCTAAAACAGTGCAAGGTGTCCAGACATATACTTCCCTCCTACAGCATTTAATGAAAATAATAAAAGGAAAAAAACGCTAAAACACACTGTCCCCTCCCATTGTGAGAAGGGGTAGACTGTACAACACAAACCGCTGCAGGAATTTTAACCCCCCTACGATACTACACTGGCAGGATGCAAGTCTGTCACTCAAAAGCAGCAAGCAATTTCAGGGCATTTTCTCTTTCATATATAATTTTATTTCTGGTTATAGAAACAAATGCTAAGAGGAGGAGCAACATTCCCCAACCACATACATCAAATTAAGGTAACAGAACAGAACAGTTAAAATAAATGAAAAAAAAAAGTAGAAATTTAAAACTTTGTTATAGCTTTAAAATATTAACGTTCTTGATACATTAGAAATCACATTCAGATCTCAAATTACTTAAAAAAAAAGTATGGCTCCATATTAAAAAAACAAAACCAAAACCACTGTATCCCGTTTGATGTGGAAATGCAGGTCCTGCTCCTCGGATGCTCGTATTTGCTGTCTCCTCTGATGAGCTGCAGCCTCTCCCACCCCTCGTGGGAGCCGCGCTCTGCCTGTGCAGTTAAGCATCTCACAGGAGCAGTGCTGCAACATGGCCAGAGAAAGATGAACTTCACATCCATTGCCCCAGATGGAGCTCTCCCCCTTGGGATACACACCTGCTATTTAAAAAGCACTGATAATGAAAACAAGTCACAAAAAATACTTTTGATATCAGCTGTAAAAAAACATCTGGCTGGAGGTGTTTTCTACAGGCAACACCAGGAACTGAAATGCAAGCATGGCTTTAGTTCCTCCATCCATCCGCATCTTTAAATTAAGTGCCAAATCTAGGTGAAAGGGGTAAGGCTCCCACAGATGTCTGTAGCAAAACGCTTCTGTCAAGCCATTGAGGTATTTCAGGTCCTCGTCTCACTGCAGCCTTCCCCTAAGGACTCAGTGGGAATGCCTATCTGCAGAACAGGGGGAAATTCAGATTTTTCTGATTCTTTTTTTTAAAGCAAATATTCAGAGTTGGATCTGAATTTCCAGCTTTACCATCATTGCTCACATACATCTTTTAATTTATCCCTAAACAGCTTTTAACAGTCCTTTGGACAGCTACAGACTCTTAAATGCTCTTTTTAGCTACGTGGAGGTTGGCTGGCAGGCTGGACAAGGCCAGTCTCATCGCAGTACAAACGGCATGTCCAGAACCCAAGACAATGTAAGGTCTTGTAAGATTTTCGTATTTTAAATCTGTTCCATTTTCTGTATCAGTTATATTTGAATGAGATTTTTAAAAAAAAAAATTCCCCATTTTCTTTTCCATTAAAGCAAGAAGATCTTATGAACAATACTCTGGTTCTCTCTACTTCAAGCCCACTTGGGGGAGGGAAAAAAAAAAAGAGAGAGAAAGCAAATTTAGGTTTACAGTAATTCATTTGCTAGAGAGCCAACTTGCCTACTTAGCAGCCTGTCCACCTCCAAAGAGCGGCATACAAATAAGCAGAACATTAGGATGCTCTGCACCAGACTTTTAGCAGCAAGGCAGCGAAACAGAAGGAAATCTCACTTTTTCTGCTCCGTTTAGATCTCATTTTTCTTCAGCTAACAGACATTTCTCCTCAACGTTGCCCTTAGCTTTAAGGAAGGCTCTGTTTTGGACTGCTTTAAGTGAAACTGAGGGGGGGTAGAAGCAGGACTGAAAGGTCTAGATCATGGCAAAGGTGCCAGGGTCTGGGATACTGGGTGCATTGCTTAACTCAGCGGCAGACAAAGCAGAAACTAAATACTAGGGAAAGTCTGATTTTCACAAGGGCTGTTTTGGGCTGAGGAGGAAAGCTGTTTCCTTTCACTGCTCCTATTCTGGTTACTCTTCTTACCACCAATCCTGTCCTCCCTTAAGCATCAAAGCCCGACCACCGGACAGTAAGCAGAAACCACGGTGAAACATTCACTCAGGTCCTTACAGAGAAAGGAATTTCTACTTCTGGAAGAGCAATTAGGATTAGGAAGCCAAGTATAACCTGCTGTTAAGATTAATTCTCAGAAGACCCAAGTGGGTCAAAACACACACTTTTGTGAATTTAGTGATCCTTGTGGAGTTAAACCACGACTGAAATTTGGCCAGTTAGGTAAAATTTACTCCCTGTGAATGGGAACATTAGAAAAACACTTACACATTTGTTTTTAGGGAGATATACACACCTCATGCCCCATGAAGAGATAGAAGCATCATAAAAGGAGAATAATCTCACCACAGAGGAAAAGAAACCATTTCATAGTGCCCCGGTGATAGCTTAGCCACCTGACAGACAGAAAGGAATTCCTCAACCTTACAGCATCCTCATGGACCCTCCATTAATTTCCTCTGTTAGAAATGAGGTCCCATTACTTACAGAGCAGAATCTGTAAAGAACTCCCTGATACCGCATCTAGAGATCATTTGAGGAGAGAAAGCTTTCATTAGTGCCATTTGGGGGATTTTCTTGCCAGAAAAGCAGCATGGACTGGGATTGCTGAAAGCATGACAAAGCCAGAAGCAGGGCTCCTACACAAGGAAGATGCAAGTACCAAGTCGTCTCTTCTGCTCTGCGAGAGGAATGAAAGCAATCATTGAAACAAAGCTGCTTCTACCGGCTGCCCACATTCATTACAAAAATAGGTACATCGTTCTTTTAGAATCAGTGCCTGGTGCGGGAATTTACCAACATACTGTATAAAAGCCTGTGTAAAGTACCATTTAAGAGAAAGAAATAGTCATGGACCATTTATATATCTATATTTACACACACACACACACTCACACACACGTTAATAAATATAAATTTTATGTTTACACAGATCTAATTTAATATCCTCTGAAAAAAAATATTTAAAGGGTTTCTTCCTTAGCTGCCACCCATGAATTGTCAATGGTTTCTTCTACCTTGAGAGCAAAGGGGTAGACTTGGCACAACTACCCTCAGGCTCTGAAACTTAAAGTGACATGTAAGGAGAGGACCAGCCATACATTCTGAAGAGTTTTAATTCAGTGTTGGTAAATTGAAAAGGTATCAAAAGAATTTTTCTGAACATATAAATACAAAGATTAAAAGTTGATTAAAAATTTGGAATTTAAATATAGTGCTCCAAGAAAACCAAGTATTTTTCAAAATGTCTTGCTCAGGCCAAAGTAAAATGCCCACTGCTGTATTACTGCCCCGTGAAAGACAACCTAACAGAGAAAGCCCACCATCACAGCTAGGTATTTTCCACTACTGATTATTATATACGCATATATCCACACCCGTGTGCACAAAGACGTGTGCTGCCCTGCAAATAACCCACTTAGACAGAAATGCTGATCTAACTATTCACAGCCAAATAGCCGCTAGGCAGCCGCAGAAAGAGAGGCGTTCCGGCACGAAGTCACACAGCTCTGTTTTGATCAGGTCCAGATCAAATGGCAAAAAAGCATCACTTCCCACTCCCATCATTTCCAGCAATCCAAATGACCTTGTAGTGTAACTGTTTTCTGCAGCACAGCTGGCTCCATTGTAAGCTACACTTTATGACAGTAGTGTATGCTATAGTAGTAGCAGCTTTGGCGTAATTTTTCACGCAGAAGGAAACAAAAAGTTACATGACTGAACAATCTGTTGTATAACTGCAACCTAACACACAGATTCTCACCAGATGCAGACCTTCAAGCAATGGCATTAAATTAAGAGTTGGATTAAAGGACTCTGGAGTTGACTGAAACAACTACAAATAGAAGGGAAGAAGTGTGTTGGGAGCAGAAACAGGAGCTGCCTGAGAGACCAGCTGGCAAGGGAAGACAGATCATTTGCTGCAGGATGGCATTTGCAAACTCAAAAGCTCAGCGCAAAATTATGAAGCTAGTCATGTTCCTTTAGAGGTTCATTCTTAATGCCCCAGTCCAACTTACTAGCAGCAGGACTAGAAAACCTGAAAGATTTTGCATCAGGGTAGAAACTCAAGGCAGGTTCCACATTGGATTGAAACTATCATTTGATAAGGTAAAGCACAGATATTTTTAAAAGTGATCAGGATCCTTCAGCACTGCCTCTTGTTCAAAAAGCTCCAAGACCCAAGCTGGCACTCTTCCTTGGAAGAGAGGGACGAGATGGTTGCATACGTACGAATGCAATCCAGAGCATTTCCAGTTCACTTCGCAACTCTTGTTTCTTACACTTACACTTGTCTTGCAGCAAGAGACCAAGCAGGTACAGGGCTGTACTTGCAAAAGTGCAGCTAGCAGGCCAAGGAAAGTGATTCTTCTTCCACTCCACCTAGCGTTTGTCAGATCGTATCTGGAGTGTTGTGTTCAATTTTGAGCTCCGCAGCACAAGACAGAAGGGACCTTCTGCAGCAATTCCACCTGATGCCCTGGGGGCTTGAGCTCCTGATGTGCAAGAAGGGACCAAGAAAACCAGGTTGGTTCAGCCTTAAGAAAAGGAAGCAAATGGGGAAAGTCTTACTGGTGTCTTCAACTACCTATTTGGAAGATGCAGAGAAGGCAGAGCTAGGCTCCTCTCAGAGGTGTGATGTGATAGGGCAAGAGGCAACGAACACATGCAGTTACATGGGAAATTCTTCTTAGATAGCTGAGAAAAAGTTTTCACCTCATGGGTCGTCAGAGTGGAACAGGGACCAGAGTCATGGAACTCTGGAGACATTAAAACCTCAGCTGAACAAGGTCACAGCAACATGATCTAGTTAGGACCTGCTCTCAGCAGGAGGTTATAGCAGAGACCTCCAAAGGTTTCTTCCAACCCAAGTTATTCTGTATTTCTACATAGCTACAACTGGCCAAAGGCAGAGACAGCAAATAGAGATTTGATCTTCCCTAACACTGCGGTTTTATGTGATCTATGTTTATTACAGTGATAAACCATCAGTCATAGTTTAAACCTCAGAAACAAAGATGGAACAACCAACCAGCTGGAATTTAATCCTTAGATGCAACAAGCTTGAAGAAACAGCTTTTGATCCTCTATGGAAAGGTACAGAACTATTGCTAGATTAAATCCTTGTCATCCAAGATCCCCAAACCTAGGTATGACAGGGAAATGTTTCTCCTTTCACCCTACATTTTGACATTCATTTACACACTAGCATGCAGAGTGATACCAAATATCTCACTGGGAAACCCCCTTGTTAACACAGATGAAAAGCTCTAACATCAATTTAACATCCCCAGCGGTCAGTGAAAAGTGCTCCACACCACACTGTATGAAAGCTCAGGTCAGACGCTCTCACTTGCTTAGATATAGGTCCCTAGCCTTCTGCGATTCAGGTTTTATTTTTACTGCTGGCATTTCCCTACTGAAAAACGGGCAAAAATGTGGAAGTTAACTCTGAATGACAGTTCTAAGTCAGTACACATGACAGATGTCTAAAACACGCAAAACCAAGTTTACTCCCCCCAAAACCTGAAGCCAGACCACGACATTGATTGCAGAAGCACTATAAAGGCTTCAGCTGTTATTTAACTATTTCTTTCTTCTTACAAAGCTTTAACATGTCTCTGAAAACACTCCTGAACAAGCTGTGCCCAACAGTAACACATCTAAAACACAGCATGAAAATTAAATACAGGGTGACCAAATTAACCTTTCTCAACCTGCTCTGGAGCCCCATGTATCTCACTGGTATTTTCATCCTTGAGTCCTTGGGCAGAGCTTAATGCAAGGTGCTGCTCCCGTCAGTGGATAAAAATGACTGGATATGCTACAGGGGACAGCGTTAATGGTATGGGGGAGGGAGGAATATGGGAAGAAAAAGGAGTTGAAAAGAATATATGAGCTAATCATGAACTTCAATTCTGTGCTCAGCACGGTGTTATCACTAAATCAGATTAAATTGATTTAACTGTAAAAAGCTTCCTGTATCACAAGAGCCAAGGTCAAGACAAAACAATAACTAAGGAATTCCAGTGGAATAAAACCAAGAACAACTACATTCAGCTTTTGCAAACTGAGGCAACAAAAGTTGCTATAAACTGACCGCAATCAAAATAAAGTTAGTCTTTGTCATTGCCTAAGATTAAAAAAAAAAAAAAATCAACAGGGAATGGTGAAAAGTGAATTCACAAATTAAGAACTCAGTTTTAAAGTTTTCCCAGGTCTAAGTTATAGCAGGTTAAATATTCAACATGCCTTGACCTTCGTTATACAGACAGCAGAAGATGCAGTGAAGTCTCCTACTCCTCTCCCCCTCAAACCTCCCTCAGTTAATACAATTGAGGACACGAGATCCAACTTTTTAGACAATAAAAACAAGTTAGGTGATCAATTTAAAAATAATCTGAGTATGCATATGACCATTAAGGTAATATTTTCTTTCTAGTTGAAGGCTTAATTCTACCATCACATTAATTTTCATTCCTCTGCAGTGCTCAAAACTGAAAGCCTAGGGAATCAGGACTGATACGTTAAAAGGAGTGGTGCTGTCTTCCAGACTGAGCAGTGTGTTAAAAGAATTAACCTGGAGGCCTGAAACAAGATGTCCCGATCTCTTGTGTTCCACATGAGGACCACATTTTTCCACAGCTCTCAACAGGATTTAGTAAGAACTGCTGTTTTACCTAGTATCAGGCAATGATTTAGGCAATGTATAGACAAACCTGCAAAAAAAATTTCAAGTGGCATGGCCGCTTCCTACAGTAGCGGGGGGATGCAGCAGACTGATAAAGCAAAAATCCCCTGACAGAATGAACTGACAAGTTCCAGGCACCTCAAGCAGAATGGGTGAACGGGTCAAAGGTATTTGCTTATCCTCAACTCATGTTTTAACCAGCAGGAATTGTCAGCCACAAAAGGAAGAGTGAGAAAGTATTATTCTGTTCTAAATACTGAGGAGGCAGATCTATACATGCAACCTGAGGATGGGCTTCCAAGAGGTATCTATAAAGCAGCAGCTGGTGTATGAAAACACCATGATTGAGCTGACGTATTTCTATGGTGCTGGACTAGTTTACAAAAGTTTAGGGTCTAATTATTTAGGCTTTCCAAGAGAAAAGCAGCAGTAAAGAAAAATCTGCAAAACTTTGGCAGCTTCACATCTTGAACAGTATTCTGTTGGTTGCTCATCTTATGCTGACTCACTCAACGTACTGGAAACCCAAAGAATCCTCTGCTTCAGGAAAGCTCCCTAGCCTCAGGGCTGTTACAGGCACGCCTCTGAATCTAAACCAGCAATCACCAGCAAGTAATGATTAATCACAGATAAACTATGCTGCACTCTCACTTGTGCGTTCTTCCTTGAAGTCCATTTTATGGAATTCTGGCTTTGAAAAGGCTACAGAAAACAGAGCTAATATCTGTGTGCTTTTCTGCTATCAGCTAGCCTTCCTAGCAAAAAGTGACAGCTGAGGCTGGCCTGTTTCTATTACTTTGTGGTCTGTAACAATCCTCCTTCACAAAATAATTTCAAAGTACTAAAATCCAATCTAATAACTTGTCACTAAAGGCACACACCTAAATTACGAGGGCCTCGCTGTAGATAAATGAACTATCCTGAATATTTTGTGTGCCTCTAACTGCAGAAAGTAACTGCAAATCACGAGACTAAGAAATTCTTTCCTTCTTTCACAAATATTTCTCACAAAACAATTGGCTCGAGAATAAAACATGGCTGGGTTTTACTCAAGCGGTGGGACTCGGCTATTGAATGGGATTTGGCAAAGAGAAAGGAAACCTAGAAGGGAAGAAGCGATGCCAGCTGCTACCTTGCGGATTTCCTCCCCCTCCCCAAATTCCAGCAGACATTGAATGGTTGTGCCTCACGCCCTAATCCCCACGGACATACTGACAGTATCATTTACTGCACATTGGGGAAATCTTTTTGCAACATGTTTATGCAGTGGGCTTGCCTCTCTGCTCTGCGATAGCACTGTCAGACTGTACAAGACAGCAACCTGACAATAAATCAGTACAGATAGGGGGATAACCTACTCAAGGCATACCCCACCCCTCAAGTCTCTTTTGCCATTACCAAAGCCATAACATTTTCTAAATTAAAAGATCTCTGCTGTGCTGCCAGAAGCTGCCATTAGCCAAGGGGATCGCAAACAGGTGTAAAACCAAAGGGGTTAGCTGGAGGCTACGCAGAGGTTCATTTATTTGCCAGTCTCAAGGCATCACACACAACCACTGTTCCACGTGGCTGAAGTGACTCAAATCTGCTTTACTCGTAAGACATACTTGTCCTACATGAAGAGCCTGGAATACAGTTTGAGTAAAAGCCTCCTCCTGATGGCCAACGCAAATGGTCCTCAAGGGAGGAGAGATGGGAGAGGGAGCCAGGCAATGAAGGGAAACCTCCAAATTCCTTTTGGAAAACCTGTTTAAGACCACCAGTGACTTCTGGAAAATAAAAGGCCTCTTTTGCCTTGATCTCTACACACAGAATTTGTATTAAACACTGTATGAACTCTGCTGCCTCTCACCCCAGCTCTCAACTTCCCTGTCAGAAGAATAACACAGGAGCTTTGCTGTTAGCCATGGCAGGGGGTCAGTGACAGACTCCTACCCAGCCCTGGCCTCCTGACCATCGTCCATCTAGTTGAGGACCACGCTACCAACAGGAGGTGAAGGCAGACTGCTTTAGTGCAGAAGATCAACCAATATTTTCTCAAGTTCACAGAGACAGTGGCAATGTCTTCACCTACAGTGCTATTTTGAACAAAACCTGGTGCTCCAGCACGGGATGTGATCAATCAAATGCACACAGAACCTTTTGGAGACACCCTTCTCCATGTGATCCTCAGTCATCAAGACACTTTGGCTGTTGTCCAGAGCAAGTGATGAATAATTGTAAGAAATCACTGAAGGTACAAAACCCTTTGTTTTTAATATCTTTACAGGAACCAAATTAATACAGTTCCTCTGTCATCTTATTCTCCCTCAGAGGGAATGAAGAGAAATTGCATCTGGAAATCCAGGTGGTTGAGCCCTGTAACTCTTCCTCCTGAATCCCCACATAAATAAAACATTCGTTCATACTCAGAATTTTTCTGTTTTAAAAAACAACAAAATCATTTGCCTTTTCCTTTAAGCTTGGTACCATGTTTCTTTAATGCTGTTGTTGTGAGATACTGCACCCATCTTTCAGCATTTGATTGCCTTAGGTGGCCTTTTTAAAATGGTCCTACGGTTCAAAGCTCTGAGAAGCACAGTATTAAGGCATAGAAAATGAGGAGTTTTCTTTCCAGGGAGCAGATTGTATTTGTGTTACATTCCTTTAAATGCTGAACTGCAAATCCTATCCCCTTGGAGCCAAAAGGGGAAAAGACAGTTAAAAACATCCCAGCAGTTGTACAATCAGTTGTCTGTATTTTTTTGAATCTTTTTAAAAAAAAAAAAAAGGAAAAAATATCCCATAGGTAAAGACAGAACAGAGTTCCAGGTATGGGTTCTTGGGAGGGGTTTTCCATTCTTTTTGGCACCTTGTGATTCTAACAGCTGTTGACCTCCCATTTAAAAATCTGAATTTAAAAAGAGCTCTTTATCCGCTATGTTTTGAGCTGTTACAGTTGTGGTTTGTTTTCTCTGAAAGCTGCTTTAGGGGCTGCTGCCATCCCATGCCCACCCCGCATCACTCCAGCTCCTCCCACCGGTTCTTCATTCACTGGTTGCCTGTCCTTGTGGCATTGTAGACGTGATGACTCCAGTTTGGGCTGGGACTGCTCCGCTGGACTCTTCTATCCGGGGTCTTTTGACTTCAGGTTCACTGGAAGAGGCTGCTGCTGTCTCTTCGGTCCCTGTCTCACATACCCGGCTGACTACAACAGGAGTGGACGAGCTGGCCTGGGCCGCAAGAAGCTGCAATGGATTTGTAAGAGCTGGGAAGCAGGACAAGAGAGAAAGAGAATTAATGTGATGAAGTAGCACAAGTATTTGCTATTCCAGAAAGCAAGAAAACAAACCACCACGGTCAAATGCGATAGGTGGCACATATTCAAGTGTTGTTTTCAAGTCCACTTTGAAAGGCTTGCTAGCCTTGCCTCTCCCTCTCCCCCTACAGTCTCAGCTTTGTGCAAGTTTACCAAACTGGTAAT
This sequence comes from Calonectris borealis, assembly GCF_964195595.1. NCBI lineage: Eukaryota > Metazoa > Chordata > Aves > Procellariiformes > Procellariidae > Calonectris > Calonectris borealis. The sequence continues at coordinate 13,587,533 of NC_134327.1, read as the reverse complement.
AACCCCTTTCACAGGGGAACTTCCTTCTTCCTATCCCTTGTCAAACAAGGCATTGCCAGCTAAGCACCCATCGCCAGAAGGGGAGGATCAATCCCCTGTTAAAATTACAGCACACCTCCTCTTTGAGAGGTAGTTCTCTGGCCATCTACAATCAGAACTTCTTGCAAGCTACAACATCCATGTGCTGTGCCTTCAATTTAGAGGACTCTCTTTAGCCCTGCTTGCACAGTAAGAACAGTCAGTCTGTTGGGAAACTGGATTAGAATCCAAATATTGACTGTACTGACATCTCACTTGTAAAATGGGCAGGAAAAAGCTTACCCCAGACAACCAAACACGTTCCCATCAGAACGCAGGAATTTCTGGCTCCCAATCTTGTATTCCAGTACTGACCAAAGATCTCACCCTCCCATTAATAAAAGTGGTGAGAAAAAAAGACGATTTAAGTAGCAACCCTCCATAAAAATGTCTACAATTCCTAGTTCCAGACAGAGAATGTGCTTACACACTGGCTTTGGCACACAACACTGCTTGGAAAACAAAACACATGCAGTTTTTGGACTCTGCATCAATCGGAGAGGCAGCCAAAGGGGACTCAGGAGACAGCACGTCCTCTGCCCTCCAGACTGATTTGCAAAGGATGGAATGACAGAACATTAGTCGTGTGTTCACTGCTAAGTGCATCAAAAAAGGAGCCCTAGGATAAATAAACAAAGCAAACAGAACAAAGGCCCTCAAAGCCCAGCAACCTCTACCAAGGCATGGGAAGGAGGCTGTAGAGTATCAAGACTATGAAGGAAAAAAAATAGGGGAAGGATGAAGGCAGTCACCAGTTACAGTTCAGTGATTTAGAGAACATAAACCATGCAGCTGAAGAAAAGCTAACTTTATACAGACAAGAGTCAAGAGACTCGGGTTCTGTTTTGTCAACCAGAACATTCACTATCACTTACAAAAAAAAACCTCAGCTGCATCTGGAATACTTTCCAATTCGATGAGAGCACTAGAAAAATTTTAGTCAGATTAGAATATCTTAATATAAAAACGTTAAATAAAAAACTGTCTGATTCTACATTAGACAAGCACTATTGCTGGGTAATAGCAGCTCCACTTCTCTCATCTATTTAATATCTTAGTTGCATAAAAGCCTTATTGCTATCATTTTTTCATTGCTCCAATAAGATTCTTGCAATTCAAGTGCAAGTCAGGTGATATTGCAAACAGATGTGGCAGAAAATTCTATAGAAACATTCCTACTTCATTTCATGAAAGCCATCAAAATCCCACCAGTGCCCTTCGTTTCAAACTCCCTGTAAGCACCAGCCTGGGACAGCAGAGGTGCTTAGCATCTCATTGAACAGAGGAGCGAGAAACCTGGCTATTGGCAACCCCAGTCATCATCCTTAACTGGACAAAACCTGAGGTGCTGAGCAAGCAATAAGCGGAGGCTGCCAAGACATAGGTAGTATAGGATTTTAAAAATCAGGCTTGACAAATGGCTAGAACACATCCTGTGTATAAAAAAAAATCCTACATTCATTAACCTGATGAAATAGATCTTATTTCTCTCAGGCTCTAAGACCTTAAGATGGGAAAGTATGTTATTTTCTTAATGCTCTATGGAGTCATATGTCACAAGATCTAAAGAGCACCATGGAAATTTTATTATTTGGCATGCTGAAAGCAAAGGCTGTTTGTCAGAGGAAAACAAATGAAAACAGGCTCTACACAAGAATCACTAACACTTTTAACAAGTCACCCTCAAAAGGTAGAGAGTATAATCAGTAATAAATGCATAGCCAAGGACAAAAGAAAGACACTGGACTTTTCAGCAGCAATGGTAGATCAGAAAACTTTTCCACTAGGGAAAGGGAGCAAACAGAGGTGGATAGAAAGCTATCTACCACTGACATTTACAGCCACTGAAGTTGAAGAATGGATAACCTTTGGAATTGGAGACATGGAATAACTTGCATAGCTAAGAAGAGAAACCCCTTACAGCTTTACAACCTAACTGCTAAGCTCCGAGAGCAATCAAAAACCAGAAAGCAATGGAAACGGAGCCTACCATAAGCGCTGCCAGTGATGCTGTTGGTGGGGACGGCATGTTTCCCATTCTGAGTGACTGCCCGCACAGGGAGCTGGTGCTGTCCAATGGTCACTGGAGCTGCCTGCTGAAGGATCGTGACTGTCTGTCCTGGAACACCCTGTGCCATTTGACTGGCAACTGTCTGAATAACACGGCTGGCTGTAGGTATCGTGGCAAATGCGATCGTTGGCTTTTCATCCATGCCTGCTTAAGAGTAGAACAGACAACAATCATTTACCACCCTGGCTTAGGAGCAGGCTTTATTCTCATTAACATTTTCGCAGCAATACATACCCCAGGCTTACAAATGTGAAAATACCTCAGCAACACAAAGTCACTTGCCTTTGATGTGTCCTACAAGGTTTACAGAGTGGGAACAGAAAGCATTGCTTCTCAGGCTGAGGCAGCTTAGTCACAAAAGTAACATATTTGGGCTCCAAGGAGCTGAGAGTATTCCTAGAGGCCTAATACTGTGAGAAGTGCCCAGAACTCTTTAGGCAGGATCAGGCTCTATACACACATGCTTTCTGCAGGCTGATTCACACAGTGTAGTCAGCTCTGAGAAGGTAATGGGTCACTCACCCTGCTTGCTAGGGGAAGAACACTGCAATCGGGGACATAAGAATAGGGAAGATTAGTCCCTCTGAAATGCTTAGTTTGAAGCACACCAGAAGGTCAGGGATGAATATTTGAAAACAATAAAATACTCTCTATTGCTCATATACTCTATCAATATTAAGAACATTTTTCTTACAGCATAAGCTACCTGGGGTGGGGCGGGAAATCAAGATTATAAACTTGACCCTTTGTCCTAAAAAAGGCATCATCTCCCTTACTGGAGCATTATAGCTGCGATATGGACAGCAGTCACTGCAAATCTCATAGCTTACTTTGTAATTACAGGCGAATTGGCCTGACTCAATACCACACAGCAGGAGAAGGCATTACGATCTTAAACAATGCCTGGAGCCAAAAGTCTGCAACAGCTTGCTGTCAGGCCTGCACATAGGTTGGTTTACAAGGAGGTCTTCCCACAATTGCAAGCTTTTGCCAGCTATGGAAGTACGGGAAGAAACCAGGAAGGAGGAAAAAAAATTTAAAAAAAGGAGGAAAGGAAGGCTGAGTTCCTGGATAGAGATAACTGTTTGAGAGCACTCAACCACTTATCTCACTTCCCAGGACAAGTAAGGGTCAATTCAGCAGGTATGTAACAGATACAGGACAGCCTCCTGCTGGGCATGCAGGAGAGGAGAGCCACTCTTCTCTTCCAGAGGCTCTGTGGGTCTCAAAGCAGAGAAGGCAGGAAGCACAAACTCCTTAGTCCTGTAGGAAGAGAAGACTTCTCCCATTTTAACATTAGAAGACAAGAAGAGTGAAGTTAGATGGGATGTAAGCATTGAGCTGAGACCTGCAGGAAGGCTGATGGAAAGCGGGGAGAGAAAAGGCAAAGAGAGTTGGGAGACTAGGAAGGAAAATGGAGCAATAGAAAAAACAAAGGGAAGGTAGAGACTAGAAAAGAATATGAGCAGGAATAAGAGAGGGACAAGCAGGGAAAGAACGAGTAACAGCAAGAACTAGTGAATGAAAGAAGGGAGCAGGTGACAGCTAGGCAGCTGCAACTGTTAGCTCTTCAGGAACATGTATGGGATCCAGACAGGAATTTCTAGAGAATGTGAGTGAAACCTCAAGCAGGATAACCAGTGCTGAACTAAAAATGCCAGTGGTCCTGCTATTGCTGTACGGGAAGGTCTTTGTCAATTTTTTCTTTCCCTTAGAGAACCACCATTGCCCCACTGCCCACATAAAAGCAATCAGAGTAACTAGTCTTGCTGCTGATACAACAAACATCTCTCTTGTAGCACTAAGCCCTTCTGAAATGGCAAGCAGACAAGGTGTTGTCTAGATCACAGCAAGAGAATGTTTAACTCACTAAATCCCCCAAGGCTGGAATTTCCAGCTTAGGAAAAAAGAGGCCTTTGTTATAACTGGTTTTTGAAGATTGCTTTAATGGGGTACTGCCTGCGCTTCCAGAAGCACATGCTTTCCTCTAGGAATACAGCCCTATGGAAGAGAAGGGCTCAATCATTTATTTACAAAGCCATTCATAAGCAGAGAGTTTCAGCCTTTCCCAGGCCATCTCTTTTGGCTAGAAAAAGCATACATTTCCATAGCACATCCAGCTGACCAATACAGAGGCACAATATTGATATTGGGGTTAATATAAATATTTAAAGCACTGCATGTTTCTTCAGCCTCCAAAGTCTGTTAACTTTGTTCCCCACAGGAGACAAAGGAACACAGCCATCCTGCTCACTGGTGGAGACATCAAATGGATGAACTCTTACTTGGTTTAAACTTTACCTGGAGAAACATTTTTTATTAAGGGCTAAGCACCCAGTGAGTGAAACAGCATTCGACCACCCACCCCCCAAGCCTGCTCAAGACTTATTAGCAGAGTAGCAAGGGAGGTGAAAAGCTACCTCGGTGGTCACCAGCTAAGTCCAACACTGCTCCTGCAGCTTCATGAGCTCCTCCTGCTGTGCCCTGATTTGTGAGGATGTATCCGTTTGCAGAGTTTGCAGAGGAGGTCACAACTCGGACCATTGTAACAGTAGGAGCTTGCTGAACTACGTGAATTGCATGACATGAAGGCTGTTGAGAAGTCACTATTGATGCTGGCATGTACGCGACTGGTTTTGCCACCAGAGTAGATGGTCGGGGAGGAACAGCCATAATCACTGGCTGGGCACTGACTGGAGATCCTGAACAGAAGAGAGAGGCATACATTAACAGGAGATGCAAAAAGGCCTCCACTCATTTCACCTGTGCACTTCTGATCTGCAATACTCAGTCCTTCAGCATTGGCAGGAGTAGGGGTAGGGAACAAAACATAAGGCTTCAAAAATACCACCCTTCAATCTTCTCTTTCCTAACTTAGAAAAACCTTACTTGCCATTTGAGCACATTTCTGTGAACAAAAACCACAAAACAAGCACAAAAAACGACGCTTTACTTAATGAGCTTTGCCTTCCAACTTCACCAGGAACACCCTATACATCAGGCCAGCTACAGCACAGCTGACAAGCAGATACTTACCAGGGCTTAACAAATTACCAAGGCCCTGGCCACAGCACCACAGAGCTCTGCATAGCCAAGCTGATCTTATCCAGAAGCCTGGTAAATTAGTGTGAGCGAGCTACGCACTGTCATTGCTACGCTGCTGCGAGTTCTTTAGAGCCACCTAGTTCAAGGTTAGCTCCTGTGTTTCTACACATTCCTTTATCTCCTGCCCCCTCATCCGAAGACTAGTAAGAAAAATGGTCTGAAGTTGCATATGCATCATCAGTCTCTAACAAAGTGGAAAGAGACCTAGATCCTCCTGTAACACGCTGGCAGAAGCATTCCTACCATGTCCTTGGGCATGGCACTTGGTGCAATTGAACAGTCACCCTCTGTGAAACAAGAGCTACTCACCAGGTGCACTCTGTGAATACCGATACTCTGGAACTGAGGCTAACTTTGACCCAAAGTCATGATCATGTGGAATAGGTGAGCCCTCCCGCGACAGGCACTCTGGAGTCTGTAGGCCACTAGAGTGAGGGGACAGCAGGCCAGGGTGAGTAGGGGAGGCAGGAGCACTCCTGAAACACCAGAACATAGTGTTGGCAAGTGTAGAAGCATTTTGACCACAAGACAGCAGCAGAGACCAAGAGTTATCTCCAGTACAGGATTCTCTAGAAGTACAGCTTTTCTTCCAGACTACCCACTATAGTCTTGCTGGGACTCACAAAGGCTCTAGCACCAAATACTCTCATACTATTCCTTGCTAAAGGAAACTGGACCCCTCAGAGTATGTTTAACATTTCTTTTTAAGACCCACTGCTGACAGAGAAACTGGAAGTGCCTCATGTTCAGAGAAGTTTTATAATTTCAGGCCATTCTCAAAGAATCTTTGTCAGGGGAGAGGAAGAAAGATGCGATGTAGATGCAAATGTCTGGCCCCGCATATGCTTTCAGAGCAGTTGCCCCCTCTTTTCCCTGTTGCCTCCCTCCCCAACCACTCGGTTCCCACCTCTGGTCCCATGTGGCCACCAAACACGTGAGGAATTAAACATTTCTTTATTGACAAACAAGATAAAGAAGCTGATCAGCTGAAAACCTCTCCTCCCATTTCCCCCCATTTTAACAGACAGAAAAGAAACGAGGTGTGGGAGGAATGTTACATGAAACTGCTCCAGCTAGTGTTGAAGTCTTATCCTCGCAGCTACAGGGCTTAGAGAAAGCTGTCATTGCACACAGTTCCTCTTTTGCAGTTACACCGCTGACTGGAGTGGCTGCACGGAACCCCCCCGCCATTGCTTCACTGCTGACAACCATGATCAACCTGATCTTCCCTATAGGAGTGTTTTAAATACCGCAAAAGTTATCCCCACTATGATCTAATCCACATCTAAACACAGCTTTCCTGAAATGAGCGATTGGCATCTGAAAACACTTACTCCGGTGATAACTGCTTTGAATTTCTTTGAAATGATGCCAAAACAGATATGTAATTTGATGCATTTTTGTAGTTTTTTTTGGTAAACACTTAAGTAGTCAGAACAATTTTCAGATTATGCCTCAGGACTATCCTACTATATTACCTCTCAAACGATAAACAGAAGTAAAATTTGCTCACTGTACTTCAGGAGAAGTTTTTGTTTGTTTTCTTTGTAATGAGTCTGGCACAGAGATTAGAGGAAGTTGAAGTTACCTGGAGGAGAGAGGCCCAAAAGGTGTTCGGAAGCAGGACACTCCTCTTTGTCTTCGTTTTCTAAATGATTGCTCTACTAGTTTGACTTCAGAGGCAGGGTCAATTCGCCAAAAGGAGCCCTTTCCAGGCTCCTCCTGGGAGCGTGGGACTTTAATAAAGTAACGGTTCAAGGAGAGGTTGTGCCGAATGGAATTCTGCAAGAAGCAGAGGAATGAGATAATTATTTTGCCATGAGGAAGCATATAACAAAGACGAATGGGTTTCGCCACACAGATTAGAAAAATAAAATCCCCACTGCCAGAATCAGTGTTGAAGACAGAAACAAGTCACTCAACTCACACAGCTCTAAAGTCACAGAACTGCAAGAGAAAACCTGGGGAAACATGTCAGAGTTTCTACTAACCATGCTGAAAGATGGGTTTGCTTGGTACTACACCATCACTTAAACACATCTGGAGCCAGGCAGTGCAGTGACTTTTCTGTGGAAAGCAATGAAAGCAGAGCTTTTGCTGAGGCAGGGGGAAATCACTGTAAACCACATCAGAACTCTCTCAAAAGACGGGCTTTATTCTAGGCAAGCGGGAAAAAATTGCCTGAGCCTGTGCTAACTGCTTACCTGCCAAACAATCACCAGGGTGCCCAAACATGCCCTAAAGGACACTGCATCTCATGGTAATCATAATGCAAGCCAGCCAACATGCCTTCAGACAGCTGTCTCCAAGAAGAATCCATTATTATGTGGCACTAGTCTAGCACTATATGGCTCTCTAGATGTTGACGAGACTAATTATCCTTTTCATTGCAAAAGCCCAACTCTGACTGGGCATAGCACTGTCTTTTGGGTAAAGGAAAGGCTCATTAAGCCCAGGTGTGCACAAGCTCATTCCTCTTCCACTTTCAAAACAAAACAAGAGCTTCTGTAGCAGCTTTAGATGAGCTCTTCAAAAGCGAAGCCTTACAATGCCACTGGTAGGGGAGAGGAAAAGGCAACTTCACCCTCCACTGAAATGCAGCTCCCTTTGAAGCAGGATGCAGCAACTGGTTCGCAAAGCACAACTCTGCCGAGCAGGTTAAGGCAGGAAGTGAATTCCACAATTAATTAGAACTGCAGGGAAAAGCCAGGGAGGCAGAAATGTATTTATTCCAACTGTACTCAAAGTGCACCAAGCAGTACTGCTCCTGCCAGTTGAACACAATGAAATCAGCAGCTGCAAGAGTTTTTCCAGCTGCATTAGTGTATTATATTCAAATGACAACACCCATTTCAGAGGTGCAATGCCAAGAAAAAGTCTGAAAGCAGGAGGAGCTGAGATTTCTGGAACTTTGAAAGCAGCCCTCAAGTGAACATTTAAGCTTGATTTAGCATGTGTTAACTACATCCAAACTCTCCTATGAAGCTGGTCAGATTTCCTTTAATACCACAAGGAAGACACAGACTCGAAGTTCCCCAAGTTCCATTCTGAGATTCAAAACTTGCAAAACTGACTTAGGCAGTGCAGTTGATACATTGGAAAAACAAAACATCTGTGATGATTTAAGGTATTATGATCAGAAACTGCAACCTCAGTTTTAGGCTGGACATCTTTTGCTTGGACAGATCATGCCAAACAAAGATGAGGTGAAGGATTAAGCAAGATTCAGGCAAGTATCTGGGCAAAGGAGTGACTGATAGCAAGGATGTGGAAGAATAAAAAACAAACAAAAATAAAAGACACGACTACAGCATTAAAAGGGTTTCAGAAACCAGAGAGCCCAATAGTAACACACTACATTGCCCTAGAAAGCATTTAAAAAAAACTAATCACCCACAAACAAACTAGTTAGCTTACGTTAAACAAATACACTCTGGGAATAGTCAAAGCAGCTCTATTCCCAGTGCCCCAAATCTTTAATAAATGCATTCAAAGCAGATAAGCCCTGTCAAAGTAGTTTAAAAGCTTGTCAGTGTCAAGAACTCACCTGCCAGCCTTTGTCAGCAGTCCTGTAATATGGATAATGCTTGGTAATGTGGGCATAGATCCCACTTAGTGTTAATTGCCTGTCCTGTGCTGAAGATATAGCCTGCACAATTAGCTGAGCATAAGAATAGGGTGGCTTGGACTCATCCTAAGGAAAAAAACAAACAGAAATTTAGTCACCAACAAAGAATTCCTACACTAGAGTGTACCCAAACTAAACAGCCCAAACTAAAAAAGCACACTGTGCTGTAGTTTTCATAGATGCTAAGAGAGCATCAGGGGCAACTAAGAGCAGCATCACCCTCTTCCCTTTCCCTCCTGTTTTATACTGCCACCTCCCAATTTAGCACAAGCATTTGTGTGCAAACAGGACTATAGGACTGAGCCAGATTAAAGTATCTTCTTCCCTCTCCCCACAAACATGCACAAAAAAGCTAACTTTGATCCGATTCCTTTCCCCAGTGAATTTACCACATGTGCTTACACCAGCACAAGGAACAGGATCAGGAAAAACAATTGGAAGCAAGGAGTTAGAGGGTGTAGGGTACGTTCACTGCTTTCAGTGTTCATGAAACTAAAGCCTTCAATTCCGCCCAGCTACAACTACGCTGTGTTAGAAAGGTTTCATGCAAGTATGCTATCAGCTCTCCTCCCAGCAACAAGCCCAATATGAAACTTGATCCTGTCCCTTCCCCTTTCCAGCAGGATTTGTTTCATTCTAGGAACTTTAATTTGTTTGCCAGATCTCATATTCCCAGCTCTTCATATTACTCCATCAAGAACAGCCCTTCTTGTCTCAAGGGAGAATTCAATCTACAAAAAAAAGCCATCTAGTATTGTGCTCCTCCACCCAATCCCAAATCAGGTGGTTTTGGATCTAGACCTTTAACTTTGATCTGAAGATCAGCTTACCAAAATTAAATTTTATCATTATAACTAAGTTACTTTTTAATCTAAATTCCACTTGCTACTTTCCTCATTTAACGCTTGCTTGACAGGCCTTGGTGTTTGTTTTAAAGTCAGACTACAGATTTCTCATGGCAGGGATCTGGTTTCTTCCCCTGCTTCCCCTTTCTCCAACTGTGTTTTGCAAAATACCATAATTAAAAGGAGAAAACAAGACTCTGAATTTTAATGCACCTCTTTTTTATGTGTTCTTGATTTATCAAATAAGCAAAAAAATTCTTGTTGCTTAACCATTTTAGTGAATGACTTGAATACATTTTGGGCAGTAAGCAAGCAGATTCATCATCTACCACTAAAATGCTGGTTTGAAGGCATGGTCTCAAAACCCTGGAGAATACTGTATACAGCGCCCTTATGGCCAGGGTATTCTTAGACCCCTTTTAACTATATCCAGCACTGGCAATAAACTGCCAGGTCTTAATAAGCCTCCCAATGAGCACTACTGGGTAAGTAATGTTTCTCTGAACCTTTGGGCTGTCCCCGCCAGATGCATCTGCCTGCTGTTCTGATGCTGCTTTTGCGGCATACTCTGCTGCCAGCTGCAAATCCGAGGTAATGTTGTGAACAAAACGATATCCTGAGGATCCAGCACCACGTGGACTGGCCGGGCAAGAGTTGGGAACACTAGAGAGGCAAAAAGGAAATACAGTTATTATGTTACTTCATTTATTAAGACGACACACAGTTCTTACTCTGTAAGGTACAGTAAAGCTCCCACATCACTGAGAAGCAGGTACGCACTAGACTTATTTTTGCCCCTGTGGCTTATCCAAACCCCAGACAGATTGAGGAAAAAAAACATCAGAGATAAAACTGGAATTTCTACAAAATCCTGACACCCCCCCTCCACCACCACCTTCTGCAATCGCAAGACAGCAGAGTCTCAAAGTATTAAACAATTCCCCTGTGTTTAGAGAAGCACTTAAAACAATGTGGGAGTTAAAACAACATACACTGTATCAGGGATGAATACTTAACTAAATAAACAGCTTGCTATTATAACTTGTGAACGAACAACACACCACTCTCCTTATAACACAGGTAATATTTAATCAATCCTCCTAACAGATACGGGCTATGTTCTTTTACAGGATCATAGTTAAAGCACCCAGTGCAGGCATCTGACATGAAGGTCCCTGTCTAACACAACACCCAAGCTTCAGAAGATCATACCCTGATCAGTGCCACACAGCTAGAGACAGGTATTTTCTTGATTCACCAGCACACAAATGCAGCTAACAAAGGGAGCTGCAATCACTAGTATACAACACAGAAGGTAGCTCACTCAGCCTTGGCTAGCACGGGGAAAAGACACATTTCGAGTCCCAGGGCCACCACAAGATGGCATTACAGGAACAACTACTGAGCAGCAAAGCCGTGCTAAAGCTGATGAAAAGCTACAAACAAATAAAAGGTGGCTATAATTTGCAGCACCACTCAGGCATACAGAAGTGAGTGCTACAAGATGAGAACTAATCAGAAAGGCTTGTCTAGGGATCACACATCCTTGATTTGCGGGGTTGGAAGGGATGAGTCTGGGAATCTGAAGTTCCCTTTTTCTGTCTCTCCTCTGTTCTGTGCTGTCCGGCATCGAGGGCTGCAACGCCAGAGCAGCATGACGCATAGCCAAGTCCCAGGATTACATATGTCTTCTACGTAAGAGCAGAGAAACAGTGAACAAGAAGGCAAAACAATACACAGAAGATTTACATAGCAAAACAAGCAGTTCAAATTGTATGAAAAGATGCAAATTGAAGCCCACAGCTGGGAACTAGAATTTAGTAAAACTGGCATAAACAATCCTCTTACCAGTCAAATGCCCAATAGCAGTGCTAACCCTGACACAAATAAATGCAGTAACTGACACTCATCACAGCACTGTGCTAAACGCTGCATGAAAAAAACACAGAACACGGTGCCTTCCTCAAAAAGGTGACTGTCTAAATAGCTTCCCCCCGCCCCCCCCCACGTACACATCCGGACAGAGAGGAAACAGTGAGACAGCCCTTGTTTGCTCAATGGGCAATACCTTCAGTGCATAAGCAATCTGACTGCGTAAGGAATGACCGTTTCCTACCGCAGTCCAGCCTGTAAACTGAGAAATGCTGCTTCTCCTTGTGGCGTCTTTGCAAATGGCTGCAGTGCTGAGCTCAGCACAACTGAGACTGGTTTCTTTTAAAAGCGAATTACAGGATTGGGGGGGGCCAAGGGAGAGGGAAAAGGCAACAGAAATATTCAGCCACAACAAACCCTTGCAATAGGAAACCCAAGCTCACCCATCTCTCATATACTAGCCATACCAAGTGTTGCACAGCACCTGGTAACCCTTTCAGCGCCCACCGATAATCCTTGGCATTAATGGGTGAAGTGCAGCAGGAAGTGAAGCTTTCAGGAGATGCAAGGTATATAATGTTGATGAGCCCATACGTATAAATCTCCCTTTTCCAGAAATAAAGGCATTTCTTACCTAGTCTTTCAAAAAGCAGAGACCAGTTTGTGCAGGAAAATGAATCAAAGTTCGCTATTCCACGCTTTCAGCCCGCTTTGGAAGTGGATAATGCTAAACCACAGAAGACACTCTTGATGTCTTAGTACTCACATGGGGAGCTGCTGTGAATTTAATTATTCCACTGTAATTTTTCAATAGCTTCTCCACATACACACTACTTATAATGTGTAGATAATTACAAATGAAAGTCATTTTCATACATGAAACAATGACAAACTAAAACCACGTCAATTCTTTTTATCTTTGTGTTTGGCAACAAAGCAATTATTGTAACATACAGACTAGGATTGCAATAGGATGAAACGGAGTTTTCTGATTTTGTTCTTTGTCTGCAGAAATACATGAACAGCAAACCAGAGACAGCAGCCAAAACTCAGGTCAAGGATATGGAAAAGAGAAAAGTTCTCAAGTAAATCCATGCTCTGCACAGAGCTGTATTGCTTTGCTTTTCTTTTAAATAAATAAAACTAGTATGGCTTCAAAGATTGTCCCATGCAGTTCAGAAAAAATTGATTTGATTCTTCAAGATCAGCAGAGCAAGCAGCCCAGTTTTTGCTGTTCAAATTTTAGCTTCTGAGGCTGATAATGAGTTTAAGTATGACCTCTTTTTTTTAAAAAAAAAAAAAACAAACAAAAAAACCCCACAAAGACAGAAACCCTTACCCTCCAGGGCTGTGATTCTCTCGAGTGCTGACAAAGCCCCTCCAACCTAAAGTGCTGTTAACTTTCAGAAAAGCCAGTCTCTCCCAGTAGATAGTCACTGATAGTCCCCTAAAGAAGCAGCTGTCCTCTGGGACAGCCACAGTAGTAGCCAAAGATTTAGAAGAGGTATTATTCTGTTACCAGAACGGAGCACTTCTGCCCAGGTAGACCTGCCTCCTTTCAGCCTGGATCAATGATCAAATCAAGAGACAGGGGTACAGAACAGACATGAACTTTTAGCCACTCCATGCAAAGACACAGGGTAACACATGCTGCTAAGTGTTCAAGCTCTCAGTCAATCATCAGAGAGCTCTTCAGAAGGAAGGGAGAAAGAGCTGACTACCAGAAAAAACAAGGAGGCATGATCTGTTTCCCCCCCACCAACATGGGACAGAAGGAATAAAGAAACTAAAAATACGCCTCTGAGGGTTAAGTTAAAATTAAACATTAGTGCAGTCAAAAGAAAACAAGCAAACACAATGCAGTGACATCAGTTTCCTGGAGTTCCTGGAATTCTCCTCGCCACCCTGAGCTGGGGCTGGCTGGGGACACTTGCATGCACTCACACCCCCTTTAAAAATATTACGGAACAAAAAGACTTTTCCCTACAAACGTCTGTTTGTGCTATAAAACAAAAATCAAGTGTGGGGACAGTGATTACGATTTGTTGGATATTAATATTGCATCAATATTTGGCCATAACTTGATCCGTTTTGATAGGATAACCTTTTACTGAGAAAAGCACAACTAGGTTTGCAGTTTCACCCAGCTCTCAGACATCCTAACGTACTGCTGTGATCCATGCTTACCGTCCATGCAGGCAATCTTAGCTTACAAGCAATCCAAGCTAATTTGGGTTAAGCTTGTCTGTTATGGACGAGGGCATTTTGGAGAGGAAGCAAGGGTTTTATGCCATTGAAAGACACAGAGCACGTAAGCAAGCCAGCTGCAGTTACCCACAGTCTTAATCCCATGGCACCGTGGTCAATGCCCCAAGTCCCAGAGATCTTTGATATCCACTGAGGATTCAGCATCTCAACTTGAAACACTGACTGCAGGCAGCCACTGAGCCGCAGTTCCGCAAATATCACGCTAAGACTCAGCTTTAGAATCAGACTACAATCACGTGCTGAATCACATCGGTCCTTTGCAGCATGTTTTCCATTTAATACTTAACGCTTCTTCAGCTGGAAGGCCAGAAAGTTGAGGGCTGAACACAGTGTCTGCAATAAAATCACCCACGTAACAGGCAGAGTGCCTTTTAAACGCAGGGCTTAACTTCTGGCTATTGAGAACGTAACAGGTCTTACAGCATCACGATTCACTTTCAACTCCTGCCACAAGAATCTAGCCTCTTAAGTTCACAGCACTTTCTAGCAACAATTAAGCCTTTAACTGCCAGCTATTGAAGAATACGTACAACTTACCAGAATGTCCAAAATCAGTCTGCTTTAACTAAAGAATCAAAACAGATGTACCACTGTGTGCATGGTGTGTCCACAGCCAGGACGCTGTGTGTTGCTTGTCTCTTCTCATTTCAAAAAAAGAAGGATACAGCAGATCCAGAGAAGGTATTGATGGGGATAACTAGGATGATCAGAGATATGGAACGGATTTCGTACAGGAAACAAATAGTGTAAGACAGAAGCTGAGGTGCAAGGTGACAGAGGCTATAAAAACAAAGCCAAGAGGAGGTGTTCAGCTTCTGGCCTCTTCCAACAGAGGCCAAAATGAAACTAAGCAGCATGTCCAAAAGAAGAGAAAGTGCTTCTATGTTTGTAGTTACACTGTGGAACACGCTGTAAGATAGGGCTGATGCTAAAAGCCTATGTGAATGCAAAAGGCCATTATACAAGTTCTTGGGGAAAGAAGGAAGACAGGGAATCCAGCAGGGGCTTTATTAGACAGATGGTCAGGAAGTCCCTGCTCCGAGGCAGCCCCTGATCTAAGAAAATGGTGGAGGCAGACTGCACGTACATTAACATTACTGTATATTTTCTGTGTTTTTATATTACCCCAAAGATACCCGTCTGAGGCAGAATACTGGGCTACAGAGTTCTGTTGCCTGAGCACATATATAGAGATTCTTATGTAAAAATCTCCAGACTCTCTCAATACTAGCCACATTTTACAGACTTGGGGGGGGGTGGGGAGGGGAGAAAAAAAAAGTGAAGCAAGAAGTGGTTAAATGACATATTTATGGTCATATTACAGGTCTATGAACAAGCTGGGAACAGAAACACTCCCAAACTCCAGTGCCAATTTCCCCAGAAGGAGAGGCAGTACATGAATGCAGGAAAGATGCCCTATTACTTAATTTCATTCTTTTTGCATGAAAGGTATCTGTAGGGATCAAGCTATAGAGGTTTAATTTAAGCCAGGTATATGGATAAAGCACCTATCCTGTCTATGACAAAGAGGAAAGATTACCTGGGATCCCACATAAAATTTTTCACCTGACTCGGAATCTGCATTGCTAAAGAAGAAAAAAATCCATCTCTTCAACTTTGTGGTTTAGGATATGGTATGCACATGGGCAGTGCCTTTGAAAAATGCTTAAGTGCACCTTTGTGAAACAGGTACAAGGGACATAGCAGTGATAAGAGTTACAACCTTGGCAACACTGCCAATATACAGATTCCTGTCTGAATAGGCAATTTTTTTTAAGCCCCTATTGAGTACAAAGGGAGAATCCCCATTTCTTAAAATCTTCCCCAGTCTCCTCTTCAAATGCAAATTGGAGGCGTGTTGCCCTGCACACAAGGGCTATGGTTAGAGAAATGGCACAAACCTCAGACTACCCCTATATTCCATTTTATAAGCCTGCAAAAAGGGACACCAAAAGATACAGGGACACTTTTTACGTGCAATAAGCAAGAATCAGGTCAAAGTACAGCACTTCGGCTTGCGAAACAAGCATTTCCACGATACACCAATCAGCAATAATGGGTGAGAATCCTCTGCCGCTCTCTCCTTCCCCGGCCTAGCCCCAAAATCATAACTCAAAGAAAGGCAAGTCCTTGCACGTTGCATGTTTCAGACAGGTTTCAGAAACAATCACAAGTGGTGAGACTGCCAAACCAAGCTGGATTTTGATGTGAAAGGAGAAATCTGAGAGCTACCCTGACTGCTTAACGCTGAAGAAAAACAAAGCTGTCGAACAAGCCACAGTGAGAGAAAGTTAGCTATCCGCAAAAGTTGAAATTCTTATTACTTGTCTGTGCTCCAGTGGTTCCCCTCTTCAAAAGGAAGTGAGCTCACTCTGACCGTGGATTCAGTGAACATTTTATACTGACTGGGGAAGAGGAAGTGCTCGTGTAGCTGGTGACATCTGCAGCCTTTCCTCCAGCACATGGCTTGGCACATCTCCTTTAGCACATGGTCCATTATCTGAAATAAACATGCGTAGGAACTCCCAAGCCCAGTATGGATTGTTGCTTTTCTTGCGTGATGTATATGCATCACACTCGTTGGCTTGTGGTTTGGAGACAAGGGTGATTAAAAATAATCACCGGTCTGTCCAATTGTGGGAGTTACCTGAGCTGTATATTCTGCCCGAATGCAGGAAGTAATGGATAACCGAGACAATGCAAAAGAGCCTGCAAAAAACCTGCCTTGGAGCTCTTCACCAGCCTTTCAGTTAAATGGCTAATAGCGCTATAGGAAGAACGACAGCCTGAATGAAATGGAGTAGGCAATATTCATGCATCCTGTTCCAGTGAGTGAATGCATCCACTGAAGTCAGGGTTCATTCAGCTTCCCACTACATAACTTCAGAGGAAGTGTGCAAGTTCAGGTTAAATCCCAAGTGTTCTGAAACAGTGTTGTACAGCTGTCCTAGAGCCTATTAAAAAGCACTCCCTTTTTCCAAGCCAAGTCTGAATCAAAGCATAGCCAGCATTTGCACATCTACCATAACATGGCTCACACACACACACTCTTCTGTCATGCTTTATGGAATAAAAGCCCAATACATAATTTATCTACTACACACTCTTGGAAAGTACTAATTACACTACACATGCATAAAAATCAGACAATGAATTTAAATGACCTGCTAAAGGCCACAAAACAAGTTGGTGGCTAAGCCAAGATAACTGCAGTTCCCCAAGTGCAGGCCTCTGAGTAATCCACTATCAGAGCATGCAACATGTTACTGAACTGATTTTGCATAGTGAAAATAAGGAAAAAAGGAAATAAGGTTTAAAGAATATAGCTTATGAAACCATGGCAATTCAGCTCACATCTTCTAGTTTACTAATCAACCTTATAAAACAAAAGATGCAGAAGGATACCAGCTCATCTTTCATTATTCATACCACTAGTTTCATTGTAAACTAGGTATTGACCTTTCTAGCAACGGCTGAACATGGGCAGGCACATTAAGTACTAACAATTAAAATACAAATTTGGGTCCACACAAATATGTACCAGTTTAGCTATTAGCACAGAACTTCACCAGACACTTTTCAAGCAGTGGTTCTCACAGGGCTCTGAGGACTCTTCCTCCTACATGTCAAAGATATTTTTTTTCTTACTGATAAAGACTGTGCATGTGAGCCAACTATCCATGCTTTCAGTGAAAAAAACAAACAAGTACAAGACAAAGTGTTCAAGACCATAGTCATTCTGGTGCAGAGATAAGCCAGAAGTAGCAGTAAAATATGAATAACGATACTGACCTCCATAGTACAGCATTTAGTATTTCTTGTATTTTTTTAAAAATACACATATATATATATGTATATATATCAGTGACAACGTAATTGCTGTTTAGAATAGGGAAGCATATACAGAGAAATAATTTCATTTTCTAAATACTAAAAAACCCCCAACCCTGAGGGGCAGTGCTGGAAAGAGATGCTGTTTGGAAAACTGACTTAAGTTACTACTACAGGGTCATTAACACCAACTGGAAGATAATAAAAGGAAAACTAAACACTGTAAATCTAAACTCCAACTCAGCATGACACTGAGACCAGGAATAGGCTCCTACATCACACCTTGACTCTGTGGATCTGTTTATAATCCAAGCATAAGCCACTCTGGGGACTAGATTGCAACACATATATGGAGTCACATTTATGTAGATATCATGAACTTACAGCAAAACCAGGTGTTCATATCATAGGTGAGGAACTTCATGTCACCAGTGTCACCCAAAGAGGATCCTCCAAATGCAGCTGCAGAACCGTAAAGGCATGTACTGAAAGACTGTCCCTCAACTCCTGAAATTGTGAGTCAGTTTTATCTCCCAACAGGCAGAGCTGAATTGAACCAAACCACACATGGTTTTCACACAGCTTTTCAATGCCTTGAACCTACCGAGAAGGGATTTGGTGCTACTCTGCCCTTTCTTATGTTGTGTAAAATGGCAGGCTGCTTCTACCAATTTCTTACAACCACAGTGGCCTTTTCCTTTTTGGACCACGCAAGTCTGATTTTTTTAAAAGGAATTTTGAACTCAAAGCAGGAAGAAATAAGCCATGCCTGTGTGTAAGCCTCACAGCATGCTGCCAACCAACATTTTCCCTTAAAGCTGTACAACAGCATTCAAAACACGTCTACAAGTGGCCCCTCCTGGAGACAAAACACCTAGCTAAGAAAACAATGGACACATTTCTCCCTAGAAGTAAGCAGGAATCTTGCTTTGCAAAGCTGCTGAGGGTGGCAGGTTGGTTTTGTTTAACTAAAGCTCATTCCCTCTCCAGGCAGAGGGAAAATAAATAGGGCAGAAAAAACCCAGAAGCTTGCAGGGGAACCTGCAGGGAAGCAAGCTGCAATGTAAACAGGGAAGCAGAGCAGGGCCGGGGGTCGGGAGGGCAGGGCTGGATCTGGCAGTGGGAGCGCAGGTACAGCCCCTGCCCTGCACCGGGGCGGAGGCAGGAAAAGGGGGCCAGGAGCCACTTTCCAAAAAGGAAATTTCACCCTGCCCAGGATTTCCAAACTGCAATAATTTTCCATGGGCCAATCAGGGAGGAGCGAGACAAACGCACCAAATTAGGAAAGTAAATACTAGAAGGGGGAGAGGGAGGAGGAGAGCCCAGATCATGCAACCACCTCCCAAAGCCAGCAATGGGAGAGGGGTGTGGGTCCCACGCTGAGCCCTTGCCAGCCCTCCCAGAGCTGCCCTTGGGAAGGGGGAGAGGACACTGAGCTGGCCTCACCCACCACTGTGAAGCCATCAAGATTGCAGAGAGCTGCCCTGAAAGCCAGATGGCCAGAACACATAGCTACATGCTCCCCGAAGAGCATTCCCTTTCTCGAGCAAAAACACCCAAATCACTTCCCAAAGCCTGGCGCACAGGGTACGAGAGCTGCAAGACCCTGCCGGGGGAGCGGGGAAGGTTGAAGGGGCTGAGCAGAGATGTTTACAAACGTGTCAGCCCCTCCTCTGTAAGAGGAACTCGGAAACGAAAGGGGTTTGGCAAGTGAAACCTCAGATGTCTTTTGAGGTTTTCTGAAGACTTGGCTGGATTAGCTTGTGCTCAAGACAAACGGATGCAATCATTAATCATCCTTAGTAAACACTCCGTTAGGGGCTGAGCACAATTCAACACTACTATTTCCACTTTCTCCTTATGCAAAAGAAACATTCTCAGGGAGTCAAATATCAGTTGCAGGCATATGCCAGAGTCAAAAGATACAGCCTCTGTTAGTAACACAAACCACACTGTGCTGCTTTGCGCAAGATGACTGAATGGAAACTAACTACCATATGCTGGCAAAGAAACCATCCCCCTTCCCCTCCCAGCAACAAGCTTCATCTAAAAAGAGAAGGTTAAATATAAACTAAAAGCAGTGCCTGAACAGAGGACTAAAACCACAGCTACCTCCAGCCCCCTCTTTCTAGAATATCTGCACTGCACATCTGTGCAGCTCTGCAAGACCGGGGGAAAAACCCAAACAACCAAGCGCCTCCAGATTTATGCAAAACCAAACTGACTTCATTGTGACACTGAAGTCGTTCTCAGCCACGTAAATTTGAATACTACTCACTGAATTAGTGCTGTCAGAAGATGTTTGTGTGTTACAGCTTTTTACAAATATACAGACAAGAAAACAAACAGAAGGCTATTACTATTACCTATAGGCTCTTGGTATTCTGAGGCCTGCACTTTTAAAATACATCTAATACATCATCCTATACCATGAGTCTACTTTACTTTATAAAATTTATTATACTTCAAGTAAGTATACACTTCATTATATTTCAAGTAAGCTTTAATGTTAAAAGAGATTACTGCAACTGCATAACATCAACTCTACCGAGAAAGAAGGAAAGAAAATATTCCAGGCAGTAACTTGATGTTCAGGTTATTTCTTACTGCACTTTCATGAATCAGATAATTTACAAAACAGGATACTCGCACAGATGTACATGCAGATTGCTACAGCCCCTCAGTACATGGTCAGCATCCTACCCCCATTTCCTTCTATTCCCAGGAAACCACGTGCCAATGGCCACCCTTGTCCCTAACTTCAGATAACACTGGCACCACCCAGCAACAACAGAATATTATTGAGATAAAAATAAAACAGGCAGTCCTCAGTCCTAACATAGGAAATATTTGCCTGCTTTCTTTTCTCCATGCATAAAGGTAGCTCTTGATAGATATTTCTAATTCCACTGCCAAAGATAGACTAGTAACTCTATAGTGTGAAATTGAGACTCAAGTTTTTTCCCCCCAAGCCTTTAAGCTCTTAAACAAAACCCTTGTGCCCTACTTGTAGCCACCATAACACAGTTTTCAACAGTCTTCTATAATTTTGAACAGCAGATATTTAACAAGTTTGCTTTTCTTAATGGGGTATTTCATGCACCAAGTATACCAGACAAAAAATAACAGACTGGTGTTGGAGAACCTTTGCTTTTCCAGAGAGCACACTTCAGATAGTTAACATCTTACCTGATAGTGCCTGTGGGGGACGGGAGGGGACTGACCACGCTCCGGAGATCCGGCTCCGGGATGTGGATCTTCAGAGGTGATATTTGAGGATAAAGTGGCCGAAGGGGAGGTGACGAGGCTTCCTCTTTTGCTTCCTCTTTATGGTATAAAGATGTGAACTGGATCTTTATAACCGTGCTAGGGAATCGGAAAGTACATCTGTAAGGAAAAGAAAGGGAAAAGTCAGTTTCACACATGCTACTAAACATATGTAAGTGTTTTTGTATGCTATTGGTGAATCATTAATTCATTCATAGCATAGGAGTCATCCACCATTCTCTCTGGGCAGCATCTTTCTGCCCAGGGTCCTGGGCAGAATTACTTACCATTCATAAATCTCTGTGTATGTATCATAGTGTATCATCTAGTGATTAGATGCAAGCTGAAGGTTTGGGTAAGCTAAGTGATTTCCCCAAGGCCTTGTTTTCAATCAATGACTAAGCAAGATGCAGAACTACGACATACTCTTCAGTTCCTGCTATATCAAGGACTAGGATTTATCTTTTATTAGCTCCTTGCACATAACTCGGGAAGATACAAGTTACTAGAAAGTATCAAACCACAAGCAACTTGGAGCAAAAGAGCCATAAAGTCCAGACAGAGCAACAAACAGCCTCCAGGTAAGACTAGTCAGCACTATTTAAAGACTGGCCTCTACATATTGTATAACTAATACCCATTTATATCTCTGCACGTGATGCTAAAGGATCATCTACCAGGTTTCAGATTAAAATATATTCATTTAGAAGTGCCTCCCTTTAGACTGCATGGGTTATAGCTAACAGGGTCAGGACAGGGCCCCTCGCAAGCCTATAGGGCCTCATTTCTTCTCTAAGTAACACTTCCTTCCAATTCTTATTTAGGGGAAAAAAAAATAATTACACATCTACAAATGTAGCCTTCAGGAGATGCTGGGAAATTCAAAAGGAAATAAGCACTGACATTTTCCATATTTGAACAGAAAGCTTTCTAATTTATAGTGTCTACAATAGGCACAGGGCTGTAAGAGCGAGTGTTCTGCAACACTTCTTATTGCACTTTAATTAGACAATAATGTGCAATCAATACAAGCTTTCCAGGGATCATTTCACTGATAGTAAGGTTAAAGCAGCAGGAAATAAAAACCAGGTTTCACCGTGGGAAAGGCCAGCAGAGCACAGCAATTGTGCTGGCTTCCAGCATCTTGCCTATAGAAGGAAATGAAGGGACTCAGGCAGTGTTGTTCCAGCGTTGTAAGTGCTGGTGGAGGCTGTACATAATTCTTTTAACCAGTGCATTATTGAATCCTGCTAGGTAACAGAACAAGGTGGCAGGCAAGTAAATCCGTATTTGTGACCACCTTATCTTAATGCTGCTATCAATGGAAATGCAGAGAAACATGCTATCACAGCTCTAAAAACATACTCTCTTGCTCTTGGTTCTTCCACACAAGCTAGTTCTGCTGTAAGGTGGTCTTCAGAACCCTGCTGTGAAGAGTGCAAAATTATCATTCAGGCATAGGAAGCTCATTCCCATCTCCCACCTCATATCTCAAATGAGCTGCTTCAGCATTCAGCGGCTTAGACTCACAATGGCTCTCCTACGTACAGCAGGAGTTTGCATTGCATTTAATTCACTTCAGAGGTCCTGCCACCTGCACTCATTAATGCATTAAATAAGACCACCATTGCTGACAATGCAGCCTAATCATGTTTATCTAACCCTTCTAAACATGGTTCCCTGCAGGCTCAACACAAACACACAATTTAAAACAGCAGTGTTCATGCCTTGCAATGTCTGGCAGCAGCAGGCACGCAGCTTACTGAGATGAACCTGAAACAAGACTGTTGAACCACTACTCTGGATTTTAAGCTTTTGCATTGCTACATGGATTTGCTTACAGAAAAAAGCAGAGAATACATAAATTTGCAATGAGCATCACATGGACTAAGGCTCAATACCAGTATGAGCAAAGCTTCATCATTTCTCAAGCCCTTACCGTGGAAAAGCTGAGCTTTCTTTCACAGAGCAATGGAATTCTCTGCTGTAATGCCAGGTGCTCAGCATTTTTCAACATCTGAGTCAAGGACAAATCAGTCCTTGTTTGACAGTGTTCAGAGCAATCCCAACATGCTGCTGATCTCAACAGATCTGACTGCACAGAGCCCTAGGGCAGTTTTGCAGCACTGTTGAGGCCAGAAGATCCCCACTGCAGCTTCATAGCAGTAAGGAGCTCTATTCCGCTGCCACTTAAGTCGTCCTTTTCAGAAGGATCCAGTAATGCAAGATCCACATCTCCTACACATTACTGCTTCCAGGTGATGGTGCAACTATCTCCTCAACAATACTATATTTACTGATTGTACAATGTTAGAGAAGTTGATACCTGCACCCAAAACACTGTGAGGCAGTCCCATTAGACTGCAAATATGGGCAATCTTAACAAAAGCTAACTGTTACTTTTCCAAAATCATGAGTCAACCTGAAATATGAAGTCTAAACTAACCCAGTAAACGTGCTGAAAAGGCCCGACTAACATTGCTTTTCCTTGAGAGCCTCCCCAAAGCTATCCGATCCAGCCACGTGACTTATCCGCAATCTCAGACAGGAACGAGGGAAGAGAATCAGAGAGGCTGGGCTGGGCTCACTACACAAGCAAACAATTTGTTGGCTGCTGTGATTTCATTTTTAGAAAGACAGGCTTCCCAATCCACTGATGCAGAACCCAGGACATACAGCTAGCTTTCACACATTACGCTAGCTAGCATGTACGTGGCCATTTTGTAAGGACCCAGTCCCAGAAAAATCAGAGCATGGATATATGCAAGGGTGCTCACAGCTTTAGAAGGCTTCTGCAGCCTGGTCTGTGCTGGCTTCCAGTATTGACACTGCCTGCAAAGCCAAGGTGGGGGTAATCCAAAGAGTCTATATGCTTTTAACTGCTGTAAAAACCTGGGATCCAAGAAATGGAAATGCAATGCAAAATACAGTGAAAATGCCTGACGAACTCCTCCCCTCCCTCAGGGGTGAGAAGGTGCCTGGGATTAACATTATTGTTCCAGTCTATCACAACCACCACAGTAATGCAAACCGTGACAACAGCACAGCCCAAGCCCAAGACACTCCTTCAAATCAGCATACACACACTAATACTGGGGAACTGTGTCAATGAGAAATCAGAAAAACGTAAATTCTGAATCATCTTGTCACAGGAAGCTCGCTTTTCATTACACTGAACCTGAATGCAGTTTTAATGAGCTTTTCTAATTGTTCCCTTAATTAACCTCTTTCTGACCAAAAGAGGATAAACTCAAGTTATATCAGGTAGTCCTATTTAGGAGTGAGGCACATTAGTGCAGGATTTAAGCCTATGAGAATTACACTTCTACGAAGATAAGCAGGACAAGACAGACAGCCCAAGCTGAACTGAGCATGCATTCCTTAAGATTACTGTATATATTTCAATTTATTTAAACTGAGTTACACTATTTGATCCATATTGCATGATTCCTATCAAAGATGCATAGCAATCACTACTACTGCTTAACATTTCCATCATGAGAAAAAGATCAACCTGAAAGCACAGATTAGACTCAACATAAAAAGCATAATGAAGTTAATTGGTATTTCCAAGGGTGCCCAAGAGGCAACTCTTAAGCACCACTGAAATTTCCAGAGGGGTAAATTGGTCTTGATACAGGCAGGAAGCAACCTGCTTCAATTCCAGAACTGTTGAGTTTTACTCAATAACCTGCTACAGACAGGTACATCCTCCAATCCCTGGCCATATAAACCATATATATTGTACTCAGACAGTTATAGTATGTTGCATACATCTCAATTCCTTGTGGGAAAGGATTCCTATTTCTCTAGGATGCCTTGCTAGGCAGTGAGAATAGAAAGCTTTTTTTAGTTTGTGTTGAAACTGAAAACACACAAACACACACACACACACCCCCCCCACCCCCCCTTAAACTGCATAGAACCAATTCTTGCCTTATGAGATTACAGACAGGAGAAAGTAAAAGAAAATGGATTGCTGGCTCCCTGCTGCATGCTTGAGTTCACAGACTCCATAGCACTCGCTGAATGCATGCTATATATACACTGGAGACCAAGGGGAGGAGGAGTGCACATGCCACACGTGGTTACAGTAATACAAAAGATGTTACTAGAATTTTTTTGTTTTAAATAAGACAAATTTTCCAAAAGTTTCCTGGACAAGCTCCTCACAGTGACAACACAGCACCCATGCTATTAGGCATCCTTCATGTGGCGAACCAGTGACAGTGACCACAAGCATTTCATCTACGTAAGGTCTGAAAATAAAGTGCTAGGAAACACTGGACTTTACATAAACAGTCACCCCCAAAGCAGACTTCAAGAAAAATGGTTAGGTAAACAACCTAACGACTCCATACAATGCATGGCTCTATAAAAAGCAGACATTCTCCCCCTCCTCAAAGCACTTTTACTCACAGATGCAAAGGGAACAGAGATGCCAAAACATAGTACCAGGTTCAATAGAAGCTATTACAGTCACCAATTTCTTTGTTAGAGCACCCTGAGTGCTGTTCAACACCAAATGACTTCTGCTAGGACCTGCTGCATAAGAGCAAGAAAAGGCTATTTAAAGAGATTTTAAAAGGAGACAGGAAATCGTGCTGGATTTATGTTTTTTACATTTACACCGTGGAAAAGCACAGTGACAAAATGAAGACAAATCATCAAAAAGCCAAGGTGAAACATATATATAAAAAAATATATCTACAAAAATGTATATATAAAACCTGGAATGATATTTATATATAATATCATATGGTATGTCATATATAAACATCATTCCAGTTTATTATGCAAAAGGAATAACCAGAAAAGTAAGTTGAAAGACTGTTACACATGAGTTGTCATCAACAAGCTGGTACCATCTTTGTCTACTTTATCTTGCCATAATTTATGAAATCCTGTTACTCCTGAATGTTGCAGGTATAAATGCACCAGTAGCATCTGTTTTACAAAAAGTGCCAAGATGCAGGTTGAGCGAGGAACATTTTATGAAATGCTTCGTTAAAAATAACACTTTTCACAATTTGAATCAGAACACTAACACAGTCCTGGCGTTTCATTCAGAAAGCTTAGTTAAGCATGATTGTCTCCCTGTGCTGCAACTGCCGCTTTTTTTAAACTTGCAAATATGTTACCACACCACTGACTCTCAGTATCTAAATCATTCCTTCTGCCACATAATGCGAGGGGACAGTAGCCCAACTCTTAAGGATGAGGCAGTTATCTCCAC
Organism: Calonectris borealis; assembly: GCF_964195595.1. Classification (NCBI taxonomy): domain Eukaryota; kingdom Metazoa; phylum Chordata; class Aves; order Procellariiformes; family Procellariidae; genus Calonectris; species Calonectris borealis. The sequence continues at coordinate 13,561,332 of NC_134327.1, read as the reverse complement.
AATCAGTAAATTCCTTGGATTCAGCAAACATGGACAGCTAGAGCTCTAATTACAGCACATGTTGTGATAAAACAGAACTGTGTCATTACCAGCTAAAGTTTGACCAAGGATGCCCACAAAAATCCTTGTAAAAGAGAAAAAAATCCCAAACAAGCCCCACACAACAGCTGTTACTCTGTCTCCTGTAACTTCTCTGAAACCAATTTCTTTGTGTCAATTACATATAATTCACCCAGAAGAATATGGTATTATTCCCATGCACAAAGTTCCAAAAACATGCTGGGTTTCTCAGCTCAAGTGAGAATTTGCCATCAGTCATCTTTGTCAAGCTATTACCATTACCAGTTACTTCAAGGTACTTGTCATGATTTTACCAGAGGGCAAGGTGGATACTTCTCACCCTTTCAGTCAATGTGTAGGGTATATACCAAAATTTCAGTCCATGATCAATGTGCAGCTTCTGTACATAGCAGCCGTTACAGAGAAGTGTCCCTGAAACTAATTTTCTCCGTCTTCTCTAATCAGCTAAGGGAAGAACCACATGCCTGCATCTATGAAAATCAAGTTCCCATTAAGTCATAAATCCACTCCCTATTCCCATAATACTTTGAAGCAGTCTGAAAGGAGGTGCCTTGGACAACATAGAAGACTCACTGGGAAAGTTTAGGCACCAGTGCACCCAATATCAAACTAAATTTGGTTAGAAAAAGATAAGAGTTTTCTTCACTTCACTAAACATATATCTAAGCCCTGAAGGTCTGCCCATGGAGAGATAAGCAAACTGAGACAAGAACAACTACTCAGATTCACATGTCTTCGAAAACAAGGCTCTGATAATTGCTGTGACCACTGCAAAACAGCTGAGCTGGGAACCTTTATTGACCAAGATTTGTTGCTTTGTGATGCTGCACTCTGCCCAGAGAGAGCAACACTCTCTGAAGCTTCAAGCTTTTCTACAACAAGCCTCACTGCATTACCCAGCACAAAACAAACCACTTCAACTGCAAAATATGTAGAAGGGTTTCCCTCCATTTCAGTAACTAAAATAATCAAATCAATTTTCTCCATCTTCACAAAATGAACTAGACCCTTACTCCCCGATGGGAATAACTGTCAGAAGTATGGTGCTCAAAATGATTATTTTGCTGGAACTACAGCTGTCTGAAGCAGCAAGGTGGGCAAAAACATGAGTTACAAAACCACCTTTCAATCACAAGTGAATTAAAATGAATATTAGTTTGAATGAATGTCAAAACTGTACAACAAGCTCTGAAAGCTGTCTGAGCTGTCACAGGAGATTAGGTACTATTCACCCCTCCTTTATAATAAAATAATAATAATAAAATCATCCAACATTTCCTGTTCCACTCCCTACCCTAGAATTTTTTTCCCTAAATAACACTTTGTAAGCAATACCAATAAGAAACCAGTTGTATCATCCACTTGGCTAGTGCTATCTGCATTCCAAATCAAAAAGTTAATTGCACTGAGACTACAGAAAGAGTTCTGGAGGAATGAAGACAAATACCTTTTATTCTCTTAAGTCTAAATACACATTACAAAACAAGCATGTACCTATCACCATGGCAATTTAAGAGTCCTTATAATTCTTTTCTTCACACACCTCTTTAGGCTAGGGGACACAGGCAGCATAACTGCCAGGTTTTTAAGAGTGCTTGGTTCATTTTGGAGGTTACCACAGTCTTAAAGTAATGAGTTTTCAGCATTTGCTATTTCCCTTTCAATTGCTCTGCTGATCTGACCAAATTTAACACAGAAATCCTATTGAAGGCCTACCCATAAAGTCCTTTATCAAACACACATCAGAGAAATATCTGTAACGTGATGGTCGGTAAAATCATTTGTTGCATTCAAGAAGAGAGAAGCAAAGGGTCTGCAAGCAAATGGTGAAGCCCAGAATCCACTTTTGTTCTTCCTGGAATGAATCAACTCAATCTGAAGACAAGCAAGACAAACACATTGCTAGACAGCAGCAGGACAAGGAAATAAACTGCAGAGCTCCCTACAAAAATGCCTCTGGTATTATCCGCTATTGTTTAGTTAGAGGAAAAGCTATAAAAGTCATCATTAGTGTTTTTAACGTAACTGAAGGAAAACTAGATTTAGAAAGTACTGAGATTATCTGCAAATAAAGGAGTATAGTAATCTCTGTCACTGCTGAAGAGACAGCATTGAAATGTTTGGTCATAATTATCCTGTAAGTCACAACATCAGTTTAGATCAGGAGGACTGTTTTCTAACTTCACAGTTACCCTGAGCTCACAAATCACTTGCCTTGCATGCTTTGTAACATAATTTAATATATACTGCCATGCTTAACATTACAGATATTCAAAGAAGTACATATATCCGCTGGGACTGAACTAAAATTGTCTGTGTGCATATGTGGGTGAGCAGAGGTTTGAAATAATTAGTTGAATTCAAGAGACAGTGGTCTTAATTCTACTTCATGAATTTTAATTTTCTTCTGTTGGGAACTTTTTCCAGAAAAAGTACCAGCAACTATTTCCATTGCCCTGTTACGCCAGATGCACAAGTAGCTCAACTTCAGCGTACTGGGGTCCTGGCATTAACTGCTTCTTAGGTATCGTTCCTGTAGTAGAGCTAATGTAAACCTGGTTTTAGTAAAGGCAAACTCACACTGGAATTCCTCATACCCGATCCAGTGGAATTATTATTGACTAGCCTATAATTCCAGATTACTGGAAGGATTTTCTGTCCTTCCCCTGAAATGCATCCATGTTAGCTGGAAATCCTCCTCTTTCCATGGTCACCCTGGACTTGCTGGGATGAGTAACTGGGTGAAGTTCTGCAGCTCACATGGATGGCCCACTGGTTTCCTCTGCCTTAAAAATAACTTTTTCCCCAAAGAGATATCAATTATGCCACTCAATCTCATGGAGATTTATTTTAACACAATCTAAATCTGTTTCTCTGCTGTAAGAGGGATTTCCTTTAACCCCACCACCATTCTTTCCCCTCAGCCATTTCCTCTCAATGTCACCCTCGTGCCAATAGTACCATCCAAACAACTGCACAGCAAGTCAAACCAGGTAGCTGAAATAATAATTCATTTCTTCTTTTGTTGGAGTAAGTTGTCAGGCAGATCAGTTCCCTGATCTTGCCTTCCATGGCAACACAAGCACCAACACAGAGGAGGTGGAGGGGACAAGTACCAAGGGGAGGAAGGAAAGGAGGAGGTACCAGCAGAAATGTTGCAGATTTACAACAGATTATAAAAAAACAGAGAGAGCATGTAACCACAGACTCAGATTTAAGCATCACATGATCCAAACACCGCCTTTTCCTTTCAGAAAACAAAATGCAATTCATTCATTTTGAGAAAAGCTCTAGTCTTTATCAAGTAAATCACATCAGCCACCATACTGATGCTCTAAGGCTGGAAATTTTCAAAAAGTTCCTGAAACAGAAAAGTCACGATTTTTTTTTGATTCACCTTAATTATTTCAAACCCAAAGTCACTCAGCTGTATGCAAGAGGACCAAAAAAAGACCAAAAATGTTTTCTGCATTCCAACAAGTGCTTCCCACGGCCCTGGACCCATGGCAATTCTCCCATAGCAACCGGCAGGTCACATCTGCAGGAGCAGGAGTGGGTTTGTGGTTGTCTCAGATGGGATACACAGGCTCTGTATGCCACAAAGTAAGTGCTTTTTAGTACCTTCGGGCTTCGAGAGTTTATTCACTGATCGTCCTTGAGAAAAGCAAGTGCAGTAAGATGGCTGAACAGGGACAATGCTTCAGAAAAAAAAAAAAGAAAATTGCCGTTTCTCTTTGTCACAGACAAGACCTTTTCCTTATGCTCCTTGCTACTGTTTAGCTGGAACCATACACACGGTTAAAGGATTTTTTCCCTTAATGAGAAGGCACCACAGGTTACACTGGGATTTGCCTAACACTGCATATTACCATGTTTAAAACAAGGTTTCCAACATAGCCAGACAAAATTTCAGATGGGCAAAGAGCGTGTGCAGGCAAGTGTATCTATTTAAAACAAATACTACCAGCAGCATCAGGCAAAACCACAACTTATGAATAGCTATGTCTCTTAAAAGCACCAAGTAAATTAGCTGTAATGAATGTTTCTATTGAGCTCAGTTGCACAGGGCTTCCCTTTATGTCATTTCATCAAGGTTCAAACGCACTGAGAAACACTTCCACACACAAGCAGATTTTCAAATCGGTATTTTAGCAAACTCCTTTGAAGACAGCAATGTTCACAGGAAAGTTTGGGCAAACTCTGGGATTCCTCTCCCTGCCAGCACCATGCACGCACAGCCATACACAAAAGCTATTTTTGTTTCTTCAGTCCCTCCACTCTCTGCAGACATCCCACCCTGCCGTGCTGACCAACAGCAAGGTCTCGGCCACTGCCCATCCCAGGAAAAGGCAGCAAGTGAAACTGAGCCAAGCAGGTGGCAGAGGGGGAAGCGTTTAAACACCCGTAGGCTGATCAGGAAGGCTAAAAAGGAAAAGAGATACCAGAAGCCCAACCCAGAGAACATCAAAATGCTGGTTTGGTTCATTATATCTTCTTTAAAAGTGCACAGGAGAAGACAAGCACTTTTGCTTTTTTTTGAGGCTCCAACAATTAGATGTTGTTTGCTAGAAAGCAAAACCTTCAGGAGAGTTTGCGCTATGATACCATGCTGTAAAACTTCAACAACCATTTTATTCTACACATCTTCCCTACAATTTCTTATCTAGCAAGCCTTTTAATTGCTGTCACAGAGCAAACTGATAAATTGAGCAACACCACTGACAAACAGTGACAGTTAATTTTTCATTCAAGTGAAAACATTCGAGGCTGTTTCACACTGGAGAATTAGTAGTGAAGAATCAAGAGCTGTATTTTTATTTTTACACCCCTTACATCTCTTTAATAATGTTCTGATTTTACGCTTCGAAAATTATTTGAGACATCAAGCACAGCTTCACTTCCAGATTCTCCCCTTCGAGGAGCAAAGCACAGTGCAGGAAGGAAAAAACCAACACATTAAGATATTGTACTTGCCATTTTTTCAGTAGTAAAATACCACAACAAGCTTACGGAATAAATTCACGGAGTATCAAAATAGCATCTCATAGAAGAGCAGGAAAAAAAAAAAATCACCAAAACCACTGAGAAAGGTGTTTCAAATGAGCTAATAGAGAGCCAGCAGGAATGGTAGGAGGTTTCCTCTGGAGTCACCACCCTGCCTGGGAAGTTCACATTATGGACGGGTCTTTTCCAGATTCTACTATGCCCAGCTTTGCAGGATGGGTCTTATAGTAATCCTGCTCACTCCAATGCAAAAAAAACCTACCAGAAGCTGCTCCAATCTCCCACAGAAAGCTATCAGAGTGCAAAGAGCCAGGAACGTGCAGTTTCCAAAACAACCTTTCTGAAACTTTTCCAGCAGAAACCACTGTAAACCAGCTAGCAGTGTCTCTTCATTCACTTTAATGCCTGCAAAAAAAGCTGAAGGATATTCTTGAAATACCATCATTATCACTACTTATTTACAAACTCAGTGGAACACCGGTCAATCCACACCTGCCTAGGGATGAATTCACTTATCTATTTAAAACATAGAAAACCCCAACTATAAACACTTAAGTTAAAATTAATCCAGAAAAATCCTGACAATTATTTCCAGATGGATTATAAATATGTAAGATGATATCAGAAACCAAGCCTTGGTATAATCAAAAGAATATCATTAACCAGCTTTTATAACAAATACAATTAAGGCAGATCTTTGGTACTTGGGTCAGGGACTTTGTTAAAGCCCTCCACAAAGACCACCTTGTTAAATATGCATGCTAAGACAACGTGGTAGTTACTTGTGCCCATCCACCAGGCACAGAGAAACAAAGAGTTGGTGCTATAATTGTACCTCACTTAGTTTCACATTTCAAAACATTGGAGTCAGCTTCAAAATATGCCATTCACTCCAAACCAGGAGTGCTGGGCACAGGGCTCACTATCAGAAGACAAATTCCTCTTCCCCTCCCGAGCGCTCCTATTCCTTTAAAAACAAGCAAGCTACAGTTCAGCAGCACATAGGGCAGATTACATGGAGAACAGCCAGTCTGAAGCATCGCAAGATCTAACTCAAGTCTGCCAACGTGCTAAACATCTGAGCCTAGAAGGTCTTACCTACACCCACAAAAATCAGGCGCAATTTTATATCAATACAAATTAATCTGCAGTATCAGTGACATCTATCTTTTAGTCAATGTTGGTTGGGGTTTTTGTCTGATTTTTTTTTTCCTATTAAAGTCTCCCAAGGGTGAATTCTGGCCCCACTTCTACCACACCATTACAGAAGCTGCTCTGTTCCCTTGTGTAGTCCTTACTATAAAAAACTTCACGTCTCTGAGCAAACTGTTAAGGTACAGTGAGCTTTTTTCTGTGTCATATGGTAAGCCACGTCTTAACCCAACACCACTCTGCCAGTCAATTAAAGTCTATCTCATTTATCATGCCTCTCAGTATGACGACAATGGAGAAAAACTTTGCAGTTGCATTCCCAAGGATTTCAACAGTTAGCTACCTGCGAAGAACATTTAGTAAGCTGTCCTTAAAGTCTAAAATTAACCATAAAGCTGCTGTTTATTTTGACGCTTGGGAATAGGGAGGTGTTTTAAGTGTCAAAACAAGTGGCCTGACATCAAAAACTTCATATGAAAGTTTGCCACCGAAGAAGTGGGCTGGCACAAAGAGCAGATGATGCTTTTATTTAAATGAGGTTGGCTGCCAGCACCAGAAAGTTTCGCTATCAGCACTGCAGACGCCTGATATCATCTGTAACACACAGCAAGCCTATTATGTTATTTTGTTGTGTATGTGGTTGTATACATAAAAATAACGATAGCTAAGAGACTCTATATAACACACAACAGCCTGTCTACCACTGCTGCTCTAATCAGGTATTCTAGCCTGTAGAGGTCTAGATCCTATCTTAACCATTTCTTCACCAGCCAATAAATACTTGATCTTCAGAGAAAATGTAAATTATGTGCAACATTTGTGTGTGTGTATCTCACTTTTATCATCCAGTCTTGTAACTGCAAAAATCCCTTTCCATGTTAGGCTGAGCAATCTGTTAATTTTAGTACAGTGTCAGCATTGCATTTTAATTTTTTTTTTCTAAAGCCTGAAAATTATCAATATCTGTGATTTTAAAATAAACAAACCCCAACATGCTACATACAGACTCCTTCAAAAGTTAAATAGCTATTTAAAACCTCTTGGTTTGCATGTAGCTAAGAGGGGCCAGGAAACAAATTGGTTTAGCTTCAGAAAAGATGTTTGTTTGTTTTATGAATTTACCCTCTTTCTAACTCTGATATTTCTGTATTTTCATTTGAATTTATTTTCCTAAATAGTGGTCACCTTCCAATCTTTCATTTTGAGCCTCCTTGCCTTCCATATAACACCATTGTCTTTTAAGGGGTACATGTCTTTTTTAATAGGATCCCTGCTTAAAACTCCTGTAGGTCATAGCCCTATTAGCATGTTTCAAAGCCTGATCTCTCTCCTCAGAGGTGTGCAAGCCTCTCTCACTACGAGAAAAATAGTGGTCCCCTGCTCAAGAGCCATGGAATGTTTTCAGAACCCCAAGCTCAAGAGGCAGTAGTGCATCACCTGCATACACTCCCTTGCTTAAGCTTTTACTGTACCGTATAAAGAAAAAAAAAGGATTGTGCTTCTGAACAGCAGCCTGTCTGACACACCACAGCCGTTGCACAGACACGTGTACAACTTCAGTAACATCACTATCAGCTGGAAGTAGACACAGATGACCAGCCAGCCACTCCCTCCTCCCAGCCTCCTTTATGTCAATAAATCTTAACCTGGCTGTTTGAGCAATGTTTAATCATAAACAGTTTTGACCATGGTCCAGAATATAAACAAAGGTGAGTAGGAGAAAAACTGAGAGTCCAGTACCAAGAATCACTCACCACTGGCTGCTGAACCAGGTAACAGAGAGCAGAGAAACAAGGAACTGCTGAGGAACAGAATACAAGCACTTGGTGTTCATTTAAAACAATCACCATGCAACAAAATTAAAGTACCCAGAATTGCGACCACAGAAGGATTTCAAGGACTAAATGCACTAACATTCTTGGTTCTCTTAAAAACCAACAAAAAAAAAAAATTTAATTGCTTAGAACACCCACTTAGATGCATGGAAATAAACTACCCTCATTGATCTCATCCCACTGCCATTTACAATGCAGTCATCTTGATTCCCTTCTGTGTTGCTAATCAAGCTAAAATTAACTCCTCTCCTCCTGCTTACCACACACACTAGCACCACAAAAATCAACGCAGGGCCAGGATCAATTGTCTCTCTCACAAGTGCAGCCCACCTTGTTTACGTGGTAAATGTATATTTAGGACCTACAGGACCTCTTATGGGATTTTAATCGCATTCATCATGGGGCTGGATAGCTGTTCAGACCGGGCGACAGAATAAGTAGCTCTTCCAAACCTAGTTCAATTACTTCTGAACACCTTCTAGTCATTATTGGCCTCTACGAACCTCTGTAAAATGGGCTGCATGAAAGTGGGGATTTCAGTCCTGTTAAGCCAGTGTCCATCTTAGAAGACTCAACATCATACTTGTCACTCCTGCTTTGACACAGAGCGAAGATGTGTCTTAAGCCTGCATTTCCACAAAGCCCTGGAAGACTCTTCATCAGCATGGCACTTAGTTAAGTTTGGGGCATATTTGGAGGACACAGAAATTAATTTTATATGGTTGCCAGTCTGACAACACTGGCAAAAAAAATACATACCGTATCCTAGTGTTCGGTTTTAAAGCAGCTCCATTTTAGATCCCAATGTGATGTTTCAAAGGAAAAAAAAGCCAAACCAAAACAACTAACAGATAATACCCATTAAACAAAGCTAAAGTACAGATCAAATTGGCAGAACTATGGAGTGGAACAGAAGCTTAAAAGAAAAAAGCACTCTGTGGAGATAAATATTCTTCAAGTGTGTGCCTGACAGCAGCCAAGGTTTTACACTGTTAAAAAAATACAATACACCACAGTGACAAACAAGGTTATTCCATCCACCCCTGTGCTAACTCGCTGTCCCACCAAGTTAATTCAAGCACACAATGAAAGGCAACTTGTATGAAACAAAGTAGTATGAGACTTATTTCTATATTCTGCTGTCACCACCCTTGTCCTACACCTACCCTTCATGAGGCGGTGGCAAACTCTCCACCATAAGACTGAAATGGCAGACACTGCATACAGTCTTGGATCAGGACTGTTTTGCTCAGCCCTTGCCAAGGGTTCAGAGATACGGGGCATCTCGCCTTCCTTGTAGGACTTCTCACATCCCACTTTCCCCAGTCCTAGGGGATACTGCCAAACCACAGCCCCAATGACGACACACAGCCCCTGGCTGCTTCAGGACCCCTGGACCATGGCTATTCTGGCAGCACCAGGCAGTGAGTAGTCAGTCTGACATGCAGTTTGTTTTCCAGAGATGTCACAGAAATGGTGAACACTGGCTCTGTAACACACACATTTGCCCACAGTGTTTCTGCGCTAGAAAAGGCTGCCTAGCCGCCATTCACGATGTGCTGAGTTTTTTCCCCCTCCAAGGCAAACCTTAAGATAAGAGCCTAAGCCTGGCTTCCATTCTACCACAGCAGAGACCACAAGAAGTGACTCTGCAGAGCACGGCCACCACCAGCATTTCTCACTCCTTCCCTGCTTCTGCGAAATTCGAGAGCCCTTTTGAGAGGCTTTCCGAGCCTCTGTTGCTCACACTGATCTTGGTTAAAATGAAAAAGGTCAATATTAACTATTTTCCTTCTTTGCTCATCTTGGCAGAAACACTCAACTAAGTATGTTTCTCCCTCAATCATAAGCCACAATTAACACCTACTTCAGTGCCAAAAAAAAGCCCCACCTGCACCCACGCTCTGGGGAACTTCCCTGTAACAGTTTCTACAGAGAGTTCTGTTTTCAATAAGAAATCAAGTAGTACACCGAGAATTAAATGCGTAGTGACAGCATGGAACTAACTGCAGTGCCACAGTTGGCCTCTACAAGTAGCACTGGTTATTCATTTCCATACCTAACTCAACAGCAAGCATTTCAAAACTTTGTTCAACTGCCGGGGAATTTCCAGCTTGCCGCAGATCCTGCCCCTTTCACCACAGAAATCTGGCCACGGCTGCCACAGGCAACGTGCCACTTCGATTCTACCTCTATTTCCATCCTACCTCACATCTTCTTGGGAAGACTCTTCCTTTATTACTACAAGTATCCAGATCCTCAGGAATTTTTATACCCTGGAGAAGGAGAAACTAACCATTTTAAAAGATCAGTTCATAAAATCTCCTAATAACCATCAGAGAGAGGCACTTGTTTCAGCATCTTTGTTGGATACAGTAGAGCAGTTTAATTCTCATGTAAATCTCATTTGCAATGCCATCAACTTTCTTCTAACAGGCCATTCATCACTGCAAGATTTGCTTTCAAGGTGCCAGCCCCCCTCCTTGAAAGGTCTCACAAGCCATCTAGAAGACTTTCCCTTCCAAACCTAAGGAATTACCTATAAACACATTAGCAAAGGCTGTGCAAAACAAAATAACCTCCATAAAGCTCAGGAAAAGATCCTAATTCCCACATACATATGCCAGAAAAAGCTTGCGTGTGGGATGTTACTAACCTTTGAATTCAATCAGGCTCTAAGAGGGCTCTAACACGCAGAGCATGACTATGATGTATTTTCCTTTGAGGCTGGCTCAGTTCATTTAGAAAGTGATTTGAAAGAGCTAATGTACTATTTATGTACATTATAAAAAACGATCCATATGGAGTCAGACTTTGCAAAATGTTCACTCAAGTCCGTTCCACTCCCTCTGAAGACATTTCACAATCCATTCAATACCCAATAGAGGAAGCCAGGATTACTGTTTCAAAAGCAGCTCTGAGGGTAATTTAAATGTTTTAAAAGCTGACATCTTCTGGACTCGCAGCCAAATAAACGTTTGGGGCAACATAGAGCATCTCTCACACAAAAGTCTACAAAGTGACACCCACCTGCAGCCTCCAAAATACTGCCATTGAAAATAAAGGTTAGAAGAGAATCCCAGGCACAACCTTCCTTCCTACTACAGAAAAGGAGAAGAAAATAATTTTACTGTGATTCAGCAGAAGATGTACTGGACTGGCTTGTGAAAAGGCCACCTGGCAGGAGATGGCTAAGATTGCAAACAATGTAAAACAATCCCAAGATTATTAAGGTGTTTTAAATCCTGCCAGCATGTACGACTGTGCTGAGGGGTTTCTTCCTTGGAAGGGGTTTAACCAACTAAAGTGACAAGGACTCTTGCAAAATGACAGCACATACGTAAGTTGCTGCCACAGTGGTTTCATTATTTTTAAATCAGGAAATTTTAGAGAGTTAACTTGTCATATTACTGGCATGTTCTAATGCTCCCCTTCCTTTGCTTCAGTATAGTATACAGAATAAGGAAAACATTTTACTTTAACAGATGTATCTTACCTGGAAGCTTCATACAAACTGCATAGTTTGCAGTATCAGCTTTTTGGGGAACAGGATGCTAGCCCTTCTCTGCTACAGGTTTTTTTAATAAGAATTCTTATATGTGCACTACTGTCTGGTGGAGCACAAAGCAGGATGAAATTGAGGAAAAAACTGTGAACCACCTGGAGAAGAGGATGCACCCACTTGTCACCGAGAGTCTTCAGATTCAGAATCACTATCCATCAAAACAATTTTGTTTCCCAAGTTCATTCTGTGGCTCTATTTGCAGTCAAGCGCTGATCTGGGACACTCAATTGTAAACAGATCATGTGCAAGTCTAAACTACTTGATTGCGCCTATTTCTAACAGCTGGTTTCCATATGCCTTGTTTACACAAACTACAAAAAATGCTAGCAACACTTTTATTGAACCACTACACATTAGGAATTTTCTCCTAAGAATTCCTATGCCTGAAGAAAACTTCAGCGCTTGCCTTAATATTTCATAAAGAAAGACATTAGCAGCAAAGCACGTGCCAGCCTTTGACTTCCTTTGCAGGTTTTTGCAGTGCTAAAACAGTTTCATTACAGCTTGTCTCATTAGACAGGGTCTGAGGGAGACATGGTAGAAGAGAGATAGTAATTATACAGCTGAATGGACAAGACAGAAGGAGGCAAAGCCACCCAATTGCCAGGCTTGTTGACAGTCAACACCCCTTTACGCACGGTGGGCAGGCAGCCAACCCAAGGTACACCACGTTACACAAGCCAGGAAACAATCAAAAAAAGAAAAAGATCAATAAATAAATAGCAGTTGGCACATGGCCCACATCAAGACTCTACCCTTACTAGTTTGAGCTACACCTCAAACTGAATATGAAAAGCAAAAACATCTTTGGTCTACCCATCAGGTGGAAACAAAATTTGCTTTCTGTGTCTAGTCCTTTTCTTCTCCCACACAATCAGGATTTTGAGTGTTTAAGAGTCCATAGTTCTTATGCCCTCGAGAGAGGAAAGGCCTTAAGTTGCTCAAGAACAATTCCTTTAGCAAGTGCACAAACTGGCTCTGCAGGGAGTCCAGTCCTGCTTAGTAAAAATGTTGGTGGCTTCTGTATGTGGCCTTAAGGGAGATAGAAGATTAAAACAGTTTGTGTGGGAAGACTTCCCAAGGCTCTCTTTAAAGTGGCATGAAGGAAAAAAAAGGGGTACAGCTATAATGTCATATTTCAGAGAGAAGGGGAGGGATGTTCTTTTCCACAGTGCTTAGACCACCTCTGCAAGGTTTTGTCTCCTCATTCTGTTCTAAAAGATTGAGTGGATTGTACTTGTACATGAAAATAGTCTCTTATGCTAGAAGATTCTTGAAACAGGATAATAAGTGGTAACAATGTGCTTAAAGTTTTCTTCCACTTACCCTCCTATCCTAATCACACAGTATATATTAATAGAATCAGACAAAGACTGTCCATCTTTGCTCCCTCAGCTAAGGCAGAGCTCCCAATTTATTTCTAGATTATTTCTCCCAAACTGTCAAGATGTCCTCAAACAACATGAAAATTACGTATCTGGTACATTTAAAGGAGGGAGGAAAACCACCAAAGTAAATCACACACACACAACAAATGACAACCCAAGAAATTAAACTTGCTTTTAAATTACTAAAAATAGATTGGGTAGGGAGGGAAGGGACTATCAATCAGATCTTACTTAGAGTTGCTGAATATTCAAAGAACAGGCTTCTAATGGAGTGCTCTCTCAAGACTGCTTGAAATTTTTATGATAAAAATGCACGAGGACATGAAAAAAGGAGCAGTAGGATAACGAAGAGCAAAATACACAAGACAGAAGTGGATACAGAGTATTAATTAGGCCATTAAGATCCTTAAATGTTTTACTGTCCAATAAAATACGTATTTCATAAAAATTAAATGCCATGCAGAAGGAATGCACACATGCATTTTATTGAGCTGTTCTGAAGAAACTGAAGATGTGAATTACTAGCAAAAAAACATTTGTGAACAAGAGTGAATAGACATTAGCAAAGTTGTATCTGTACTACGAAAACAAAGACTATACTATTGGATAGAAATTTTCACTGACATTTTCCTAAGCGAGACATTCATCTGCTCTATAAGCATCTCATCAATCTGCTTTCATAAGAAGTCTGTAGTCAACTGGAATAGGGAGACTTATAAATACTTAAAAAAACTATTCAGTGATTAATACTGAATTATTGACTGAAGTGAACGCATTAAGACCACACAATAATTTGTACTCACAATTAGTTGATTAACCAAGTCTAGAAGTACAGTAAGATGTCTGTTCGTAGCCCACATTCAGGAGACAAAAAACTCCTTCAACTTTTTCATCTTGCAGATTTGTTCAAATTTCTTCACGGCAAAACCTCTGGCTCCCTGTGCTTCTTGGTGTCGATCTTGCAGTCTGGTACATCAGACCCCACGAGCCACTTCAGATACATAAACAATGTTTAAAAGCTACCTAAGTTTACCAGCCAGAAAGCACTGCACAAGCTCAGCAGTCGTCTTATGGCATTCACTGCCTGTCCTAGACATATGCAATTTTAAGATAACAAAGACCTTAACCACCCAATACACTGTGGATTAAGCTCTACAGCATACTTAGCTTTCACACTTTTTTGGTTGTTTTAAAGTAGTAATCCTGAAGTGGATATCCTAGCCATGAGTCTGCAACCTTAGGAAACCCTCAGAAAACTGCTAGATGCATGGGGACCGAACCAAAGAAATCAAAACAAAGCCAGTGTTAGGTATGGCTATGTGTGAGAGAGGCGTCTGTGCTCTGGACTGCTATTAAGAAAAAGGAGAGGAAAGAATCTGTACTAAAGGCAAATGAGATAATTCCTCTCCCTTTTCATTAACATCGCCAGCTCAAAAGCACATTATTTTTCTTTTTTAAAAAACATTTCCACTTGGATTGGGAAGGGAAAGCTGGCTCATCCACATCTAATCAGCAGTAAGGTGAAGCTTGGACTGTTAAGCATTTCTGGTTACGGTGCCCCTTGGCTCTGACTGAAGATCCCAGGCGCTGCCTCCTCAGACGCTTATTAGAGCTAGAAGGAGCTCAAAGTAAATTAGCACATGTCAGAAGAATTGATATGGAGCTGAGTGCTAGCAGAGATCCACCCCAAATAAGAAAGCCAGCTGGAGGTAACTGTCAAATCTCTAACAGTGGTTTAACAAGCACCTAACCAGTCCATATCCCTTTTGTTACCCCTTTTGTATTGAGTGCAACCCCCGCAAAGCACAGTCGAACACACTTGTCAACTCCACACTCCGCAATTGCTGCAAAAACGTCTGTCAATAGCAGACACTAATTACTACACATGGGCCAGTAATAAGACTTTATTTGCATGGCATAAGTAGCAAATTCAAGTAGTTTCCTGTTCTTTACCAACATCCTGTTGCCACATCTCCTCCTCCAGGAAACTGCAACACCGAGCAAGAGAATTTGGCATCCCACAGAACAGCTCTGACGCCAAATGGCTATCGGAGCACAGTTACTAAGAGCTTGCTTACAAAGAAAACAATCACATTAATCTGGTTGTCATTTATGTTATTCGGTGCAAGATTGCGTGTCCCGTTTTCTGGAGGGGAAAAAAACAGGCACAAAAGCATTGTTTTGATTTGTTACCAGAAGTCAAAACAGACACACTGCAGTGAGGATGCTCACGCAGCTGGCACCAAAATAACTAAGATATGAATTACTACAGATTTCATAATTTTTATTCCTGTTTTCGTAAAAGCAAGAACTCTCACACTCATTCATCCCCTAGATTTATATAAAACACAAAGTACCAACTGGAAGAATCCTACAGTCAGCTAAGCATTCATGTAATGATTGGGAGTTTGCTAACACAAAGTTACAACTCGATTCTACATTTAAGCCTTTATAGCTGAGGCTGCATAAGAATACAGGACAAGTGTGGCATGTTCTGGTTAAATTAATCTCTTCATAATCAACACATCAGCTAAACTAAACCAAGCTTGGTTTAAAAGAATACGTAAGAGAACATACACTGAGTTTTGCATAGCGTTAGTTTATATTCACAACCTGACTTACAGCACAGCTATTTTTGAATCAACAAATCGAGCAGTAGTTTCACATAATGAGAGAAACTTTCCTTAAACATTTAATATAACTCATGACAAATTGAGCTGCTTAGCCAAAAATTATTACTTGACATAAATTCCATAATTAAAATCAAGTAATCCTTTATCACCATCTCGCTGTGCAACAAAAAAACCTGTTCTCAAAGACAGTCTTTGAAATCAAATAAGAGCATGAAAAATGTAAGATGAAGCACTAAGACAGCAAATCTTTAAAGAGTTTCTAGCAAGAGTAAAACCACCATCCACAAGTTGTAGCAAAGCAATGATGCATTTCAAACAAAGAACAAAAAATGGTTGCAAATGCAGATTACGCAATATTTAAGAAGTTAAACTACATGAGGAGTTACCAGAGTCAACATACATATGCAGCATTTCAGAAACAACTAGTTCTGTAGTCGCGGTTATGTGGTCAAAGCATTTCCTTAGTATGTGTACGTACAGCTTGCAGTTCCCTCCGAGATGTAAGGATACCCGCACTCATACACACCATGATGGCATCATTCTAACCACAAGAATGGAGGCCGAGTGGTTAGTGAGGTCATCAAAACACTGCGATACGTTGTGTATATCTCCAGTTTTCTAGATTATGACAATTTTTGATTTTAATTAGTGCCTCGAGTTACTGGCTAACAGACTGTACAATCTCCCTTAGAAAGGGAAATGAAAAGACTGTTAGATCTAGCTCTCGATTTTCTGCTTGGTTACTAAACCCCAATTGCAGAGACACCCCCACTACCCAAATGCTAAAGTGAACTCGTGTATTCACAGTACAGAAAGATTAACGCATGCATAAAATTTTGCAGGATCAGCACCTTG
Organism: Calonectris borealis; assembly: GCF_964195595.1. Lineage (NCBI taxonomy): Eukaryota > Metazoa > Chordata > Aves > Procellariiformes > Procellariidae > Calonectris > Calonectris borealis. The sequence goes on along the minus strand of NC_134327.1, from coordinate 13,544,819 downwards.
ATATGTACTCAGAGTATTGGACTCTTTTTTTTTTTCCAAGTTTATTAAGTACCTAGGAAAATCCCATTATAAATAAAGCAGCATGCTCTTAATAAAACTTCACATGCACAGTAAGTTTTCAATTTATAATGGGGTTTATATACATAATAAATTTTTTTTAATTTTAACTCCATATTTTAAATTAATTTCATACATCCATATATTTACTTCCCTTGTATTTTATGCTCAAACTAAAAAACTCCTCCATTTATTTCTTCCATTTCCTAAATGCTAAAAGAGCTACAGGTTTAAAAACTTATTTTTACACTTAGAAATCTCATACCGAAAGTATCCATCTACACTGAAAACCACAAACTTCAGGCTCCATTAATAGCACTACTGCCAAAAATACAAAACGGTCACAGAAGCAATAAGCAAATATCCCATGAAATAGTCACAGACAAGCACCATTTTCCAATCTATTGAGCTCCCAGTTCAGAAAGCTCAAGTGCTATTATCAGGCTACGCTCTATCAGCATTTGCAGTTTTTAGTTAATAGAACTTTTGTACTTAGGAGCATTTGAAAATCTGACCCACAGCTGCTTAAAATTTGGGTTAGCAAGCTTAACTTTCAACTGTTTCAGTTCCTTTGGTTCTGGGAATGGGGGAAAAAAAAGAAGCTTATTTTAGTTACTGGAAGTCTCTAACTTGTTATTGTCACCTTGTTATTTGTCACTCAATTTTTTAAAAATTGAGTCAATTCTGAAGATAACAAAGAAAGAGTTAGTAATTCAACATTAACCTGATCCTGTAAACACCTGATTACACTGTAAATTTGAAAAAATTACTGTCTTCAGCAGGAAAAATGGTTCCTACTGTATCTTACATTTTTGCTTGTATCCATAGTTCTAAAAATCTAGTGCAGGTCCTACTGATAGTCTTGAGTTTCTCTCTTTTTTTAATAGAAAAATACCCAGATATTTATCCACAGATTCCCAGCTTCCACTAGCGCAGCTAAAAAAAAAAGTTTCTAGCAATCCTTAATTTGATTTAAAGCACTTATTTTTGATGTAAGTGCTTTCCATAATTTCATCCTGACTTGTATTTGTAGTGCCTGCTGTAGTGTGGCACTCGTTAATTAAATGGAGGGGTTTTCCAGCTGTACTGTGGGCCCTCCACTCTTCTACCCACTTTGTTTCTAACTGTCATTAACCTCTAGGAAATGCCCTCCTTGTTGGTCATTATTGTTCATCGTTATGTCATCACATCTGTGAAATATAATCTCCCATAACAACACAGCTGTGAAATACGATACTCCCGCCCAACAGTGAAATTCTGGTTACAGCAGATTACACATACACATGATGGCGATGGAGGAAGTGATACGAAAATTTTCAAAGGCCCTTGATTTTGAACAGGTCTGTTGTGTTAGGAGGTGCATACAGTCTTCAAGAAAGGTCTCAAACTCTTCCTCCTTCCTCTCTTCCCCACCCCTCCTGACAAAATCTTCCGTAAATTTTAGGAATAACTACTTCTAAACTTAGAAGAGGGCTTATAACAGAGAAGTTTTATACAGAAAAAGTGAAGTGAGAAAAAACCTCAGAAATAGAATCTATGAGTCCAGGATCTATTTTTTTAACAAATAGTATGAATTACATCTGAAAGACACTTTTTTCCTGGAACCCTCCACTTCCATTCATGATCTCATGATGCACAAACATCTCCTTTGCTTGTAATATAACAGCAGCAGTGACTGCATTGGTCCAAAAGAAATTGGACTTTGCATATTTCTGCTATCCTTAACAGGTGGGGGGGGGGGGAAAGGGGGGGACAACTACTCAAACAACTGGTTCTTAGAAGATTACCAGCAAGAGCTCCCCAATCACAAGAATCTCCCATATAAATCATTGAATGGAATGGGCATTAATTCCTGAAATTTAACTAAACTGTACATTCTGCTGGTACATGGAGAAGGTGTGGCTGTATCAAACAGGGCAGTAGTGTTACCATAAAATAATATTCAGAAAAAAATTGTGGTTTGTACTGTGAAGTCTCTGTACTACAACCTATCTTCACTTTGTCCTACTTTTGACAGTATCAGTCAGCTAGCAGTAAGCATACAGGCTTCTCTACAGAAAAGAAATGGCACCAACCAGCACTTTGTTTTGTGCACGGGGGGCTGGGGCAGGGAGGAGGGGGGAGATTTGTGTATGTATGTATGTGTGTGCATGTGGAGCGGGTGACTGGGAGAGAATTGTCTGATTTTTCAAGAGTGGAGATAACAGTGGACAGGAGAACAGTTTAAAGCCTCAATCTGGACTGTGTACACCAAGCTTCAACAGGATTTTTATTTTCCTGGTCTGGGTCACAAACCCTTGACTGGCCAGTAGAAGGCAAGGAGTTGTTTACCTGTTAGAAGCAAGGGGGCAAATTCCTTCAGATTGATGCAAAACGTTTTCCTACTTTGGAAGTCAGAAAGGGAGGAGCATCAAGTTTATTTATGTAGCTCAAACAGCAGCCAAGCAAAGAGGATGCCTTATTGTGCAGAGTTCATAACTGTACGTTAAACTCCTCCCTCTAAAGTGATGAAGGAGGAAAACTGCCATTCCCACTCCAGGAGTCACGAGCAAATGGAAGGGGAGAGAAATAAGCAACCAAGGCACTGCTGGAGAGTTTTCAAGCACAATGCTTATGATTAACCAACTGAAGAAACAGAATGACAGGGAGGAGAGAGCTCGCACAGATAAACCCAGAGCCAGAGGGAGTGACAACAGAAATGCCCTGGGCTTCGTGTGGTCTTGTTTTACAAAGCAAGATTAATTAAACAGACACTAAAGGACATCTCTTTTAGAAAATGAAACACGTTACAAACCAAAACGCCTCAGAGAGCGAGCAGCTAGGGAGTTATAACTAAATTACTAAGTACAAAATGAAGCAGCCTGCAGAGGAAATGAGTAATTAAAAAACCCTCCCCTGAGCAACAGGCTGGTGAGAGAGGGATAACTCCAGGACCCTGGTGCTGGAGGTAAACGATACCAAAACCAAAAACTGCCAGGTAAAACCAGACATTTTAGACAAACAACAAAAGCCTAGTGGAACATCATAAAAACCCAATCTCCTGCCTTTAGAGTGTGTTTTCACTCTGAGATGGCATTAGACACAGTCTGTCTGGTACGACCTGAAGAGATGCACACAGGAATTACATCACCCACCACTACCACGCTGCCGCTCCTGGGGTGAAGCACTGCAGTCGTTGGACAGTGCTCAGCAACCATAAACAATGTTTTCAGAGGAAGAAATAGATTAACGTCAACCTCATTCTTCTTTCTGCAAGAGAGTTTATCTAAAACACAGCACAGGCAACCACCTCCCTGCACAGAAAACCCTTCTGCAGCCCCCTCCCCTTCCTCAATGAAGGAAAGACACCTTGGGCGCCTGCTCTTCAGGGGTCCTGGTGAGCAACATCACCCCTGGCCTGGTCCGATTCCCTCTTTTTTCTGTTGCCCCAGAGAGACACCAGGAACAACACCCAACTTGCCACTCTAAAATAAGCACTGGGTGTAGCAAGTTTTAGCTCACTGACGAGAGTCCTTCTTCTCTCATTTATCTTTTGGAAATCCCTTAAGGGCCACCAGTTGAACATGAGTCTGCTGGCAGGCTGGCATGGAGGATGATGACCATGGGGGACAGCCTGCTGAAGGAGCACCCTGCAGCGCGGGGCTCACACTTTTTCCCTAGATGTGGTCCCCTCAGAGAGAGCAGCCCCAGCCCTGACGAACATCATCCCCTTTCTCAGTCATGGACGGCAGCAAGGCCGGGAAGGTGAGGACATCCCTTGTTGATGTTGAGGTGGATCCACTGGCTGGTCACCAGGCACACACCCCTCACCGCCACCTCGGACCCTCCATCAGGTGAGGGTCACTCTGTCGTTGCACAGAGGGTCCTTCACCCACCGTGACCAACTTCAAGCAAGGGGCCCCTCACCAGCTTTGTGGTCTGGGGAGGGCCTCAAGGCCACCTTCTTCAGAGGCAGTCCCTCACCATCCCCTCAGGCCCTCTGTGGGCGGAGGGGATCCCTCACTGTCCCCTTCATCAGCGGTGGCCCCTTGCCATCACCTCAGGCCCTTCTCCTGGCAGACCCACGTCCCCTCCGTGGGGCGCAGGCACCTCACTGTCTCCTCGGTGGGGTCACCGTCCCCCTCCTCCTCGGAGGCCCCTCTCCGCCCCCTCAGCTCCTCTCCACCCAGACCCACGTCCCCTCCCCGGGGCGGAGGGGTCCCTCTCCGCCCCCTCAGGCCCTTCCCCGGGTCCCTCCCCGAAGGCCGCGGGCTCTCGCTCTCCCTCCGGAGCGGGCCCAGCCCCGCAGGCCCCCGCCGCCTCGCTGCGGTGCCACCGCCCCCGCGCCCCCGGCCCGGCCCGCGTCGGCGGCACTCACTGCGGCGGGAGCTGGAGGGCCGGGCCGCCGCGGCGCTGGAAGGCGCCGTCCACGAAGACGCCGTTCTTGCCGAGGCAGCGCAGGTAGAAGTGCGGCTCCTGGAAGCTGAGCTGCAGGTGCCGCCGGGAGATGAAGCTGGAGTGCCCCATGTTGACGTCCACCGAGCCCTGCGAGGAGTTGCGGCCTATGGTGACGGCCGGCTGCCGCATGAGGAACTCGAACTCGCGGCCCTGCAGCCGCGCCAGCACCGGGCCGGCGGAGGCGGCTGCGGGCGGCCCGGCCGGGGGCGGCGGCCCGGGAGGGGGCGCCGCGGCGGGGCTGCAGGGCGCCGAGCGCAGCGCCAGCAGAGCCCGCGCCCCGCTGCTGTCCTCCCCGACTTCGGCCATGTTCCCAGGCAGGGAGCGAGCCAGCGTGCCGGCCTCCGGGGCGGAGTCGGCGGGGCGGGGGGAAGCGGGGCGGAGCGGGAGCCGAGACCGCCGCCGCCCTCCCCTGCCTACCCGGCAACACCGCCGGGCCCGGCCGCCCCGCCGCGATTTATGGCGCGGGGCGTGGGCTGGCAGCGCCCGGGCTCGGCGGGGGCGCGGCGCCGCCTGCAGGCCCGCCCGGGCGGGCGGGCTGCGCTGGGCGCCGGGCCCCGGCCCCGTTCGTCGGGCAGGTGCTGAGGGAGCGACCCCCTCTGAGGGGGCTCCCGGCACCTCGCCCCTGCACCTGGCAGAAAAATCGGTTTCTGCCGGGTCCGTGAGTTGAATCGCCTCAGAAACGGCTCCCCGGCGCTGGGGGGGTGCCCCCAGCCCTAACGCGTCCCCTCGGGGCTGTGGGGCAGGGGCACATCCACCCCGCAGCCGGGCCCCAGGCCCGCGTTTCGGTACAGGGCCCCGTGTTTTCAAACCGAATTACGCTGGGTGAGACGGCGTTTCGTGGCCTCTTCGTGTCCTTACACCAAAACCCCACCACGGTGCTAGGCAGGGATTTAATCGCAACACGATTTTAATAACCCTGGACTGCTTGCAAAGGCTTGCCGAAGGGGGAAATTCATCCCAGATACATAAAGGTGTGAGTTTAAAACACCTGTTAAGTGTGTTAACACTTTTATACTCATGTAGTTTTTATATATCTATACTCATATATATACGCATAAACTCTCACAGTGTTTTTATACTCATAGTTTTTGCTTGTAAGGGAGCGTGTGTAGGTTGTTTAGCTTGCATTACATTATTTCTTACTTCAAATTAATATTTTTTTCACAAGAGTTATTTATGTTATATGTTACTTACATGAATGATAGAGGTCATGTACTTTGAAACAACAGCATGTGTGTGGATCATGTATACTCTGCACCGGCTAGATTATCCAGATTAAACAGGTAAAGCTTTTCTGTGTAGGTGAGCCGGTAATTTGTAAAATCCCAAATTGTTAAGTAACCAGAAAATATAATAAATCTGAAAATCTTGGGAGAGGGAGCAGCCGTAATTGCTTATTGCTTTGGCTCATGTGGGGAATGTGGCAGCTCATAGCAAAGCTGGGAAGGAGATGGGAAAAAAAAATCCCATAACCGGTCAAAAGTGCAGAGCAAATTTCAGCTATGAAGACTGTAATTAAACGAGCTGGAATTGGTCCAGGATGACAAGGTTAACATCCAAGTTCCTGGAACATCTTCCGTGAGATGTTTAATGACTGCTGAGCAGTCGGGACCCGAGTTAGACATCTCACCTGAGACATCATCTTCAGTAAGAGCGCTCTTTGCCACTACAGTTCAATACAAACCGAGAGGAAGAAAGAAAAGTACCGTCTAACAAAACACCGATACTGCTTCCTACGCAGCAGCGTCTGCTCTCCAGCGAGCTCATCCGAGCCAGGCACCGCAAAAGGTTGCAGTCCCCAAGGCAGGAGAGGGAGGAAAGGCATCCTTGGAGGGGGCATGGGAAGGAGGGAGGTGGACAGAAGAAGTGGCCACTCCAGAGGCCTGGAATTAAATTACAGCTGAAATAGTGGTCTCAAACGGTGAGGAACAAATAAGTGGGGTCACGGCACACAGCAGCAGCATAACCTGGGCCCCGGTGGGGAGCTGCTCCACTCACACTTGTCTGCCTGAGTTCTTCACCTGCCCCAAATTGCTCAGCATCAGCAAACGCTCGTGGGCAGAAAGTAAAATGTGGCCATCTGGTAGGTGAGAGCCAGAGTTGTACGCTGCCTGAGGGAGAGCCTTTTGCCCATTCACACTGGGATGACAATGCTGTTAAGTGTGCTTAAACATGGACCTAAGCTGGTAGGCAGATGTGTGGGAGCAGGCGAGGTGAGACCTAGTATCAGAGCAGCGTTTGACCTGTCAAAAAAAAAGAGAAAGCAGCTCCGGAGAGATTTTAATTCATGTCTAAGGCTTTTCTAAAACCCAAAATCGTGTCATTTGACTAGAAGGACCCCAAAAGGATCAGAAATAGGGTGAGACTGTTACCAGATGTTGTCAGTAAATGCTTCCACGGCTGCATGGGAAAACGTGTTGCAGGCAGGCCGGCTGGCAAGGCAGGAGGCAACCCCGGCATGGGCAGGAGTGGGGCGGTGGTTCTAAACACAGGAGTTGCAGGCAGCCCTGTGGACCTGTCTGATGTGGGGCCAAGAGGTGTGTCGCTACCAGGGCTGGGTCCCATTACCTCTCCCACATTGGATACAGGCTACGGATTTCTGCAGCTCCAGTCAGGGAATAACCCGAGGGCTGGCACGTGAGGCCGGCTGCGAAGATCTTTCGCGCTGCTCAGAGACTTCCCGAGCGCTTGGGGCAGACCCAGCCCAGCATTGCTGCTCCAGGGCTGCGGAGCTGGGGATGCTGATGGGCATGTCCGCACGTGTCACGGTCACTCTGCAGCCACCGAGACGCTCCCGCCGCACCAATCGGTGAGATTCTTTTTCTAGCAAGTCTTTTTCTTTCTGCCTGGAAATTTCTTCTGAGTGGAATTTGCTGCTTAAGCCAGCACCGCCGCCGAGATAAATCCCAGCTTCATGCAAAATGTGATCAAGCAGTGTACGGAAACAGGATTCCTCCGAGCTGCCTGATGGGTTGTGCTTAGCACCGTGTCTCACCAGCCCGTCCGCCTGCGGCATCCGTTCCCTAAGCTCCTTGTGCTGCGAGGAACAGAGCGCTCTGCTCGGCAGCCTCCAACGCTCTGCTCGGCTCTAATCCACCTCGCAACGGCATCAGACCAAGGGCCCTTCAGACAAGGAAACACTGCGCTCCTCCAGTCAACTAATCCTGCTTAAAGGAAAAGCCGGCTGCCCTAGTGTAAATGCCTGATGTAAATGCACTCAAAATTGTTTGAAATAAATTAATCTCATCCCGTATGGCTGGATTGACTTTAAAGTAGTTCATTTTCCTCAGCAGGGTTTTAGACAGATAGATCTGCAGGTGTGGCCAAACCTCCTGACTCTACAAGCCTACCAAAATATTCAGATGGCCGGGAGCTGCCAACCAGGTACCACGAGCTGCGGGGAGCCGAGGTGGGGAGCAGCCCCGGCAGGAGCTGGGGCTGGGGAAGGGGGGACAGCACGGTCCTTGTGCCACTGCTGTGATGTGCCTAGGCACTGGTGCAATGCTCGGGTGCAGGAACGGCACCTCGGCCGTCCCCGGCCATCCAAACTGGACAGCTGTGGGCTTGCTCCAGCCGGGACCATGCTCGGGCACTGGCATTGTGCGATGCCAAGACCCTGTACAAGCATGACTGCCTGTGCACATGCAGAAATAATTCCTCCTGGCGCTTTGTAGAGACACCGTGAGCCATTTTGAGATGCTGCCCTGCTCCGCCGTGTTTGTGCAACAGAGCAACGTGAACCGGGAGGAGAAATTAAACATTCAAACAAAGCAGCTGGGAAGGGGACAGCGAGAGCAGAAAGTGGCTGGGATAGAGTCGGTGTTACTCAGAGAGCGGTGCAAAACCCGACTGTCCTTTGTCAAATATTTGTTTGGCAGTGTGTCATCGCTGACTGTCTCAATACAGCGATATACGGCAGGAATCTGTTTTGCACTATCAGTTGTGGGCAAATGAATGTAATGGGTTGTTATGGTCACCCAGATACCACCGCATTAGGCAAACACAAATCTTGCAAAAACAGTGATAAAAGGATCCATTTCTGCATTTATCTGCTGACTGGCATTTGCTTAAAACCACTTAGTTTCTGTAAGTGAAATACTGCATTTCTATAGCACTTCATATGGCTGTTGCTCGCTATTCTGATGCATGAGACTGAATACATATTTATCAAGACCCAATTCAGCAAAGAAGCTGCCCGGCTTCGACACTGCAGGAAATCCGTCCTACCCCCAAAGCGTAATTGAAAAGCAGCTTCGACAGAAAGGAACGATGAGAGCTGCACGCTGGGCGTGAGCCGCTTGATGTATTTACCCAGCAGCTAGACAACACATTGATGCTCACAATGAAAGCCAGCCTAATGCGCACAGCCCTGACCTGGGGAAGGAGGAGGAGAAGAGTGAAGGAAAGCAATTACTCTAAGGAAAAGAGAGTCTGCTGTCTCCGTGCTAGCCCAGTCCAGCATTTCTCCTGAGCGCGGTGCCAATCTGATGGGGTTAAGGGCGTCAGGGCTTCCACTGCTGTGAAGTGTGCATTGTTGGCAAGCGAGCAGAGACTTCAGGACCTGCATCACACAAATACTTAGATAAAATACAAAAGAAGAGGGCAGTGTTCCCTCAAATTCCTGCCCAGCTCTCCGCAATCCTTTTCCCTTTCCCTTCCCTCAGCCATCAAGTAGGTTTTAAACGCTGTTGTGGTTTTTGTCCAAACCGATTTGAAGCGATGTAAGTGATGAACAACGCGCCCTGTATCTGTGGAGCTACTTTCCTCAACACACCTGCGCTCAGGAGCAGCCTCACTTCTTTCTCCGGCTGGGTGGGTTTTAATTCTGCTTTCTGTCTCAGGGAAATCACAGCGCTGTGACACAGGAGCGAAAAGGGGGTTTGCACTTATACGTGTCTGGTAGGATTTTCTTCTTAACCAAGCGGCTGCAAGAAGTTAAATAAAATTCATTGTATTGAAACATATTCAGGTGCGTGATAGTATGTCACACGCACGGACACTCACGGTGTCTAACCCAGCTTCCTATGGGATTTCTACCTGTTTTCTCAATTCCGTTGCATGATCTGTGCTTTTAACCCCGATCCTCACGTCTCTCCAGTGACGTCCCTCGGCCCTGACCTGGGGCAGCCCGTATAAATCTGCCTGCCCGCAGAGGCTGCATCCACGACACAGGTCTCTGGCCAGGAGGGCACCTGTGATGCTCGCAGCGGCATCGAGGATGCGACCTGCTGAGGGTCTGGAGAAAGCGGAGCCCTGATCCCATCTGGGACACCCGTAAATACCCCTCCTCAATCAGAACAGCTTTACAAATCTTTCACAGTGGCTGTGAGCCAGGTTTTCATCCAGATGGCCTGATACGAAAGGGTTTGCCTGTGGAGGAGGTGATACGTTGATAGAGGAATTCTTTCTTTTCCCGCATAGCTTTTAATCAGCAGAAGGTTGAAGAAAACACCACCAGCGTGTCAGAAACGTGGTGGGAGCACTCGTGATCCCAAAAGCCCACCAAGGATGCAAACCCACCATTTTTTTCCTAATGCCAATAGGCTGCTATGCTGAAGGGAGGAGTATTGGGGACAGAAAAAGGCACACAGACCGTGGGACCAAGTGCAAGGCGGGCATGGCTTAAACCCTGCTCGGTCAGGGCTGCCTCCTGCAAGGTGCTGTGTGCTTCGTGCTGGGTGCTGAGCAGCGGCCTCGGTGCCTGGAGAGTTGGGGCTAAATGAGATGCTGCATCTGTTAGCTCCCTCCCAAGAGCAGCACAGCCTGGAAAGATTGTTCTTTCTATAGTAGTGATTTTTTTTTCAATTTTAAATCAGCTGTGATCCTGTTTACTGTAAACTCCAGTATGCTGGAAATGTTTCTATCACAGTTTATTTAGGTTTCACAGGGATTTTTTTCAAATCACACTTATCAAGAATGTATTTTCACAGCAAGTTCTCTGAAATACAATAAAGACCTAGGAACATCTGATGCCCAGACTCTGCCATTCCCGAAGATATTATATGATCTGCTCATTCCCCATGCAGAAGTGCTCTCGCTTTTCTAGAATCCATGCCAGAGACTGTCTGATGTACGATAGCCCATTTTGGAAAGCCTTGAACAAGACCATTTGTTGTCGAGATAATGTTACAAAAGCAATACCATTTCATGGGTTGCAGTTAAAATAATTCATAAAATTTGCACTGGTGTGTGCGCTTCGAGCTTCAAACCCACTCAGCTAACTTTCTTCCAATTTGGCTTGAAACTTAGACCTCGGTGAAATACATAACACAAGCCAGGTCTGAATTATTTGCTTTAGTAATTTTTGAATGATCTCATTTTCTCACATTCCATCGAGAACCCCCCCCCCATACTTTTCAACAGCTAAAACCAACTGAACCAATAAGTATAAAATATGATATCAAACATGAAGCATTTCAGCTCAAAAGGAATATGGTTTTGGACTTTTAGGAGCAACTGTAGCATATACTGCCTTTTGCTACTGAAAAGAAGCTCCATGCATTGTCTGGAGAGTTGGAAGCAGCTGATCTTAAATATATTGCTTTACAACCTGCCTGAGAAGCTAGAGGAGTCAGTAAAGCTACAGAATTTGTCCTGTATTATTATAAAATATTTAAACAAAAAACACAGGACCTGCATGTTTGCTGTCCCAAACCTTATCTCATGATTCACACCTATGATGATACATCTATCATAGAATCATAGAATCATAGAATCATTAAGGTTGGAAAAGACCTCTAAGATCATCGAGTCCAACCGTCAACCCAACACACCATGTCCACTAAACCATGTCCCTAAGCGCCTCATCCACGCGTCTTTTAAATACCCCCAGGGATGGGGACTCCACCACTTCCCTGGGCAGCCTGTTCCAAGGCCTGATCACTCTTTCAGTAATGAAATTTCTCCTAACGTCCAATCTAAACCTCCCTTGGTGCGACTTGAGGCCATTTCCTCTTGTCCTATCGCTGTTACTTGGCAGAAGAGACCAACCCCCACCTCGCTACAACCTCCTTTCAGGTAGTTGTAGAGCGCGATGAGGTCTCCCCTCAGCCTCCTCTTCTCCAGGCTGAACACCCCCAGTTCCCTCAGCTGCTCCCCATCAGACTTGTGCTCCAGACCCTTCACCAGCTTCGCTGCCCTTCTCTGGACACGCTCCAGCACCTCCATGTCCTTCTTGTCGTGAGGGGCCCAAAACTGAACACGGTGTTCGAGGTGCGGCCTCACCAGTGCCGAGTACAGGGGCACGATCACCTCCCTGCTCCTGCTGGCCACACTATTTCTGATACAGGCCAGGATGCCGTTGGCCTTCTTGGCCACCTGAGCACACTGCCGGCTCAATCATGATATACAGGCAGTGTCACGTGCTGCCAAAACCACAGCGGTCACACCTGATCCCGACTTCCTTCCTATATTTTCACAAGCAGAAACCACACAGGGAAGGTCAGGGCAATCTGGAATGAGATCCATAACCCACGGCAGGTTACGTCTGTAAACGGCCTCCTTGCTACATCACCTGTCTGTCGTGAACATCTGCTCCAGCTGCCTGGACCCCGCATTATCCCGGGAATCGGGGACAGCTGCGTTCAAGTGCGCCTTCAACAAATTCCCCCTCTAGAAATGGACAACCTCCTTTTCTCTTTTAACCAGCTATCGCCTATTACCCTGCTGGTGAAGAGCTGGAAGTTTTCTTTCCAAAGGGAAACCCCCCCGCTGGGCCAAGCCATGCCAGGAAAAAGGGAAAAGGTCTGGATTCAGTCTTTCTTGCCCTGCTCAGCCCTCCCATCTCGGAGCATCCCAGGGATGCGTGTACATGCTGGACACACTGACGGATGGGTTAGACCTAGAGGAAAGATGTGGTGGCTGGTCTTCATGTGGCTTTGTTTTTTCTCAAATAAGGGGCAGGGGACCGAGGGCAGAGGCGAAGAGTACAGTGCCCCGACACAGACCCAACCAAGGTGTCCAGGGACCCACATGGGAACAGCCCCGGACTTCAGCCGCTGCGTAGCATCCCAGTAGAGGAAATTTGAAGTCGCTGTGACCTGTTCTTGGGTTTGGCTGTCTATGGGTTATCCTTGAAGGAGGGACTAGCAAAGGCACTTGTAAACCAGATTTGCTTTCAGTGGGTCCTGAGCATCCTTTGGGATCACTGGAGCGTCTCAGCTGGGAGCAGATGCTGGGGGAGGGACTCTCCTGCAGATGTCCTGCTGTTTTGCAGACACCTCTAAATCACTGAGCAAACCTAACCTTTTATTGTATTTCCAGCACTAAACCTGCTTCCCAGTACAACGCTGGATTAAACGTGGAACTTTTTCCTTTTCCCATTCTGCACTCCCCTTTCCAGTTGGTTGCATTCGTTAGATATGTTAGTGTGATAAGGGCATTTGCTGTAAGTGCTGGAAAACCCTGGATTTACAATCATCATGCGTCACTTTAATGGCACACTGTCAATTTTAGAAAAACATCTGCTATAAACAGTTTTACTTACTTACATTACTAATAACACCATACAGTATTAAAAGTGAAATGATTTTAAAAATCCAATTTACTTGTCCTTCAGCTTGGCCAGTGAAAAATCAATGAAGTGGGTCTCACTTTTCTTTAGAGTAATTTTCACTTACCAGTTCCCTCATGGTAATGCGCTTGCTTTACAGGCAGGAAGGGACATGTTCACCTCCGTAGAAAAAATAAACTGTGCACCCTGGAAATTGAAAATAATAAAAAACCTCCAAAAACAGGGAGAGAGAAATAAGAAGGCATGAAAACATGTCTATTGATTTTTTTTATAAATACATGTTTTACAGAAACGAAACAGTTGCTGAATTCAACCAAAGGTCATTCTTCACCAACAAAATAATAATCATGTAAGAGTTTAATGGTTGAATCAAATTCAGTTTATGTTAGCAAGAGATTACTGTTATGGAGTAATCTTTGATGAAATTAAGGGTGTTATTTTTCTTTTTAAAGGTAGGATTTAAAAACCCTAACCATTAGAAGTAACTTATAGAAACTTTGGGTCTTAGACAAAGTCTGTATAAGCCCAACTAAAAGATAAAACCAGGAACTCTGTAACCTTCAGAAACATTGACTCTAACCCCAAGGGCTCATTTATTCCTGGGTTACGCGTTTGTTTAGAAAACCAAGGGAATGTGACTTGAAATAGATTTATGCATTTTGGTACCTTTATTTTCCATATGGCTCAGAGCGGACAGTAATTTGGTGGATGTCATCTCCCACCGGCCTCCTCCCACCCGCCCGCCGCTCCGCCGGCAGACCTGTCCCCATCCCGTCCCCGCTCAGCATCTGATCCTCGCCGGCGTGCAGAGGTGCGAACCAGCCACCCAGGCGGGACCCTGCGGTCGGCAGCGCCGCGGCCCAGCCGGCATGGTTTTTACCGTGGGTGTCCCATGCAGGTCGTGCCAGCTTAGTGCATCACCTCGACGAGTGCAGACCTGGGGTCTGCTGCCGCAGGACCTGAGAGCCCACAACTCTGAACCCACTGATTTTGGGGAGCTGTGCATGTGCCAAGGGCCTTGCCAGGGTGGACCAGCCCAGGCAGTGGGGGACCAGGGGTCGCGGCTCCCCCCGGGCTCTCCAAGCCGTGCTGGAGCCCACGGTCCCTTCAGCCCATTTAATTCCCAGCATCAGTCACCCTTGGGGTGCGACCCCGGGCGACGGAGGCAGGCTTCCCTGGAGCTACCCAACATCAGGATGGCAACAGCTGGTTGTGCCAAATCCTTTCTGTCGCATTCAGCCAGAAGGTGCTGTCCCTCATCCTTTCTTTCCATTAGATGTTTGCTCAGAAACCTGGCCGCCGGCAGCCGGTTCCTTTCGGAGGTGCCTGTTCGGAGCCTCGGCACATTCACAGGTACACGGTGGTGTTGCTACAGTCGGCTGATGGCACAGAGACCTCCCCTGGCAGCGCGCTGGCTCTCGGGCTATGATGCAAGACCTTCTTGCTAAATGCCCGTCATGATAATTTGGTATTTTATTTTTTTTCCCTGTATCTTGGCTGTAATAAATTGGAATGATGCTATCTCAGGCTTCCTCTGTGCTTCTCCTGGAGCTTCTAGCTAAAATTCAGCATTAGCAAAATGTGCCTCTGGAATAGGCCTCATAAAATATTGTTAGGATTGCTAGGCAACCCGGCGGCATGTTGGGAGCTGAAAGGAGCCTAAGTGGGCGTAGCAAGCCTGACTGGAGTCTCGGATGAAAAAGAGAGGGTATTCTTTGTGTCTCTGTGCTAGCAACACTTTGCTTTTGATTTTCTTTTGGAAAGAGGTTGAGATACACCGCTTCCATGCACACAAAGGTACATGGCTATGTAATTGTTGGTGCGGTGGCCTCTAACCTCAGATTAATCAGCTAGATGAGAAATGCACCTCTCCAGGGCTTTTCAATAGCAATAAAAGTAAAATGAAGTTTTTATGGTCATGAAAATACCCATATTCCAGCTGCTTGCATCTTCCAAGGGCTCCTTTTGCGAGAAAGAGGGGCCGTGTTCAATAATAACTTGTTTTATGTGGCCACCAAGGCATTGCCTCAACCCCTTCTGCACGCTGCAGCGGTACTTAATGCAAACCGACTCTGGAAGGAAGGGAAACAAATAAAAAGCATACAATTTATTGGCAGGGTCTAACACGAGTAATCGGCTATTTGCAGATACATGCACAAGAATAAAAAGAAAATGGAACTGGGCTTGCAAGAACAAGGGGACGAATTACTGTAGGTGTAAACAGGGGAGGTTTACTGCTGATTTCGTTAGCTAAGATGCTAAAGTGAGTTTCTGGTTTACCCCTTCCTGCCTCCAGCTCAAAAGCAGGAGATGCTGCCCTTTCGTGAGGGCACATGAATCCGCATCTCGTCCCTCCAGGATCATCTTGGCTTGCCCAAAGGGCTTTAGCCAAGCAAGCTCCAGCCCTTCCCTGGGCAAGTCTCCTGCTTTGCTTCCGCCCCAAGCCAAGCCTCCAGCAGGCAGCCCCATGCCGTACGCTTTCCTTAGTGGAAAACCTGAAAAAATACCCACGCTTTGGTGGCAAACACAACACCCACGTGCTGAAGCTGCCCTTGCGACTCCGGCTTTTGCTCCGGCCATCCAGCATTGCTAAAGGCAAATCCGGACGGCAGGTCCCACGGGAGGTGGATGTGCCTCCATCGAGACAAGCTGTCTGTGCCAGAGGCTGGCTTTCCAGCCAAGCTGAGTGTGCAATTTGTTTTCCAGTGCTTGATTTAGCATATAGTTTTCTGTTAAAACAGCTAATGGCCAAGCTAACGCATCCATCTCCACAGAGCCTGTCCGGCTCCTCCGCGCGAAGGGCTGCTCCCACCAAATCCTTTCCAGAGGTCACAAATGGCTCCCCCTCAATCTCCAGTGCTCTTGGGTGTCTGAAATCCCTCATTCAGACACTGGCAAAGCCCACCCCACTTTCCTCCCGTACCAACACAGGGCTTCCTCTGCTCCATATTCAGACTGGGAGTAGTTACTCACGCAAGATATTTCATCGGCGCAAATGGGGGTCACTGGTAATTAATGGTGAGAGCAAGAGCTGGTGATTTTGGCCTACCCTTTGTCAATGAAAGCATTTCCCAAGCGTCCAACACTCCTAGATATTCCTCTATGATACAGAAAGGAACTGTAATAAGCTAGATATGCATTTCCCAAGACCATTAATGAATGTTACCACGAGGCTGTTTGTTGTTGGGATCAGACATCCCGCACAACCTTCCTGTTGGAAGCTGCTCTTGAGTTTGATCTTGAAAAACAAAGAACTGGTGGGAACAAACCTCGGATTTCCGCAGTATTACAAGGTTTCTTAGGTAACTACATATGGTATGTATATGATGTAACTACAACTTTTATTTCTCATGTCCCTTTCTAGCTAGATTTAGGTCAGGAAAGCTGCCTGAGAGGAATTTATCCATTCCAAGTTGTGAACTGGCTGTGCTATTTTTCTGCTCTGTTGGCATCGCAGGTCTCATGATATGTATTTCAATGCCAAATAGCCCAGGCCAAAGCACTTGGCACTGCCGTGCCCCTCCTGCCAAAGGTGCTGGTGGGCCCCGAGGAGCACAGGGGATTTCTCCTGATTTAGGGCTCCCCAGCTCCCGCGACCTCCCTCTCCTTCCCCAATTTCACAGGTCAATTTTGGAGGCGCGTGAAATTGGGCGAAACCTGGGCTTTCTCTTAGTTTTCTCAGCAAAGCTCCCTCTTCAGACTGCGCCAGAGATGAGCTGGTCCTCAGCATTATTTTAGCAGTTATTTTAATAAAGAATGTGGCAACTGGAAGTGTAAGAGGGATGGGAGCCAGGCACCTTAAGAAATGATAATTGAAGACTTGGAGCAGTGCTAAGAGTTAACAAAGGGACGTTTAATCCAATTCTCAGCTTCTATTTTAGGATCCTTTTAACTTTCCAAATCAAAAAAAAAGGAAGAGGGGAGGGGAAAAAAAAAATCTCCATCACAGCGCAATTTCTTAAGCTTGTTTGCAGCCCAAAGGTGAATTTTTGTGCGTGTGAGGAGTTTGAAGAAAATCCATTCAGCTGTTTCGGAGGTTTCAGAGCATGAAAGCAACATCTGGTTTAAAAAATCAAAAATAAAAGAAATTCCCTTTGCTCCTCAGAGTCAAAATGGATTTTGGTTTCACGCCTCTGATTTAGTATGTCTTGAGCTGTCCCCTGAAGAAAGCTGGCCATTTCTGCATTGATTTGGAGGGGATGAAATTGTGTTGCAACCCCCCAAAAAATAGGGATGCCCAGACAGGAGGGCAGGTGGGACTCACACCCCAAGCTCTTCCACTCCCAGTCCAACACAACATGGGCCATGGTCCCTAAATTGCCAATTTAATTCATTGCACTAAGGTTTTTCACAGCCTGCTGCCTCAGTTGGGGTTGGTTTTTTTTTGGCTTCTGGTTTGATTTTTGCAATGCTGTTTTGCTATGCGCAGCGCTGCGCTATAGGTGGCAGTGCAGGATGGAAGTTGCAGACCCCTTCGCTCTTTAATAACAGCTCTGGGCTGCGAGGGCTCCTGCAGCTTGTCCGGGTGGAGGAGGCCAACCTCAGACCGCTACTTTCTGCAGATCTGCCTGCAAATCTCACTCAGATTTTTACCTGGTTATTAATAACAACACAAATGTGATCCCCAGAATTTAAAGTAGGCAAAAGTGACACGGAAGCTCTCTGTGAGTTAACTGCTCCTTCTGAGAAAACACACAAATGCTCAAAATCCGCTGGCAAATTTGGCCATGATGTTGCAACACGGGAATATTTTGCGTTTCAAAGGGAGCGGGCAGTTGATTGCTCTGTATGTTTCTCAGTGCAAGATCACATCTATGAAAAGGCTCTGCTCATGCTGGAGTTCTGCTGCTGTAAATGAAAGCGTGCACATTCTCAGTGTCCCATCGGTATTTATAAGGACACTAAAATCTACCCAAATTTAACCATTTGCAGCAAATTTTTGCTCATTTTGTTCCCCCTTTTATACAATTTCCTGGAGTTCTGGGACTAAAAGTAAGAAAAGAAGCAAAACCCCACTCAGTTCTGCAATAGGAGATGCAAAGCTGGCAGGAATAGGGATGCTACCAAAGAGATCATGACGGGAAGTGAAGAATATCATAAACAATTACAGCAAGATGCTTTTGAAAAATCCCTCCAGGTACCCAGCTGCATCTGTTGATGCTTAAACACCTTCAGAAATCTGGCCACCAGCCCACTGCTCAAGATGTTAAAAAAAAAATCAGAGAAGAGTAAAAGGCATAAGAAAGACAAATTCCTCTTGCCATTGGCAAGACGAAAGGAAAACCCCAATTTTTTTAATGAGTGGGGTGGAGAAAACTGCAAACAATGAATGCCATGACAGTTGTCCTTCTCTTCCTTCAGAAAATGGATCTGGGTCGGGATTAGGTACCTGCAGACTTTTTTGTTTCACCTTCAATGCACGGTCCGACGAAGAGCTCCCCTCCACCTGCACTGTCCCGGGGCTGGATGGATGAAGCCTCTCTGACAAGGAGATATGCAGCACTTTTCTCTTACAGGATTTTAATGTGATCTTACACATCAAGAGGATTCAAATGACAAGAATGAATGGCAGTAGCAAACCTCATGGCTTGATATTCTGATGAAATGATGCCCTGGCACATCCATCACACTGTTCTGCTGTCAAGAGAACTCCCAACTCTGGAAGATGAGTGTGTTTTTCTTTTACAGTGTTAAAAAAAAAAGCAGGGGGTGGAAAAAAAGCATCTGTCCTCAAGTCTAACTACTACATAAATATAACTTTGAGATAAGACACAGCCAGATACGCAGGATCTATGGTTCGGCTCCAAACAGGGAGGGCACACTGCGCCCAGCTCCATCTGAAGGCGTGTGCGTGGGGTGAAGCCCGCACTGCGTGCAAGCGCAGACCTGGGTCTTTGCAGAGCGCAGCAGGCGAGACAAGCAGAAAGACTGAAGGAAGATTCATTTCTTGCCAGCGGCATATGTAGACTTCTTGTGCCAATCCCTGTACATTCACCTTGGAGAAGCAGATGTGGACATGAGTGAGAGGGAGCAAGGTGTAAGTTTGAGCGTGCAGGGAAGCACCACAGTAAGGATATTTGCTAAGCACGGGGCTGGGGAGATGCGGGGATGCAGATGCTGATGTTGCCCAGGCAACACTCACTTTTGCAAGGTGCCCCTTTGTCTCTCCTGATTTTTAAGTATGGTGTCTCGCTCTAAAATGCAGATTCTCCAAGCTGTAAATAAGACTTATTATGTCTTAATGCTCTTTCCCCGTATCTTTTCAGAGCTTGTTACCGGCAGCACTGCTTGTGGCTAGGTAACGCAGGAAATTAAGGGTGGGAGAGGAGATCCCTGGGGAGAAGCACAGGTGAGATGTGGTGCCTGGGGCAGCGGGTGCAGGACACCCTGAGCTGCATTGCCCACCCTGCTGAGCAAACACACCAGCTGAGAGCAGGATTTAGGGTAAGGACGAGCCTTTACAAAAAGCCTTGAGTTTATCCTTCATAAAATCTTTATTCCAACTTCCAGAGCCCCTGATAAAGTTGCGTACTGTGTTGCTGCTATTGCTCTGCGCTAACTGCAAGGCTTCATATCGAGAGCGTAAGGTTTAGTGCTGCACTTCACGGGTTACATTTGTGTGCAATAACCAACGTTTGCCCTCTCCAGGCTGCTTTGAAACTTCAGGGTTGATGTGTCCCAGGAAGCATTGGGGACAGTCAGTGTTTTCCCACTGTGTCTCATTTCCCAGGACGTAGCACCATGGTTCGCACTAATTATGAAACACTGATCCCATTATTATGGAGCAAAATTACCAAGTGCTGGAAAGAGCACAACAAAAACCAGCGGAGTGGTAAACTCGAAATGAGGTGGAAGTAATATCTGCTGCGTACAGGAGGCCCAGATTTGCTAATTGGACATTGCTGCCATCAGTAAGGTGGAGTGAGGAAAGGAAGACATGGCGAGTGGGATGAAATTACCCTTCCTGCTGAAGGGGCAGGCAGGAGATATATGGGATAAATAGTCTCCCTCTGCACCTCCCAGCCAGAAAATGGGATTTGAATGCAGTGAGAGAGGAATCACAGCAAACGAGACCTCTGCTCCGAGCGTGGAGGTGGCACGGGAGGAGGCAGGGAAGAAGCAAGCACGGTGGAGACGTATTTGCATTTGAAGGAGTGGAGAAGGAGGAATGCAGAGCAAAGGCACGAGCTGTACTGCCTTGTGTAAAGCCCCGAAATGTCCTTTTCACCCCGGCCCAGGCTGCCATGGTCCCTATGAGTTCAACAGCCCTTGCAGGCAACGTGACCTGCCCCGAGCCTGGGGCAGAGCAGGCAGCAGCCAACTCGTTTTTGCTATTACGTACAGTTGGTCGCCCTATTTTGCTGCCTTCCCTTTGATGCAACGAGCCTGTGGGGAATAAAGCTCAGTGGGAGATTGCTTACGTGGTTTCTAACCCATTAGTTTCTTTTATTGGCTGTTGCCTCAATAAAAAAAAAAAAAAGAAAGAAGAAAAAAAGTAGTTCAAGGTGTGAAGAATTCACATGGCAGGAAAATATATAAAATGTTATTGGCTCTGTCCCCCTTGGCTCCAACCTCAATCATCTCACCACGCTGTGCATTTATCCTTCTATTATTATACATAATGACAGGGAAATTTTAGCTAGTCCTATGCAAAAAGCCAGCCTGCTCCTCTCCCCTTCCCAACGAGAACCATCCTGGCTCACATCACTTGGCATCTGATTTCAGCCTAGCAGGGTCTTTCAATACCAATAAACATCTTGTTTTCATGGGAAGAGCTGTTTCAGCTACATTCTTTCCCATCTTTTGTGAGCATCCAAGGCTCCGTGTAAAACTTTTTATTGATCACATAAATAGCAGCTCTGCTTCCCTACAGGCTCCGACTTCACAAAGTGTTTTGATATCTGGAGAATGAAACGTTCAATAGAAAACTAATTCCTTTGGCTTCCCGGGACTGTGAACCCAGGGCTGCTGGTTTCTCCTCTCTTTGGCAGAGTGTGGTCCGGGGAGGAGAGCCGGGGAGCAGGGAGATGAATTTTTGCCTTGTCCCGGCTGTGCTTGAGGCGGTTTATACATGGGCACACAGCTAGTCTGCGACAAAGGCAGAAGTGAAGCCGCTATGCAAAGAGTTGAGAGGCAATCATTAAAGATTTAATTGGTCTGAAGGCTTCCTGAAATACTAAGGAGAGACCTAAACCACACAACTTTGAGCAGGAAGCCTCCCAAGCTGAAAAACACGGGTGGCTTCGCTGCTTATGGACACCACCCATCAGTGTGGTGGGCAGTCATTTGCACTGCCATTGTGCTAAGAAATTCTCCGGGGACAGGTTGCCCCGGCCCCACCGGCGAGAAGCAGCTCCCTTCGTTCCTGGAGAAGCTGCCCCGAGCCACCACGTCTCACGAGCACGGACCAAGCCCTCTCCCTGCAGCTGTGTTTCTCCAAGGCACTGCTGAAACATGACAAAGGACCGCCGTGAATTCCCTGGCCTGAAACCTAGACGGGTTCCTTCCCATCCATGTCCTGGCTGTCAGACCTGTTGCACCGTCACCTTCTGTGCAAATCAGTGAAAGCAAACACAAAACCTCTTCAACTGCAGCCATGCAGAGCTGGCGGGGAAGAAGATTAATGGGAGCTACCGGGGAGCCTCATCAGTCCTTGTTCAGGAATCAGAAATCCCAATCGAAACCTGCCGTGACTCATAGCTATGTGCTGGCACAAATTCGACCTCGTTTGGATAACGAAGGGCAGATCCTGTTCTGAGCTGTGTTATAAAACCTTTGTGACTGTGTGTTTATCACAGCGGGCTAAAGGGGTGCTACCAACTTTGCTGACCTTGCTGCTTGCAGATGGCAGTGCGTGACAGCCCTGGAGCTGACGGGGCTGTGGCAGTGGCTTTTGGAAGAGACACGATGGCAGAGGCAACGCCTGAACCCCTCTGCAGCTGGAGGGTCCCAGCCCAGCCCGCCAGCCTGGTGCTGAGCCACCAACAGATGCCCCAAATCAGCACAGCCTTTGGGTAAAATAAAGCTGCCTTCCTCTGTCCGAAGGTCTGTCCGGCGGTGACAGCAACGGAGGGCACAAGGGGAGCCGTGGTGACTTCCCCGTGAGATGGATGGGAGAAGGCATCCTTCGCAGGTATAAAGTCTCCCCTCATCTCAAATGCTACACTCTCAATTAATGACAGCGATTTGAATAGCAGCAATTACTTGAGACCCACATGCCTTAGGAGAAGGGAAGATTTGAGGTATCTGTGTTCAGCTCTTGGGGCCAAAGAATGGACTCATCTCTATCTCTCAAGGTGCTACCAGGTCTTCTGTGGGGACCTACTGTTAAACTGTCCTTGTCTGTGGAGAAAAAGATACAGAAGAATCTGCAGGCTGGAATTTGGTGGCCCAGCCAAAATCCAACGCCTGTTTCACCTCAAGTACCTGATCCTGAGTACTCAGACAGCTGCTTTTCAAAGTCTCACCTACAGCAGGTGATGATGGTGGGTTACGGGTTTTTTGTTTTGTTTTGCATTAGTAATTTTTGAGATTTTCAATAGTTTTTTTAATAGGAAAATCCACTTGCAAACGTAAAGGCGAAGCCTGTTTCCACACCTATGTTTTCCCTTCCCTGCTTCTCATACAACTTTATTTGTAGGCTGGTGATTGTTGTGGTTTAACCCCAGCCGGCAACTCAGCCCCACCCAGCCGCTCGCTCACTCCCCCCGTGGGATGGGGGAGGAATCGGAAGGGTAAAAGTGAGAAAACTCGTGGGTTGAGATAAGACAGTTTAACAGGTAAAGCAAAAGCCGTGCACACAAGCAAAGCAAACCAAGGAATTCATTCACTCCGTCCCACCGGCAGGCAGGTGTTCAGCCATCCCCAGGAAAGCAGGGCTCCATCACGCGTAACCGTTACTTGGGAAGACAAACGCCATCACTCTGAATGTCCCCCCTTCCTTCTTCTTCCCCCAGCTTTACATACTGAGCATGACGTCATATGGTATGGAATATCCCTTTGGTCAGCTGGGGTCAGCTGTCCCAGCCGTGTCCCCTCCCAGCTCCTTGTGCACCCCCAGCCTGCTCGCTGGTGGGGTGGGGTGAGGAGCAGAAAAGGCCTTGACTGTGTGTAAGCCCTGCTCAGCAGGAACGAAACATCCCTGGGTTATCAACGCTGTTTTCAGCACAAATCCAAAACAGCCCCACACCAGCTACTGTGAAGAAAATTAACTCTATCCCAGCCAACACCAGCACAGTGATAATGAGAACTCCACTGCTATTGATTTTTTTAAAAACATATATAACTTTGAAACGCTGTAGATATTGCATGGGCTTTGGAACAAGATGAGAAGAAGAGGTAATCACATTCGCAGCCTCTGCAGCCCTTTAATTAATTTGGACAGCAAACTCTAGCTGTAGTCCTAGAACAGACTGACTACCTCTCCTGAATATTCTCATTTTCTACAGAAATGTATAGATACTCGAGGTAAATCAGCACCCCACAGGGATCTAACTCCTGACACAATATTTTTATAACAGACAGGAGAATTGATGTGGCCCTGCTTCTTTGAGACCAACTGCTGCACAGCTCTGTGGAATGGGCTGGAAAACAGAGAAATATTGGCTTAACTTCTGCTAAAATAGCGAACGGTCTCCCTTTCTCGGTACAACCTTAAGGTGGAGCAAAACAGTTAAGCTGTAAGAACATACCGCAGAGGGAGAATAATAGAAATCAGAAGACGGGAGGGTTATGGTCCAGCTTCCCAGTGACCTGATTTAGGGCAAAATCTTTTATTCTGGAAGAGCTCATCCCTGCGTGTCGGTCCTGGGGTTTGCATGAGATACTGGGGCCCCAAATCCCTGCTTCGTCTCCTGGCGATGGCGCAGGGAGGACGAGGGGGTCGAGCCAAGCCGGTGCCCTGAGCTGCAGTCTGCAACCTTCCTCCTCACCCTTAGCTCCGGTGAAATCAATGGGATTAAATGAGCACAAATGAGACAGGAGCTGGCTCCTTTGCTGCTGTGGTAAGTCAGCGTGGAAGCTGGCCTCGATACATCTATCTAAAGCTCTGTATTGAATCTCAGCTGACAGCTCCGATAATGATAACAGATATGGCCAAAGCTGCTTCGTATTTTCTTTGGAGGAGGCCAGGTTCCTCCTCTCCACTCGCAGACAGGCTAACCGCGCTGCTGGCTCTTGTCTCTCAGGCGTTTGAGGATTCGATAAGCAAACCCTGCTCCTCACGCTGCCAAAGCCCAAAGGGACGACAAAGGATGACCTAGCTACCCCGCACAGTTAACCCAAGCCCTTACTGGGATTTTTGCAGGAATCCCTCTGGATTCAGAGCCTCACTAGCACCCAGGGGCATCCCAGGCTTCACCTTTAATTTAATCTGAAACTTCCCTGGCTTGGTGTAACAAGAGAAGCGGTACCACTGGGCTGCCACAAATGCATCCCACGAACCTCTTCTCAGGAGGAGGCTGCTGCTGCAGATCCAGCCAGCTCCCAGCCCGCAGAGCCAAGGACAGGAGTGCCAAGGACACGGTGTGGGCATGGCTATATCGGAACATGCAAAGCCAGGCTAAGCTAACCCAAAGTTCAGTAACATAAAGTCAAGCCACATCAACATGAAAGGCCTCAATAAAAAAAAAAAAAAAATCATGCAGGAAAGTTAAAGTATCTAGACTTCATTACGGCATTATCCATGCACACGTGCTGAAAATCTCTTCTGACACTTGGCCCCTGCAGCCAGCCACGCCAAGTTAACTATGCCCGAGCACCGCAGCCCCGGCGGTGGGGTTTAGCAAGGCTCAGGTTTTACCCATCTGGCAGCCCCTCCTGAGCTCGGCTCCGCCGGGGATGTATCACTAAACAAGCTGGGTCAGGTAGCAATAGAGTAGCTGAGGGATGTTCATAAAATCAAGGGAGATGAACCCTAAAGGAGAGGGCATCCTATGTGTTTGGGGAGCTAAGTCAGCAGGGAATAAATTGGGCTGCCTGCAATAAGTGATGCTTCAGGGAGGCATAAAGCAGGGAAGCGGCCGGGGCACGCGCGGCCATCCCTGCGCAGGGTCTCCGGCATGTTCTGTCTTCCCTGTGTTTATGCTGGTGACTGCGAGCTCTCCAGAGCATCATCAGGTTTTATGGCGTGTATGCATTATTAGTGCTTCACAAGTAAATAATGTCATATTTCACTGTTTATTGCTGAAAATGCACAGTAAAAGGCTAAAGCCTGAAAAGTGCAGAAAATAATTTATGTGGGAGGAATGAATTTCCCATCATGTCAAACCACTGCCAGAATTTATCACAGTGCCCTTCAATTCGGGTCTCTGTCCAACATTTTAAAGGTCTGTCTTTGTCACACATATAGGCTTGGGGAAGCTGAAGGTTATTGGGAAGAGTAGGAATTGCTGGTGGTGCTGGAGTGAGAGAGAGGAAAGTGTATGGTGGGGGCTTCAAAGGGCCCTTCCCTCAGTTAACACGGAAAATTAACAGTACGGTGGCCACCAGGAACCATCCTGGCGAAGGGATGAAATGGCAGGAGGTTCAACATCAGCTCTGAGAGCTGCTGAACTTCACGTTATTTCTGCAATTCTTCTTGAAATGCATAAGTAGCACAGAGGTGGGTGAGGGCTGCCAGCTGAACTGTTTGTAATGACCAGTATCTCTTAATTAGGGTCTGATTCTCACTCTTCAGTCAGGTACTTAGCACTGGTAAATCAGTTAATGGATGTAAGGATTTCTCTGGTGTATAAGGATTAAAGGATGAGGCCGTGAAACTTCAGAAAAAGGTTTTGAAACCGCTTTCCGTACCGCTGCTTTTTCCTTGAGAACCTGCTGTGCCGCTGGGCAGGAGCTTCAACCTAAGCGAATAATTGTGGTTTAGAGCTCCTATTTCTGTCCTTGCCATTTATACGTGTCTTGTCAGACTTGCACCTGAATTCACCTCCGAGGCATCGGTACCAGCCAGCTTGGAACCGCAGCCGGAGGTGGTGAAGGCACCGCAGCTCTCCGGTGAGAGCACGCCGAGCTATTTTCCAAAATACACTTCTCTCTAAATTAAAAGAGCAGCAGGAGCAGCCTACAAAGCTGGGGGCAGTGCGAGCATCCTCGCTGTGGAGATAAGCTCTCTGCTCCTCAAAGTACCTGCAAGATTTGGGGCTGGAGATGCCCTCACCGGCCAAGCCAAGCATTTCTAAATACAGCCAAGGTGCCTCCCGCCAGGGAGGAGGGGCTGGTATTGATAGGTCAAAAGCTAGAGGGGCACAAAATTGCATAAAACCACAGAAGGCTCAAATAAAAGCCCCCTGGTTTGGAGAAACTAGACATCTAGTTTCTCGGGACTGGTGGAAATCTTTCTGGTAGGATCCATCCTCTCCCACTCCTCCATTAGGGATTTCCAGGCTCAGCCATTTGAAATATCGTCACATAGACTAGTAACTGGTTAAATATTCAACAAGGTAAACTGCAAAATGGGCAACTGAGAGATGTTTTTGCATGTGGACCTGAGATCAGAACTTGTGACATCCCAAAGGACTTATTTGCACGAGCTCCCAAGTTCAGATAAGCCAATTCCAGGGACTCTTTGACCCAGAGTTCCATGCTACTGGGTACTTAAAACTCATTTGACCTCTTAGGCTCATTTCCAACCTGCAATAGAGATGACACAACTTCTTTTTTTACTTTTTTTTTTTTACTGCATAACTACCTTACCACGAATGCATACTAAAAAGGACTTATCACAACCGCCTGTGTAGCTGAGTTGACCTAAATGCCCATGTATTTTGCTCATGTAAGATAATTTTAGGGACTGGTTCTCAAAATAATCCCATTTACTTTTAACAAAAAAAAGGTCTGACTTAAAGCTGAAACTTCAAACCCCGAGGAAATGCTACTTAGAAAACAGAAGAGAGAAAGAATATATCAGGATGTACTGACATGTGATATGAAAAATAACCTCGAGATAGTCTTTTTCTAGCATTACAGGTGGCTGGGAGCAGATCAGGTAGCTGACCAGAGGGAGTGGGGAAGAGGGAGCAGCAATTTGGAAACACTCACATTTAGGCGAAATGCATTTAAAAAAAAAAAACTTTGTTATGGTGTACAGCCCTTTCCATGAATCTCCGTGCACGACAGCCCTGACATCGGCCACTTTTGCACATCTTCATCAGAGGTGGCCTCATCTATCCCACCAAAGTCCACCAAAGACCAATGAAGAAAGCAAACCCCCCCCGGTCAGATGATGGAAAGGCAAGTGATCTGTGGTCTAAAAGCACACTGAGAAAGGATTCTGCTTTCTTTTATCACAAGTACTTAAGTCTCATGATCCTTACTAACATAACTACAACCACAGTGGAGCTGAACCTGCTGAGATACAGTCAGAGCAGGTCACCCTGTGGAAAGCTGCAGCGGTGGCAGGGACAACGACTGAAGACATTACGTTATTCCTGCTTTAAGCACAATCTCATGCAGTGCTTTGCATAACAAAATCCGTATACTCCGGATGAACAACTTCATTTGTCACCTTTTAAAGATCCATCGCTCTGAATGAGTCAAGTGCGCTGACTTCACCGGACTGTGACACACCAACGTAGAAGTCTGCTCGAGCAATGACGTGCGCAGACACTTCTTGGAATGACTTTGCCAAAATCATGGCGTAACAAAGCGGCGCTCGCCCGCAGCTGCCCCATCAAGGTATCCTCCCTATAATATCCAGGAAAGAACATGATCTTACACCTTGTATTGGAAATACATCTCTTCTAGTTTGCACTTGTCCAGGATTGTTGTTGCTGCTCCCTTGTGGGATGTAACCTCGTCATTCATTGCACCGCAGGTAAGAAGTCACGTGCAGAGCTAGCAGGATACTTCATTTTTTCTTAACTCATATTATAAGATTAAAGTGAGAGAACCTCAAACACACATTTGTATTGGATTGGGCAGAATAATGCAGTGCGCAGTTAATTAGCTATCCAGACCTCATATAGCATCTGTAACTGTTATTTATTAGAATGAAAAGAAATATAATGATATATTGTAAAGATTATGAAGGAAGATTGGTATGTATCAGGGTTATTACTTTAACTGAAAAAACCATCAGAAAAATGTCCTAGTTTCTGTCTAGTTCCAAAGCTCAGTATATGGAACAAAACATCCAGGGGAATTAATTACTTTTTTGTTGAGTTTTTTTGTGAGCTTTTTAAATCCCAAGGAGATCTATGTGCAGGAGGGTATCAGTCATCTATACACAGAACTACATTAAGTATCATTAGAGACCCCTCCAAATACATTGATTTTTTATCCAGCAGCAGTGTATCAATATTTTAACCACTGACAACAAAATGTAGCCTTCATTATGAAGTATTTTCCTCTGGGTAACTAAACCACTGTGTATCAGGGAAAATAAATAGTTGCCTCCCCACATCTTCTGCCTATGCAGAAAGTGAACTCCTCACATCGCTCTGGCAGAAGAGTGTTGGTAAGAAATTTAATGTATTGCTTCCTCCTCCCACCAGCAGCTCTCTTATCCAGCCCCATTTTGCATTATCTGAACTTTTTTTCTTTCTTCAACCCCACGATGGGAAGACTCCTGAGCTTTCCAGGCCAGGACTGTGCTCATTTCCAGCCTAGCAGTTATTTGTGGCTGGGTTATACACATTTGTCCCTGCGCCAACATCATAATTTGATTAAATAGCTCTTCTACCTGGCATTTATCTCATAGCAACCAGCTTCCAGCCCAGCTATCATTTAGCTAGACTAAACAAACGAAGTTTTTTGGGGGCATGTCTCCAAGGGGGCAAGAAGTGCCACTGATATGTTGGACCCCCCCTAATTGGACCCCAGTGAGCTGGTATGTTCAAGCACTGGGCTGCTCCAAGACGGGCACAGAAACAAGCTTCCGTCCCAGAAGCACTTATGGGCAGAACATGTAATAGTATACCTTGAACTACAAAGTCATTGGGGTTTTTTCCTCCACCTCCTACCTGGTTGGTTTATTCCGAGCATCATTTTTAATGTAGCTGTTCAGCCAGTTGGGTATAAAGTCCGTTCCCGCAAGTCTCTTGGCACACAGCTGGCTGATAGTATTAGCAGCGTTGACTTGAAAAGGAAGCTAAGCACAGCCTACCCTACAGGCCTTGAGATCTTCCACTGGTTTGTTTCATTAATTTGCCCTCTTGAAAAAGAGAGCCTTAATTATAAGCTTCTTTTTGTTTATATTTCTACTTACGTTAAACTAAAGGAATGCATTTCGTTCAGCCCAAGGTAATTTTGCTCCTAACTGTTCTTCTAGAATATCTTCAATTAATATCAACACCGAAGCTAAACCAGTTCCACCGCTTGCCAGTTTGGTGTTTCTCCTGTGCAGAAATCTGCCATCTCCCATACAGAAATTATCTGAGCTCTGCATGATTAGTAGCATTTTTTATGATCTATATCTAGAGAGTTTAAAGTACTCCATAACGATACAACTCCCCAGCAATATTTATATCCCAAGTAGCACTGCAGAGTCTCTACCGCAACCAGTCCAGCCCTGGGATCTAAAACAAATTCCCCGAAGTGTCTCAGGAGAACCTCTTTCATGATCATACTCAAAAGTGAGTTAGACCTAAAGATTCAGGCTTATCCAGCCTGGCCCTCCTTATGCCCGTGCAGTCCTTTTCATCGCGAACACAAAGTGTTACCCACTGTGGCTTTTTTTTTTTTGCCAATAGCTCTTTCTCTTCTGAACTGCTCTTTCTTCTCCACAGCCGTGCCCCAGTCATAATTGCTATTCCGCGGTGTTTTTCTTACCCTACATCATTTGGTTTCACAGCTTGTGGAAGAAATACGTGTTCTTCCATTTTACTGCCCAGCCCCCAGTCATTATTATACCAGAAATCCCCCCTGCTCGTCACACCTTGTTCACAACCTGGATTAGGAGCCCTCCTTTCATTACACTGCAAATAACAATGCGGTGTTATTTTGCTTTCCTGAAAGCCATTAATCTGAGCTACTTAGGGGCATTAGAAATGGAAAAGCAGCTCAGTTCTCTTCTGAATTTGCTGCAAACTTTGACTTTTTAAACCTGTTACCCTCAGCTTGTGGCTGTCCTGGAAGCACGGTGGCAACATGGGAGTTACCATACGGTGCAGCAGCCTAAACGACGAGGGTGAGCGCTGCATATCCACCGTGCACTGCACATCGTGTGTGACATTGTCACCCATGAATGAGACTACCTGTCTCACTAGCAGGGGGTTCCCACAGGTATAATTGCACCTCCACCTGGGCTTGCACCTTCTCACGCCCTTGAGCAGTGTGCCTCTGCTCCCGACGCCTGGGAAGGTGTGCTCACCAAAACCTGTGATGGGATGCAGTGCACAAAATGTCCAGGAGAAGCAGAGGATGGGCCTAGAAGCCCGTGGTGGTACGGAATAAGACACATCTAAAGGACGTGGATAGGATGAAGGGAAAATCATGATGGCTCGGTGCAGCTGCATCCAGGTGGGCAGAGACCTCAGGTGGGAAGGGAGAGGGTAGGCTGGGGCTTGACCATGCGGTTCTCTTCCTTTCCACCATTTCTGTGAGGTGTGGTTCAGCCTTGGCTGAAGATGATGCCAAAAAGCTGATGTTTCTCCTCCCTCCCGGAGATGGAGGGCAGGAGGAGAAGTCTTCCCTGGGCTCCCCTCTGAAGGTGCCCAAGCCACCTCTCAAAAATGACCTCCCGGCTGGCTTGCCGTACCTCCTGGCAGTTTAGGGGGCACCACAGCCTAGAGTTGGAGGTTTACAGTTTTAATATAGAGCAAGCTAGGACATAAACCCAGCTCTGGGCTGGACTTAAATGTGATGTGAAAATCGATCATTCGTTCCTGGGTCATTGACTTTCCTCTGGCATGGATTAATCACATGAGGTGGTTTTTTTTTGTTTATCTATCAGCTTTCTCAAGGGGATGGTGGGTTTTTGTTTGTTTGAAGTCAATAGGCACAGTGCATTTGGCAGAGGTCTTAAGACCACAATGCAAAACCAGCAACAAAACTTTGCACCTATCTGTTTTTTTACTAGTTTTTCCAGAGACTGTTCTTACCCTTAAAAATGACCCAAACAGGACAAGGATTGAGGCTTATTTTTACTGGGGATGGAGAGCCCTACAGCAATCCTTTTTCATGAATAAACTGTATTAACCTGTTTCCCAACACGATGAGTCAGAAACATTTGGTGTCCAGTAAATTCAGGTTTCAAGGCTGTGTCAAAATGTGCAAAGGGGAACCCTGGAAAAACAATCACTGCTGTGACAAGCTCCTGAATGGGAAAGCACCTATTTAATCACATGCTCTTTCAACATCTCTGAATCAAGCAAGGTAGGACCCGTCACGGGCTTCCATAACTATGTCATGAACTTGCCTGTTCATGTCAAACTGAAGAAGACTGTGTTTATTACAAAATAATCTGCAACTGAGTTGACTCTGAAGGTCAGAGCAAAGGCCAGGCAAAGGTGAAATGAGATACAAATGCTGCTGAGGTAAGCCAGATGATGACTCTCAGAATGTCTTGTATCACCACGCAGACTGACATCCACTTATCAGTCAACCCAGCATCAATCACAGCAACATCCTCAGAGACACGAGGCATTTGATGTGCCAAATATTTGTAACACCCAGTTATTTGCACCCAGTGCAGTCAGTAGACTCCCTTTTGAAGACGGCAGCTCTGCCAATAGGAAGGGAATTGCTCGTTTTAGAGTTCTGAATGAAGCCCTAAAGATGCTGTAGTGCAAACCATATAGCCTCCTGCTCTAACATTATGGCCACTGACAAACGCCATCCAAAGAGCCTAGCTTTCTCCACCATCGTAATCTTCTCTTAGCACGTCCATACCTCTAGGATGCTATCGCTTTTCTGCACCATCTTTACAGGAGAACCAGTACAGAATTTGTGTTTTCCCTTTGCTTGTGTCTTTTTGCCAGCTGCTGCAGAAGGGCGGGTGCTGTTTTTATTCGTGAGCCATGAGCTGCTGTTTTAGAAATGATGGTACTTTAACTGCTTCCAGTTGTGGAATGACAGTATTGCTCTTACAAAATGCCTGGCCACAAGCCAGCAAACAAGGTGGACTTCTAACGCCTTTATAGGGGGCAAATTCTCGCCTTTGTTAGAAGCTGGTTCTGAGCCACCACAGACAGAAGCAGGCAGCGCTTGCTCTTCACAACACAGAAAGAAAAATATTTTAAACAAAATCTTAAATTTTGCCAAAGTTAATTCAGCTGCCAGAAAAGGTCGTGTCATACGATATACAAACAACCTTTTCACTTCTCTTTCCGTTTTGTAAACCAACTCTGACACCTGCTTTGGGATTTACCTTTTCATTGTAACTTGGTTTTATTTATTTTGGTGTAGGAGCCCAGGAGCATTACTCAATAAGAAGTCAGTTATTACTTACTATTACAACAGAGAAACTAGCTGAAATGCCTGACAACGTATGTATTAAATAATTTGAACCTTAGACAGTTCAGCCAGGCATTTATCTATCCCATGAATCATGTTTTTCAGATCAGCGTACTTTGCTACCATTGCCTTCCACTCCTCCTCCTTCATGACAGAAGGACAACCCCTAAGTCATATGATTGGACGCAAAAGTTTGCACACTGTGAAACGCTCCTATTCCCCACAGACCTGGGACAAACACATCAAGACATAACGCAAAGCCAGCCAGAGAAGAACCAAAATGAATCTTCTTCCCACCTTCTCTATGGAGACGTGGGCCCTTTTGCTTATTTTCGTAGCCCTCCTGGTAGTGTGAGTAAAATATTCTTTGTTGGTTCTTTGCTCATGCCATTTTCCTGTTCATGCCATTGTAGATTTTCATGCAACTAGTCTGCTGAACAGCAAATAGGTAGGTGTGATTTCCAGCCTCTAACGAAGCTCTGGGAAGTAGCAGAGGAGTCTAAAGACCATACAGATGTGGAATCTTTCTCCAAGGCTTGGAGTGTTCCCGTCACTGTTACGACCTTGCTGCTAAGCATCAAAGCAATAATCAAATAATAATGGTGCCAGGCATTCGTAACCAGCAGGGTACTGGCTTCAGTGAGGACCGTGATCCGTTCGGTTATTTTCCACATACAGGGTAAGGAAGGCTGTGTCTCCTGACCGAGGTTGCCCTGTGGAGGGGAGCAGGCAGTAGATGACCCTACTGCACGACCTGCAAAGGTGGAGAGCAGCAGAAAGGCACCAAAAAAAGAGCATTCGTAGGATCAGTTCTTGCTCTTCCTGACTCCTTCTGTAGTGCTCAGGTAAGATGCTCCATGCACGGGCACCTGGACCAGGAGGGACACTTTGCAGAAGTTAGATTTGCCACACGCCTGCAGGGACAGCATCCCATGCCCGTCCCCGCAGCCCAGCCTTGCTGGGGGAAGAAATGAAGCCCAGAGCAAGGTCAGCTCTCTGCTCTTGGCTTTCCAGACAGACTCCATCAGGCAGAAGTGTACCCTGCTGCTTCAGAGGAGCCAGGCTAGTGAGAAAATGCTTTTGTCTGCTTTACTGATGCTGTTCGGCGCTGCAACGTAGCAGGGCTGGCTGAAAACCCCCTTCTGCTGGGACATACAGTGTCTCCACTGGCAGCCCCTGCCAACAAGGCTGGACTGACAAACTTTGTAGGGTTGACAAGCCCTTAGGCAGAGACAGCATGTTGCTAGCCGTAAACCTTAATGATTAATGTGGTGCACACGAGCACAATCCATTTGTCTGCCCTGGCAATGCTCCAACCATGGCAGTTCAGTAAGCTCTGAAACTTTTAGCCCTGTTTTTCAAACCCTTTCCTGTGATTCGGATCACTCAAAAGCCTGTTTGGGGCAGACTCTTCAAAAAAAAAAAAAAAACAAACCCAAAAAACCCCACCAAACAAAAACCCACCCTCATTATTGACCCAAACCCTTATATCTCAGTAACTCTGTGGCCATCTAAGATTGCTGGTTATCAGACTCCCACCTTCTGCAGCCACTTGCAATTTTGTTGTGGCAAAAGGGATGAAGCCCAGATCTTTGTGCTCTGATATCTGAGCTAAAACAGAAATTTCACTGCCCGTTAGCAGAGGGAGGTTGTTCAGATGCTTCTTGTCCCTCTGGGGCAACACTATCCAGTTCACACATGAAGGAATATCAGGCTTTTCTGGTTCACATCCATGGTAAGAAGAAGTAATGGTTATTCTTTGGCTTTACACTGAATGGTCCTTCTCAGCCTGCAGAAAACCATGTCACGTTTTAGTTGTAAGAGCGTTAGACTGCGTTTTCCTGGCCATGTTTCAAATGGATTAAGCCTAGCCTATGTTCCTATAGTGTTTCTGGGCTTTGTAACCAGCCCAGCCTGGCGTTTCCTCCCGCAGCCCCGGCTGCCCAGAAACATTTTGTACCTAGTACTGAATTAACCTTTGACAGAAAAGGTTGACAAACTGAGCTCTGTGAAACCTTTCTGCACCTGGAAAACACCCCGTTCCCTGCTTTTTGCCTGCTCTGTTCAGTCCATAAGATAAGGTCCGCTTTTGTGCTCTGGCAAAGCCCATGCTGGGGGGACTGATCTCATTTGGGGTCCCCCAGATGTAGAAAAGTATTACTAATTACAAGGGAAACCCCCCTAAGTCTCAGCCTAGACTCTGGCTTTTCAGGAAAGCATCCCCAAGATGCTGGCTGAGCGACTGCTGCCCCGTGGCCCAAAGGGGATCTCTGATAACATCCCTCTGCCAAACCTTTGCAGCTTTACATCCCTTCTGCAATGAACCGCTCGCTTGGGAAGCTGCAGCTACTAACTAAAAACAAATATTTTGAGGAGCTCTTTCAACACAGCCAAAGACAAGCTTCAAAGGGCTGCAGCCCAGGCCCTTGTTGAGAAACAGAAGGCCCCGAGGTAGAAGTAATAACTTTACAGCTGCCAAAAAGGGTGCTTCAGAGGAAAGAAATCTGCAAAGCTGTCAATAAAATCTAAAGAGAAAGCCACCGCGACAAGACTTCCTGACGCACCACTGAGCAACGCCGGGCTAAGGGGAGGGAGAACAATAAATGAAATTAAAGTGCAGCTTGACAAAAGCCCTGTTTGGGACATCACTTCTGGCACTGCTTTGATTTCTCTTCAATAAAAACATGTAGGCTTGATGTTCCTTCTTCCAGCTCCCTTTTCTGCCTTTGCTTTGGTTGACTTTTGCTAAAGGCTTTAAGGTCCTGTTTCCACCAGAGCACCTATGCCTTTAGGAGACAGCTGCTTTTACATCTAAGTGATCTCTCTGAAGCTCTGTGTGGCAGCAGTGAGCCCTACCATGTTTATTAAGTAGTTTTTACAGGACAATTTTCTTTTGGGCCACTTTTTTCCAGCTCCTGGATCAACCTCCTCTACTTAGAGCCAAAGGAACGTTGCTGCAGTCTTCAGGTTTAGGAGAGCTCGCAGCTCCGATGCCACGGTGATGTAGGACTCTCTTGTCTTTTCTGTCCTACAGATATGGGACCTGGCCATTTGGTTTGTTCAAGAAGTTGGGTATTCCCGGGCCAAGACCTCTGCCTTTCCTTGGGACGTGCCTGGAATATCGCAAAGTGAGTGACTGATGCCTTCCTTGCTCCAGAAATATCCGCCTTTGCTCGTACAGCTGTAGCTAAACAGATACAGGGCGATGATAAGTTATCTCCAAATGCCAAGCTCCGCTCTAACGCACAGGTTGTGCAAAGGCCAGCGCGGGATAAGGGCTCAGTAACACAGACCATGGGGCCCTGCCTTTACAGCATCTCCAAACAAGCACTCGTGGGTGGCTGATTTACAGCTGCCCTTTGCCGGCATCCTGGCAAACAGCTCATTCACAAGCATGATGTACATTTATGCTGTCCTTCATGATGTTTTTGGAGAGGAGGAGAACTCAGAAGGCAGCTCTGAGCATCAGTTTACAGATATTCCTCCCAACCTGTCATCTCCAACATCAACCCCGCCGCTGCATCCTCTCAGATCATTTTAAAATTGCTTTCCACAGGGTTTCTTGAAGTTTGACAATGAATGTTTCCAGAAGTATGGGAAAGTCTGGGGGTGAGTATGAAGTACTGATCTCTTCTTAAGGTAAAACTAGAATCCATACAAAGGGGAGAAAAAATTCATTAGGAAAGCTCTCTTTTCTCTACCTGCAGCCCTGACGGTCCCAGCACGATAAGTACAGCAATGACAGGGTCGGTTTGGTGGTGGCTTACATTAAAGCCTGATGACTGCAGGGCTGTGCCGCTGTCATGCTATGTGGCAATCGCTTTGACCTATACTATGAAAGCTGTTTTAAAGCTGATAACAAAAGGCCCTCACCTGCTCCGAAGAAAATCAGCAGCACAACTACTGTTTACTTAAGGGACAATCTGGAACCAGGAGGTCGAGTTCCTCTGGTTTACCAACAGCAGAGGATTGTGAGTGACTCCCAATACTGAGTGAAGATCCAAAGTCTGCCAACTGCCTCCTGCTGCTGATCCTTACCTGCTGCGGAGGGAGCTAGTGCAGCTATCGCCGCTCTGCTCTGGACACCTCCTATGGCTTTTATCGCTGCTGTTATAAATTGGGCTACAAACTTGCATATCCTCTATAATGCATCCATTGGTCCCTATAGCAACTTTAAAAAATGGAGTCTGGAAAAGATATCGTTACATAAATGGGGAGAATGCATAAATCTGCTTAATCTACATCTGTTCAAGGAAAGCATTCGGAACTGGCAGCTTAAAAAGACAAAAACAAGGATTGAGTTTCATCTCTAAGGATCTTTCAGTGCTGTCAGCCCAAGTCTCCAGACACCCAATTCAAGAGCCTGAAAGGGGTCGAACAAGTTTCCTTCTAATACTGTAATGTGTTTAAGTGCCTGGAAAAACACAGAGAGTCAGGGGAGAAAGTGAAGACACTTGCTTCATTTCGTATCTGGTCCTTTGAGGGACTGAGCCCTGCTCATTTCCCAGTGAATTTGGAAGGTGTTTAGCCCCCTTTATCGTTTACAAAACCAGATGGGAAAAGGCCTGGGAGTCCTTTTCCATCTCTACTTTCTACGTTTCTGTACTTCGGCATCTATAGAACAGCAAGGCTGGTGATGGAGGAGCATTTGTTTAACATATTTCGTTTCATAGGCATCAGTCAAGCCTTGCACTTCAACTACCTGGGGTTGTTTATTTGTCTTCTCTTCTCCCCCCGCCAGGATTTACGATGGCAGGCAGCCTGTGGTGGCTGTCATGGACCCCCAGATCATTAAATGTGTGCTGGTTAAAGAGTGTTACTCCACCTTTACCAACCGGAGGGTAAAAGCAGAAGCATTGTGATGTACCACAGAGTCCAAAAATCGAAGTACAGGAGGAGACAAGCATGTAGCAGGGTTCCCATAGGGGATGAGCGACTGCACTATAGGGATTACTGTAAATGGCCACTATATGTCACTGTTCCCCTGCCTTATAGTCTGGGGACTGCATACCCAGGCTGGCAGAGGAAGCCGTTTGCCTGCATATCAGACAAATTCTGCTCTCACACCTATGTATACATATGGATGAATTTGAGTCTGTGAGAGCACGCAGGAACCTGTAAGGGTCCAGCTAGCACGTGTGCCACAGCTGGGAGGCAGGCTCTGGGTGGCACGGCTAGGTGTGGGTACACGCATAGGGGCGTTGGGCTTGTTGGGTTACTTGTTCTGGGTATGGAAATGGCATCTCACAGCTGGTTTACTGCAGGAAAGGGGATTATTTAGGTATGCGTGTCTTGAGAGAGGCTGTTCGCAAGGCCTTCGCCTGCTGCCAGTAGTAATGCCCCTGAATAGCCTGGGCAGAGACTTGCATGCTACATCCCCATCCTTGCAAGGAAGCCCCTCTCTTTTCTGGGGTTAACCCCTTGCCTTTTCCTCTCTAGCGTTTAGATATAGTAGGGGAGCTGAAAAACGCTGTCTCGCTAGCCGAAGACGAACATTGGAAAAGGATTCGTACTGTGCTCTCTCCAACCTTCACCAGTGGGAAACTAAAGGAGGTAAAACACAGAGGACCAGGTACAAACTAAATCAGAAAGTCAGTAGACAGTGTTTTCAGGCTGAGATTGTCACAGGGGTCCGATTTCTTTAGTCAGAGCCTGGCAACTAAGCTGGCCTGTTTAATTTATGCCTAATTTAAAACAAAAAAGTCTTAAAATAAAACCTTAACAGAAAGATCTTATTTGTAAATATTCATGAAACTCCCTGTAGTCTTCATAAGCCTGTCTTAAAGGAGTAAAATGTACTATACTTAAGTGATCATCTCTGGTTTGTGTTAAAGATGTTCCCTATAATGAAGCACTATGGGGAAGTTTTGGTGAAAAATGTTCAAAAGCGAGTGGAAAAGGACAACGCTCTATCTCTAAAGGAGTAAGTAGCTGCTAGAACAGCAGGCTAAGCAGCAAACCTTGTTAGCAAGTGCTGCGGTTCATTCATTACTGGCAACACAGATCACTTGCTGGGTAAACCAGACCTCCGAAATGAGGAACAGGGCTAGCTGAAAGCCTGGCTGGAAATTTGAAAGGGAAAATTTAAGCTGGGATGTTAGTGAAACTTCCTAGAGGCAGAGACCCAGAGAGAAGTCTTCTAAAGGGAATTAAACAGGGAGAAAAATGCTCCAGCACAGCTTTGTGAGTCCACAGATCCAAGATAACCCCAAATCCACCAGGAAAACCCATTTTTCCCTGCATATACTCAGGACCTCTATGCACCATCTTCTTATACCGCAGGACACTGGAGTTGCTGGCCTCTCTGCCCCACACACAGCACTGTGGGATGCTCGTCCATCACTTGCCCCATTGCTGAGGGGAGTGGGAAGGGAGGCTATAGTGTGGCCCCGGGTGTGTCGTCCTCATCTGTGCCCTCCACATGGGCTCTGGAACAAAACCTCTGTATTTCACCCCCAATTTCAAAGCACAGATGCAGAAGGGGCAGCTGCACACCAGCAGTCACACACCAGCAAAGCTCTGCCCTACCAAAAACCCCATAAGGAGAGGGCTTGGACAGTTTGTAATATTATAGGGCTGTGCTGGGTTGAACAAGCCCATTTTCATGGCATGTTCGAAGCAAGGTCTGTTACC
Organism: Calonectris borealis; assembly: GCF_964195595.1. Lineage (NCBI taxonomy): Eukaryota > Metazoa > Chordata > Aves > Procellariiformes > Procellariidae > Calonectris > Calonectris borealis. The sequence goes on along the minus strand of NC_134327.1, from coordinate 13,505,788 downwards.
ACCCCTCCCCAAGAAGCTAACATGCTCGAGAGCCACGTGCTGTCCTTGCACTAACCCCTTCACGTAGCTACATGCTGTTTTAAAATCCTCAGAAAAGCTGTCCGATTTCAAAACCCATGCAGGCTTGAAACCAAAGCTCTCTAAAAATCTATCCCTTTCGCTATAAGTGCTTTTCAGTTACCATATATCGAATTTCCTTTTCAAAACCAGGGCAGGAGGTCTTACGATAATTTGAATATCACATAGGCATTAGGAAAAAACATATCCACTCGGTCCAAATATTTAACCACAGTCTATCTTTTCCGTCTTTCCTCAGCATCTTTGGAAGCTACAGTATGGATGTCGTCACCAGCACTTCGTTTGGTGTGAACATCGACTCCATGAACAACCCCGAAGACCCCTTTGTCAGAGAGATGGAGAAGGCGTTGAAGATTGACTTGTTCCACCCGATCTTCTTCTTGACATGTAAATGACTTTTTTGCTGAAAACTTCATTCTGGTGTCAGAGTACTACTGAAGCGTGACTTCAGCAAGTGTGTCAGAGACTCGTGCATCCTATACATTAGCCAATCAACTATTGCTTAGATAACTTCACTAGCTAGGATGGAAGTCCTAATGGCTCTTGTCTCATCGTTTCCTCATTGTTGGCTTCATGTTAAAACTCTGGGAAGGAGATGGGTAAAAACTTCCTCTACCTTTTGCACCAACAATGCAAGAAACATGAGCATCCCAGCCAATATCCAAGTGCTGGAAAATGGCTCGGGGGTTGAAAACCAAGTTCAGCTGTGAGGCCTGAGGAGCATAGTGCTATCTGAAATGCATTGCCTGGAAGAGAGGGCTGAGTGGGGACTGTAATTAGATGCAATTTCCCAGCAGTGCAATAGCTTACAGTGATGGTGGTGGAGATGGACCTTAAATCACTTGCAACCTTAAAATCAAGATTAGGTACCTTGCTAAAACACAGGGAAAGTTGTGATCTGTGCATAGAGGACGTTCTGGTGCTGTAGATTTTAGGAATCTATACACAAGCTCAAGATCCAGTTTCTATAATCAAAGAAAAGCTCTGAAGGGGACTTGAAAATGTTTGCATGAGCATAGCGTGGCAGTGAATAGCTCAGCCTGAAAAAAGAATTCAGAATTTGCAGTATTTCTCTTCTGAGCCACATTCCTGTCATAGTGCTGTACAATGCACAGAAGTAACCTGTCCCTAGAAAAAGAAGGTGGCATATGCTTTGGTCATCTCAAAGCAAAGATTACACCCAGCTCAGTTGTGCCCAGTTGACAGGAACTTGGGAGAGGGTTACATCAAGACAAACTATCCCAAGAAAGAGAGAGGGAAAAAGGCAAAGCCCAGGCTTTGCCCAGGTAAAGAAATCAAGAGAGGAAATAATTTCTCACTAACGTCATTACTTCCTCAGTAGCATCCATAGCTATCTTATATGAGGTGGAGTTTGTTTACAGTGTGCGATTTTATTCTCCATTTGTTTTTCAGATGTATGTCCATTCATTGTTCCTCTTCTTGTCAAGATGAATGAAAGCTTCGGCCACAATGAGACTCTAGAGTTCTTCAAGAAATCCATCTCCAAAATTAAGCAGGATCGTGAAAAGGACACTCACAAGGTAAGCAAGCATGAATTTGCTAGCAATTGTGGCAGAAAAGACACTTAAGTGAAACATAATTAGGGTGATGATATCAAAGGTGAAGCCAAAGTACAATGACTCAACAAAACCCTGAATCTACTTAAGTGTAAACACTTGATTTTAATACTGCCAGAAAAGCCTCACCTCACCAGTCCTGGCAGAGAAGCAAGTGGACTTTGTACATCCATGATCTGAAGCTAAATCCAGATAAAGGCTCAGCAGAATTGCACTAAGCTTGGGTTTGCAAAACTTGTAATAAGTCAACAAAGTAAGAGACTCCCTGAAGAAGATTAGGCTGAGGATAAGAGAGAGCAGAGTAAGCAGCACAAGAGCAGCAATATCACCTTTCAGGGTTGCACCTTCCCCTCTCACTTTTCAAAAATGGAAGCTGCTTCCTGGCAAAATTCTTCCTTTTAGAGTTTGAATCCCTTTCCTGAAATTCACTCCAACACTGCTCTCCCACCCAATGGCTTCATGAAAAGGACAGATAGGTTTCCAAAATGAAATGCAGGTGGTGTGTTTCACAACAAGGAAGTCATGTGCATTTTGGGGACACTTCCAGTTTATGAATTGTGCTTAGGCTATGAAATCTACTCATCTGAGCCCCCCCGAGGGACCTGTCACCAAAGAAATTCTCCTGCTTTTCTTCTCAGGGCAGAGTAGATTTTCTGCAGCTGATGATTGAATCCCAGAACTCAACCAGTCACGGGAGCAATGAAGCAAATCACTCAAATAAAGGTAACAACATCCAAATATTCAATATTCATCACGGGAACAGAGGCTGTGGGAGCGAGGAGAATATGGGGAGCTGTTTCCCAGACAAAGGCTAAAAGGGTCACCACCATCACCACTGACCAGCTCCAGGCAGAAGTCTCTGTCCCTTGTTGCCAGCACTGGGGCTAAGGGGAATCCCTCAGGTCCTTTGCCAGGGATTAGGACTGCTGTGTCAATCATTTATACCTGGGAGATCATCTGGCTCCTCTATCAAATGACTTTTTCCAGACAGATGGCAGAGTAGCTATAAATGTGTTATCAGAAAACAACCACAACAAACCTGCCTCAACCCCACCCATTGCTACTTGTTCCTTGCTGAGACCACCAGCCAACACCAGTTTTGCTCATCTCCCCACATCCTCTCTCCTCACAGCCCTGACCGACTCAGAGATCCTGTCGCAAGCATTCATATTTATTTTTGCTGGCTATGAGTCCACCAGCAACACGCTTTGTTTCCTGGCATATGAACTGGCCACGCATCCCGACGTGCAGCAAAAACTGCTGGAGGAAATCAACACCATTTTACCCAACAAGGTAAGGGGACCTTGAGTGATGGTGAAGTCCCTCTGACCCTGCTGTCCTCCTTGTGCAGTCAAGACAATGAGAAATCTTTAGCTCCTAAACACCCTCCTCCTGGATCTTCCAACAGCTCTAAAGACACACACACACTGAGACAACTCAGCCCTGTAGCGATTTTATTTTGGCAGCTGAAACCTTACGGGCCACCCCATCACACCAACCTTTTTGCCATACTCCACACCCATACACAAGCGGATGTGGATTTCCAGGCATTTCCATCACTCAGGGATGGAAAATAAAACCAATTATACAATTTCTACCTTGCATTTTGTCCTTCAGTGAGTCTGAGTCATAAGTTGGGGCAGGAGGGGTTGGGGATGCTCTGGTCTCAGCAGTCGTTTTGGGACAATCCTGTCCTCATGCCAACATACCTGGTCACTTTTCTCCTGTCGTCCTATAGGCTCCTCTCACATATGAAGCAATGATGCAATTGGAATATCTTGACATGGTAGTGAATGAAACTCTTCGTCTCTTCCCCCTTGGAGGACGGCTTGAGAGAGCCTGCAAGAAAGACATAGAAATAAATGGAGTGACCATTCCCAAAGGAAGCGTTGTTATGATCCCATCCTATATCCTGCACCACAACCCTGAGTACTGGCCAAACCCAGAAGAGTTCAGACCAGAAAGGTACAAAAAGCACAGTGAAAGGGAAGAAATATCATGCTGCTTTTTCCTCACATAGTAATTAAGTATTAATCTCTGATTAGCTTCCTAATGGTGTTCTTCCTATCTTGTTACAAACAATACCGATGAGAAATTGCAGGCTCATGGGAATGTCATTTTAAGAAGAAAATGAGCTTTGCACTTAAAGCAGGGTTTCAAACAACGTAATCTCGTTGGGAGAATAACACTGATATCTCCAACATCTTGTACACAGCTTTTAGGCTTGCTGACAGAGTGGGTAGATGTGAGTTTTTTGTAATTGCTAGCCATCTTTCTGCATAATCTTCATTGCTGAACCTCTTGCCATCACACAGGCTTTGCTACACAATATACCAGGGTTGATCCTTCTGGAGTTGCCTTTCCTCTTTGTTTTCAAGGAAGTGATAACTTTTCCCTAGTTGGTTATTTTTATAATTGGTACCAACTTCTCATTCCCAGCAAGACTGAAGCCATAGGCTGCTCCTAACAGACAACCCCTGGTTTCTCTCTCACTAAATATAACAGATACGAAATATCAGTCATTTTGGGAGCGTGTGTAGATTTTCATATTGCTCCTATTTTCTTCTACTCTGGATGGACAGAATTAAACTAAATGCTGAAGTGGGATCCCACCCCATCCTGGATGAGGGCTCCGATGCAGCACTCGATTGCTGGGGTATGCTGAGGTACCTTAGCAAAAAACCGAACAAGTCTCTGTAGGGCACCAGCAAGAGATCTCTGGATAAGTAGTACAGATATGTAGCTTTTTGGGTTTTTGCTGCCTTCATTTTTTTTCCCCAACCATGTCATTATCCAGGTTCAGTAAGGAAAACAAAGAGGCTATAGACCCATATACGTACCTGCCCTTTGGAGCTGGTCCCAGGAACTGCATTGCGATGCGGTTTGCTCTCCTGATTCTGAAAGTTGCCATCACCATCCTGTTACAACATTTCACCTTCCAGACCTGCAAAGAAACTCAGGTGAGGAGCCCATTACGTTTTGAAACTCGCACGCGAAGAGCCAGGTGCCTGGATTCTCACCGTGGGTGCTAACACCAGATGCTTTGCACTTTCAGGGGAGGTGCACTTCGGGCACTACAGATCAAGTTATGTCCAAACCGTGGCCAAGTTTCTTTCATTTAATCTCTACTTATTTAATTTGTCTATCTCCAGGTGTGTTTTTCCTCTTATTGTTGCAGATCCCTCTCAAGCTGAGTCCACGGTCTATCTTAAGACCAGAGAAACAAATTATTCTGAAGTTCGTCCCCCGGACCAACACCGCACCTGCAGAGGCATAAAACCCAGCCGCGTCTGCAACAATTCTCCAGCGCCTAATGAGTGCTGTGCTAACAAAGGCATCACACATCGCAGGAAATCTCTCCTACACGTACAGACACAGAAGAGCAGCGCCAGTTAATTCTGGAAGCAATTACTACATATTTACTAATAAACATAGCTGTCAGAAATGTAATGTGGATCACTGGGCAGTGACAATACACGGTCCCCTTAATTTTGATTGCAGAAAACAAGAAATAAATCCAAATGAGAAGCTGATCATCCACTTACTTCTAAGGGGACTTCTCCATCTGGAGAGAAGGAATTACTATCGCATCCAAGAGAAACAAGGTGTGATGGAAATTCAAATCGCCAGACCTTGCTGGGCAGGGACGGGTGACGTTCTTCTTGGTGTATTGATGCTTGAAATTTCATGTGTTATAATTGAGACGACTGGTGTGAGACTACATCCTAGTTACCAAACCTCTCTTGTGCCATGTGTTAATTAAACTAAAGTGTGTACAAATACTGTCATTAAAAATGTTTGAGAGCTGCTCTGTGTTGTGTATAGCGGCTGATCACTTCCTATTTAAAAACCGTATTCAGCCTCAACCCTTGAAATTATCCATGTACATTGCTTTCCACTTAATTTAATGAATCTGATCCTTCATTTAATGCGATCAAACCCTTCCATTTGTACAGTATTTTACAAACACTGCAACTGCCACCTCTTAGTTTGATTAAGAGGTTGCCTTCAGTTCAGCACTGGCCAACCCTTTTCCGTGCTGGAGCGACAGAGGACAGATTGCAGAGAGCAGCTCGCAGGAGGTGGTGACAGCACTGCAGGAGGGCCACTGCTCCTGGAGAAATTACCTGGACACAGCTCATAGCCGAGCCTTGCCTCCCAGAGCCATGGACGGGGTTTACACATTGCCCATGGTGCGATGTTAGCCTGCTGCGAGCTGCTTTGCTCTTGAACTGCTCCAGAGCAGCTACAGCTTGGACCCTGTGGGCTGGTCCTGCCTTAGCGTGGCCAAAGGACTTATGCCATCCCTGACCATAGAAACAGGGAATATCAAAAAGCAGGTGGGAGGTTCTCCTGGATCTGAAACCTCACACGCCAGTTAACCCCAGTATATTGTGCTGGTCCTGACACCTACAAACCAAGAAGGATGCTAGTAAAATGGGAAAGGTTTTTAGAAGAGCTGCAAACCAGATCAAGTCACCCCTTAACTTTCTCCCGGCATCCTTCACTCCAAGGCAATATTTTCCAAATCATGGTCTATAATTTTCTCCCGTGGCCACATGCTTTTCTCTTTAGTCTAGCAGACGAAACTGCAACATGACCCAAATGCTACAATCCAACATAGTACAAATTTATTTGAGGATTCATGTCCATTCTTTAACAACAAGAGCAATGAAGGGGTTTGGGAGCGGCCAGCCAACAATGCAGTGCATTCCTGATCACTGGAAATCCCCAAATCAAAGCTGTCCATTTTTCAGGAAAATACAGCAACATCCGCCAGGCTCTAATTCAAGAGTAAGCAGCTTGTGCCGTCCCAAAAGGCAGATAAAACAATTATAGTGCTCCCTTCTGATTCATCATCTGTGAGAAATTGTTTGGGTTTTGCTATGTACACAGCAAGGCATCGTTAGGAGCGCTGCCAGTGGGGCCCTTCCTCGGTTTAAACTGTTGTCATCTTTTACCAGGGGTTAAAAACCACCAGTGGAAGAGCCGGGCCTGTCTTACTGCCGTAATGCTGAACAGCTCTGATGGGGAGAGTGCAATGCCTCTGCATGGACAGACTAGTTAAAAAATGCATTTTCCGTGTAGAAAAATAGTGCTCGGCAAAACCAACGCCAGATTCAAGGAAAGGGGAAGAAAGGGGAAGCCATCATGAAAGCAGCAAGTCACTTACATGCCAAACAGCTGCTTTGAAGTAAAGAAAAGTCATTTTGGTATCTCATGAACAAAATCAACCACCGTTGCATGGTGCTCAGAACCAGAAAGGGTTAATCCAGCCCTACCCCAAGACAGGCAGTCCCTGCCCAGCACGTGGCACCTCTGGGAATGAAGTCATTAACGTAACTGTACAGATCATTCTTCCAAATGTGAAGAATGTGACTAATTCTCTGGCTTCAGCCAATTATGACCTGCCAGGACTATCATAACAGCCCATAAATAGTGTGTAACAAAATCATGGTAATGAGTCTTCTAGAAGAAAATTGGATCCTCTGTGTCTTAACTCCATAAAATTACTTTGCTTATAAGGGCTGCCTCCATCATTCCCAGCACTTTCCACTGCTTTGTGGGCCCTCCCTCAGAAATGGATGTGACTTGGCCAGGAATCTGCTGGTCCTAGTAGCTGTGCATTCATCAGATTTGTTTTCACTGGTTTGGCTGTTTCCTCTTTAAACCAGACATATCACTGCTTAACTGGACTTTCAACTGTTTTCTCTGATAAAACATATTTACTTTATCTAGACCTTGCTGATTCCTTTAACTGTTTCAACACATCCTTGGCAGGCCTGGGACATCGTATTGTCCCAAGAGAGCTGGGTCTTTGTCACAGGAAAGAGCTTCCAAACACAGTATAAGGTAGAAGTTAATTTTGGGGACACTTCTGTTTCACTTCCTCCACTAAATCCTTCCAAACCCTCAGTAAGAAGGAAAAAAGAATGAAGAAAATCAATGTTACATCAGTATTTAAAAAAAATATGCTTTTCTCAAAGATTTTACAACCGTGTCTCATCAGAGAAGTTATTGTCGAATCACTGTACAAGCGTAACAGACCCATACCCTGGTAACACACCAGCACCACTCAGGAAGACTTCTATAAGTATGCAGAAATATATTCCCCTTAATACAGAAAGGCTTGCTGGGAACTTTCCAAAGGAGATATATACCCCCTGATACGAGAACTGTTATTGTATCAGTCCTGATGAAAGACAAAGATGGTTATAAGTGGGGAGATTTGTTTTCTGTTTCTCAGTTAACTATAGCAGAGTAACCATCGACGTTACAGTAACTTGCCCAAATGATGTAATACTTCCAGTTGATTGCAGTGATCAAATGGATTTTATGAAAAACAGGTTTCCTGCTTGCAGCACAGAAATATTTCATGTGCTTCACCAAGTCAGTTATTAGGTGTTTCAATACCAGACTGAGCCCTGACAGATAGAAGAATGGTCTGACTATTACCAAACTAAGTGTCCCTAAAGTATTGAAGTCTTTTGCAATTCCGCCTTGCCTTTAAAGTGAAAAATGAAACATTTTCAGGCATATTTCACCCAAAAGGAAGAATAGGCAGCGTTGCTCCTTTTACCTTACCCTCTGCTGAGGCACAGTTTCTCTATCGATACTCGGGCATCAGAAGGTGCACAAATGAAAAAGCCAGCGTGCAGAATTTGTTTAGTTCTCACAGTCCCTCCCTCCTCTCTCCACCTCCCTATTAGAAGTAACAAACCAAAGTGGGGAATTGCCAGGGTATGACAGATAGCTTGGAAATGTGGAAAACCTGTAGCTGCATTTATGCACTGACATCACCTTTATCTGCTGCAATGGAGAGAATTAGGCATATCGAATCGCTCACCATACAGATACGGAATTTTGAAAACACTTACTATTGCACAAATGTTGACAGGATATTTTATTTACTGCATCATTAAAGGTTAAAGAGACTCATTCTCCAGAGGATTCATTTTTCCAACCCTTAATATCAATTAAAGCTAATTTCAGCTCTACCCTAATGATTAAAATAAAATACGGAAAAAGCTTTAACTGAGCATTTCTGTTCATTACTTCAATTCTCTTGTATTGCTAGGGCACTTTACAGGTACTGATGCAGCTTTATATCACCCATGACACAGTTCATTTTCCCCTCAGAGCTTTTTTTGTTACTGAACACTTGAAAGTGTTGCAAAGATGCACAAAATACCTTGGATGATATGGATCAAAGTTTTTATTTAACCAGTTCATAGTTGATGATCAGTGATTTTCTCTATGGCCTTTCCTACATGGCTGGGTAGGATGTCTAGATACGAATTTATTTTGTTACATGGCCTACAGCTTCCATATCATATATATAATGTATAAGTGTACTTTGATATATTTGTGTAGCCAGAAGTTTGCAAATGGAGTGGGGAGGACAATATACTGTTCAAGGGAAAATAAAAAACCTTGCCTGTCACTTATGAACTGAAGCCAGTCCAGTACAGCTGGGTGCATTTACCCATCTTTGCTTGGCAAAACACTAGTTCCATCAACACACCATAGAGTGCCCAGAAAAATAAGTTATAGTCCATCCCCTGGACTATATCAAGGCTTTGCGCAGCCCAGCTGAGAAGGCACAGGTGCCACACCGCAGCTCGCCATCCTGGGGCTGTCCAGCTGGTTTTGCACTGGAATCGTAGGTAATAGGACTGGAAAATACTTTTGGAAAATAGACCACACAGACCAACTGCCAGCATGGCGAGCAGCGTCTTGCACTAACTTGCCCCGAGCTTGTCTAACCTTTTCAGAACTTGTCTACTTCTATCCTAATTTTAGGGTATTTATTGTTAACAAACACTAATCCGAGATCGATCTGTATCCAAAGGTCACAGCAAAAGCCAGAGGGAAGGTGAGGAGCAATACAGATGCTCCTAAGAAGGTCAGCTGCTGCCACTCAGGCTGCTCTCTGGTGGTAACCACACATCAGTCAGCCCACCAGCAGCCTCAGCAACATCCATGGAAGCGAGCAGATGCCTGATGCTCCCAATAATTATAACAGACTCCAGTAGAAATCAGCAGGATGTAGAAGTGGGGGACATTCATTTGCAGACTCCCCTTGCCAAGAAATGACGCGTTTCCCATGCTGGCTGTTGTACTCATGTCCTGTCACGATAGGCCCAGGACTCCACTGAGCATCTTCTCAGACAGGTCACTGAACCCACCACTCTTGTTTTTCCTCATCTTTTCAAGACTGCAGGTGGCTTTCTGCTTCCCCCTCCTGAATGTTCATGTTTAGCTTTCAATGACTGGAATTCATTTGGCTGGGAGTAAGTGAAACAGCTCTCTTAAGTGGAAGAGCTACCTAATAAAGTTTTAATGGAAGATATTATTTCTGTTCTTTATATTACATTAAAAGCCAGTCAGGAAATGAAAGCCCAGGAGGGTGAGGCGTGTTGGAAACACTCAGCAAGATAGTCTTTTCTTCAGGGAATTCAGTCTAAATGTTGCTCTAAGAAACAGAACGTGCAGCAAACACAGACAGCTTGTGCTATCACAGCCTTAGCAAGCATGTGTAGATACCTATATACACACATAGGTCTGCATAAATAGACACACACAAAGGGCAGAGGGGTATCCATTTTGTCTTTGGAGAGACTCTCCAACGCCAGGTCTGATATCCACCTGGGGAATGTCTGGAGTGAGCAGCTTAGTACCTAGATCATGGCATAGTGCATCTACCTGCCCCGCACCACCAAGGTGTACAACTGCTCTTTACCAGCAACATTTAAATACCAAAAGCACTGCCGTCTTCGGGGTTTTTTGGTGTGACTTAAATAGAATTGGTCAGTTTGGGATCTTCACTAACTCGCCACCTGAATTTAAGAAACCTTCTCACCACCAGTTCCTAGCTGTTATTTTCTTGCTGTGCTAAACTTCTGTGCAACAACAGCAAGAGCAGTTACAGAAGTCTGTTTTCAGTAGCAATAACAGAACTGAGCAGTTCTCAGCCTCCCCTTGGAGGGGCAGTGACATTCAAGCACATATCAGGAAAGACAATTAAAATGGGTCAAAAGAGTAGTATAAATTTTTGAAACATTGGCCTTTGAGTTTAAAAAGTCGACCTTTCAAGTTTTGGTTGGCTGGGAGGGATCACATTTAGTTATTGATGTTTAAGATGGTTTTGTACCAACTTAAAAATAAAAGAATACTATTTTTCTAAGATGGAAATCAGAGATTTACACTGTCAGCAACACTGAGAACTATGAAGTGCTAACAGTTCAGAATCTCCCCTCCAGGTAAAGTATCCAAGTACTTTCAGTCCTTGGATCTGGGCTATTGCAGATCTCATCCCTACACATACCTGTCCCTAACCCAGGTTAGGGTTAGCAAACCCTGAAGGGATGGCTCTCAACACATCCAGGCCGAGCTTGGGTGCCAACACTGTCCTCAGGTCCTGTCCCAGGACCTCCCGTAGACCTCAGGGCATCAGATGGATGAACACTATACAGATATTCATAAATGACTTTCACCAGTCTCAGTGTTCATCAGCACTTAGGTTTATATGGAGAATGTCATTGAGAAGTAAAATCATCCCCGTAGAAGTCCACTGTCCTCTTTAGTGTCCAGTGCAAGAGGTCTTTTGCTACTATTTCTCTTACAAAGGTTTGACCTGAAGTGGTGATGGGTGACAAAGATTCAGGCCCTGGAAGTTAGTAACTTACCCTCAGTAAGTTTGCAGATGACACCAAGTTGGGCGGGAGTGTTGATCTGCTGGAGGGTAGGAAGGCTCTGCAGAGGGACCTGGACAGGCTGGATCGATGGGCCGAGGCCAACTGTATGAGGTTCAACAAGGCCAAGTGCTGGGTCCTGCACTTGGGTCACAACAACCCCAGGCAACGCTACAGGCTTGGGGAAGAGTGGCTGGAAAGCTGCCCAGAGGAAAAGGACCTGGGGGTGTTGGTCAACAGCCGGCTGAACATGAGCCGGCAGTGTGCCCAGGTGGCCAAGAAGGCCGACGGCATCCTGGCCTGTATCAGAAATAGTGTGGCCAGCAGGAGCAGGGAGGTGATCGTGCCCCTGTACTCGGCACTGGTGAGGCCAGACCTCGAACACCGTGTTCAGTTTTGGGCCCCTCACGACAAGAAGGACATGGAGGTGCTGGAGCGTGTCCAGAGAAGGGCAACGAAGCTGGTGAAGGGCCTGGAGCACAAGTCTGATGGGGAGCGGCTGAGGGAACTGAGGTTGTTTAGCCTGGAGAAGAGGAGGCTGAGGGGAGACCTCATCGTGCTCTACAACTACCTGAAAGGAGGTTGTAGTGAGGTGGGGGTCGGTCCCATTTCCCAAGTAACAAGCGATAGGATGAGAGCAAATGGCCTCAAGTTCTGCCAGGGGATGTTTAGATTGGATGTTGGGAAAAATTTCTTCACTGAAAGGGTTGTCAAGCCTTGGAACAGGCTGCCCAGGGAAGTAGTAGAGTCACCATCCCCGGAGGTATTTAGAAGAGGTGTAGATGTGGTGCTTAGGGACATGGTTTAGTGGTGGACTTGGCAGCGCTAGGTTAACGGTTGGACTCGATGATCTTAAAGGTCTTTTCCAACCTAAATGATTCTATGGTGCTATAATCACCACACCAGGTCAAACATATTCAAAAGCTGTTTTAAACCAGCAAAAGGCAAACTTCAAAATGCCAGAACATAAATCTTCATAGGGAGCCAGCAGGCCCCGAGGTGGAAGCAGTGAAGTTACTGCAACAAGAACACAGTGCTTCAAAAGACAGAAATCTGCAATGGTGTCCAACAAGAAGCCATCCCAGGGAAGTGGTCAGACCCATGCTGTGCTAACCCAGCTCTAAGGACAGCAAGAACAATAAGAAATTAAAATGCACAGTCACAAAACTCAGTGCACAACAACTTCTGGCACCAGTTTGGTTTGTTTATTATAAAGCCACGTCAGCTTTGTGTTGGGTTTTCTGTCTTCTCTCTGCTTGCTGGCAGCAGCTCTAGAGAAGATCTTTGGCATTTTGCTAAAAGTTTCAGATATTGGTTTCCTTTGCAGCACCTGCTCCTATGCAAGATGATAGAAGCTACCTCCAGGCTCCCTCCCTGAATATATGCTGCAGCTGCCCAGCTTATTTGCCACATTTACTTAATAATCACCAAAATGCTTGGGGTTTAAACCTTGTTGCCTCTGCCCATCTCTGTATTGGCTCCCAGGTAGACTTTGAGATCCAGCAACCAGCCCTGCTGGGCTGTTTGGCCCCAGGGGAATTTTCCCATTCTCTAATTCACCACAAGCGAGGAAAATAAACCCATCGATCAGCCTCTCCTTTCTTCACTCCTCATGTTCATATCCAAAAGACCAATGCAGGAAAGAACATCAGGCCAAACGGCACTCGGCTGAACACGCGTCTGAGTGCGACCCACACGTGCCTCTGTCCCAGGGCAGTAATTGCCCAGGCAGACTAATCTCCAAAGTCCTAAGCTTTTTCTGACAAATAGCTGCTGAAATTGTTGTCCATTTGAGTATTCATCTTTCATTTGTAATTTCATTTTAAATCCATTTCTGCAGGGTTTGCTGGACTTCAACCAAAATTGCTTTCAGAAATATGGGGAATCTGAGGGTGACTATTTTTCCCAGGCAAGCCTTATCTCACCGCAGCCTCTAAAGCACAGCTGACCATCTAAGTCAGAGGGTGTGATCCCTGGGAAGGGTCCGTCAGAAGAAGCAATCTTAAAAGCACATTATGTACTCGTTAACCTGGCCTGCCAGGTGAGAACCGCAAGTAGTTCACATTTGATGGCTTCCACTGAAAATCAGTAATAAAAAAAATCTGGGTTTGAGATAAGTGAGATCCAAAAGAATTTATAACTCAGGTGGTTTCTCGGTTAACATTTTGTGGAAGAGGGTGTGCACAGCCACCGCTGTGCCGAGACGCAGGGAAGAGGGACAGCAAGGCAGGGAGCAGCAGCTAAGCCGGCTAGAAAGGATCTGCAGCTTCAAACACATCGCAAGCAGTAGGTGGGCTTTTTGACTGAGGAGAAAATTCATTAACTTGATGTCAAAGATTGCATAGAATTTAACGAAATCCTTAAGTAAAAGATGCTAAGCGTTTCTTAGGCCTCCTGGATCTTTCCTTGAAGATCTGCAAAGAAATGTGAAGGAACTGCTCCACTTTTAGTACCATGCTGTGAGATTAGATGCCATCCTGCTATACATTCTTTTTTACAGCCCACTTTCTATTTTTATTCCTGTTCTACTGTGGAAGTGTTTGCTAATAATGTATGAGAGGATGCTTTGTCATGAAAAAACCTTGTATCATTTATCTGTTTCTGAAAAGAAATTCTCAGTACAAATCTAATAAGGAAAAAAAAATCCTATGCTAGCTCCTGTTGGAGGAAAGGGATTGATTTATGGAGAGAGATGAAAAGCACTAAGTATGTATTGCTTGGCAAAATGAGGAATTGTAGAGAACTGTCTTTATGCATTTGAAGGGTGTAAACATCAAAGAGGCAGAGGAGTTATTTAGAGCATTAGGAGGAGGCACATCTAGGAGACAAGAGTTGAAATTAAATGAACATCGTTAACTTAAAAATCATACTTCTGCCTGCAAATCTATTTCCTGGTATTATTACTTGTAGCACTCTGATGAGTATAAATGAAGCTTATAGAAGAAAATATCTAATCTATTTTTCGTATCTGATCAGCAGACCTTACTGTAAAGTTTATAAAGCCCAGATCCTGCAGCTATTCCTGAAAATTTGGGAGAAGAGCATCCTTTAAGTCCCCCCCCCCTTTCTATTGCCAACAAGGGTTGATCAGTACGATGGGTTACTTCCCCCCTCCCCATGGCTGTCTGGGATCTGACTCACTGAAGCTCTGTGGGTGTAACAGCTCTTACCCCAGTGGATGGATAGGTTCCCAATCATTAATAACCCTCCAGGGAAACAATAGCAGCCTTGCTCACGCCCCGCAGGAAACCCATGCATGGTCCTTCAGGATGCCCACACTTATCTGCCTGGGATTCAGTTAATTGCCCACTGTCCCGAGCGAAAGCATCAGGGGGAGGAAAAAGCTCTGTAGGAAATAAGTATCTTTGATCTCATCGAGGCTTTGGACGACACTCCAAAAAGCTGCTGAACATCGTGCGGCCCGACGGCGTACAGAGATCTCAGGGACAAAGTTTTGCTCTCCGTTAAGTCAGGCTTAAGTCAGTGAGCTGCCTGTGCCCATCTGCGGGAGCGGGACGGCAGCAGAGCCGTGCTGGGCTCGGGCTCGGCTGGGCCCTCCGCCGCTGCGGAAGCGCAGAGCGCGCCGGCACCGCGGGGGTCTGCGCATCCATATGTATGTGCTTGGATAATTGGAAATGTCATGCAGCTGGAGGCTCGCAGCCGAAAAATATCATTTGGTTACATACCTCCCTTCTGATTCCTACCAGACAGCCCGGGATAGTAAGACCTGCCCCTCTCTATGCCTTCATTTCTCGAGAAGCGTTTTACAGCCGACCGATGCTGACGGTGACAGGGGAGGAGAGCAAGGGAGGACTCTGCGCTCTCCGCCTCCCCAGAGAAATCCTCAGATTCTTCCAGAATTACAGATTCCTTTTACGTTATTTTTTTCTCCCCAGATTTTCAGTCTAAGGGGGATACTGGACTCTGCTTTCGCATTAACCGTGAAAAAGAAGTAGAGAAGAGGCTTTCTGTGCTCCCTCGCTACCTTCGCCAGCAAGTAAACAGGTAAAACCCAGGGGAACAGAGGCAACTAAATTGCTAAATCAGAGCACAGAGGCCATGCAGGCTGCGACTTTCCAAACGGCCCGATCCCTTCAGTCAGAAACCAATTCATCATTAAACACAGTATTTCATGTGTGTAAATAAAAAAGGAGGGAAAATGATTGCAATAAGCTTCCGATAATAGCCAAGATTCACAACTAAATGTGTGATATTTTAACAGAAAGCATATATTAATGTATAATAATGTGATGCCTGTGAATGACAAGCTCTGATTTATATTCCTGCTGTTTCCAGCCCTAAAGCATCATAAGAACATTGCAATGAAAAATGTTCAGAAGTAAATAGGAAAGGACAAACCTCTGTATGGAAGAAGGGAATTACAACTGCTTCCCATGCCCCTGCCGGGGGGCACCAGGGTCCCGCACTTGTTCGCATCCAAAAAAAAATCAGATCCTAAAGGAATCAGGTTTCTGATGTAGTCACAGCTCTGTGCAAAGCCTGTGGAAAGGAGCTGTGGTGCTCAGGCACGGGGCTGTGGCTGGGAAGGGGACACAGATGGCTGGGCAGGGCTGTCCCCATCCTTCCCTGGGCACCACCACGAGCACCCCGCTCCCCCTCTGCAACCCTTGCAGCAAGCTCACTTACAGGGCACGTGTCACAAAACCACCAGTTTTAATCCCTAAGCAAAGCAAGGTCTTACCATCCTGGTGTTAGGTGGAAAGGCCCCCTTCTTCAGATGGGTGATGGGGGTCCATGGGCAGGTGGGCTCATGGCTGTGCTTGCACTGGAGATCTGCGCTCCTCTAGCTGAGCTCAGGGAGAGAGCTACTGGTGCCAGGCTGAGCTTAAATGGGCTCTGGGCCCATGGGTGGAGATGGAGAGCACAGGTGAGGCTGGTCAGGGACATTAAGACCTGTCAGTGCCTGGGCAGGTTCATGCTCTGCACAAGGCTCTGAAACTCTGCCCATGCTGAGGGTGCAGGAGATCCTCTTCCATCCTCAGCAGGAGGAAACCTCTGCCGGACAATTTAGGGCTTACCTAGTTGAGGTTTGAGTGTCTCCAAGCCTGGTGCATAGGTAGGGAGCAGAAGATTATAAAAGCCCATTTCAGGCCTTAAACGCTTAATCTTTGTTATCTTTCCTACCCTTTTTTCCCCAGTGTGTTTGGATCTGACAGCCTGGATGTGACACTAGTACTTCAGAATGGGCACCGAGAAAAGGAGCAACCCTGGCAACCCCTTTGGCAGGGTAAGGAGTAATTAACTAGTTAATTTTGAAGTTTTTTTTTCCTTTTTTGTCTTAGCAGCAAGAGGAAAAATATTTTTAAATAATACTTCAGCTATCAGGTGGCTGGGTCGGACTTTTGATGATCAAATTCTGTGATCATCCATATCCAGGCTTCTCTTGCTGCTCACATTTAGCTGGGGAAGGGATCAGCTTCAGGAGTCAGCAGAGTGGAATCAGTGCATGTAAGATCAAAATCAGGTCCATCTAATAGATAGCAGGTAGGAAAGACCATATCAGAGCAGCGGTTTGGCAGCCGCTCCTACAGCATAGGATGTGAGAGATGTAGGAAAATTCAAGATGGTCAAACAAAGGGAAGGAGACCATCCAACACACCGAGTATTTCCATGCTGGGCTTCCTCCGTCCCTTCACCTCCCCTTAACATGAATACAACATTTTCACTGCAGGCTTTCATAAACTGTGGCAATAACTGGAGCAGAACGGTAGTAACCCCGACGAGGCCCAGTGCGTAGCTGCATTGCCCGCGGGAGAGCTGAAGAAGAAACCAGCCTGCTGCGCGTTTCCTGATGCCGCAGGCTACCGCAGAAGATGTACCATGCCAGGGCATGTGGCTTTGTAAGTGAGAGATGAGTCCATTTATTTCAGGAGTGAATTTGGCCTGGGGCTGGTTCTATTTAGAATAAAGTTGGACCCAGTGACCTGTGGAAAGCACTTGTTCAGCACCTGGTTCAGTTAAAAGCCCAATTTGCAAACAGTAAAATCTACCAACCAGAGCACGTTCAAACGCTGTCAGAGTTTACTGTTGAGGTTAGGATTTTCCTGTCTCTTAATGAAATGGACTTTTGTTCTCAGGGCATCGTATCCATTTCACAACGCATTTCACTGTCTTCTAGATGTACGTCCTTTCCTTAGTCATTCCCTCAAAAAGGTGAATGTGAACGTCCTCCCCAAAATCTCTGAAGCTCTTCTTGTGGTCAGTTATTAAAGCAAAGTCACAAGAAAGATGCTCAGAGATGAGGAGATCACAGCAGAGCAAGGAAAGTCTGGGTGTGGAAGCACCCGGCAGAGAAGAAGAGCTGGAAGAAGGCGTGAAAGACTGTCTTGTGCTGCTGGTCCCTGTGCTAGCAGGTCATGGAGATCACAGCACATCACTTGCAGGGCACCCAGACCAAAAAACCCACAGTACACACTAAAACACAGCCAAAACAAAGAGCAGACTGATGAATGAAGCCATTACAGGTGAGATGGGACAGAGACACAAAGCAGAGGAGTTGAAGTGTTGCTTAATGACTCATGTGGGGGTGTAGGAGAGAATGGAGAGACAAAACATCCCAATCACTGTCAGCTCCTAATGGGTACAAAATGCTCATCTGAAACCCAGCAGAAGGTCGCTGGCCCCAGGAGAGCGCAAGGAGGACCCAGCAGCCAGCACCCCTTGTCCTCCGCATCACCACAACTAACCCTGAACCACCTACACGCACACCTTGGTGCTTGTGAGACGTGGGGCTGTCGGTGAGCGAAAGCAGGTTCATTTTACAAGTTCCCCTTCCTCCACTGCACTGTCTTGAGCTGAGGTTGCCACGTTACCTGGGCCCTGCTGCAGCATGAATTGCTACCCAGGAAACGTATGATGGGGATTTTGGAAAGTCACTCATCTCTGTTGATCTCCCCACCTCTGTTGACTGTGCAATTGTGGGTTGGGGAATGTGTGGTAGGACTGTCCAGGATGACTTTGCTCTCCAACAGCTACGCTCAGAGATCCTCGCAGGAATCAGTCTGCAGCACTGCTGTGGGTGGCTGCTGCCTTTCTCTGCCCAGGGGTAAATTTCTTGCGGTTGACAATAAACGCTACGGGCTGAAACATGAGTCAGGAAAGTAAGAAGCTGGGTTGTCATCTAAAGGCAGCATCACAAAAGTATTCATCATCACCAGGCTCCTGGAAGGAGGGCAGCAGATCTGCAATTGTTCACCCAACTTAAGTGCAGAGGGACTATACCTTTGCAATGTGTATATACTTTTGCATGAGAAATTCTTATAAGAGGAGTAATTATAGAAGAACGTGCCTCCTAACTAAAAGAAAAGAAAAGAAATAAGCACATATGACACCACCTGAGGTACATCAATCAGAGCAGACCCGTGAAGAATTACAGGCTGGATAAACACTTCATAGGAGCTGCCAGCTATTTATCTAAATTGCATTTCTCAGCACTGTTGAGAAACGCTCCCCCTTCTTTTAAAGGACAGATGAAAGCGGGACTCCTGTGATGTCTCTTCCCCTCACCCCTTCTCACACCCCCCCATCCATCTGGGAACTGATCTCTGCTTTGGGAGCCCAGCAGCTGCCTAGTCACCAACCCACCTAACACCAGTCAGCCTCTTCCCTCAGGACCGAATCTACTGGTCTGGTAATATTCTGGCCTCTGCTTTGGCAACAATGGGCTAATTTGAGATCCAAACACAACTGTTTGCCTTTTTAACCCTATTCCAGTCTTGCCCTGGATTTATATTGCTTGGGGGGTGGGAGGATATGGGGAATACGCTCTCCTCATCGTTCTCTTCATCGGGTAGCAGAGCTGTGCTGCATTCACCCATCCCTTAGACCAAGAATGTTTCACCAACTGATTTAATTACATGAAGCTTATGCAGGAGTTACAGAAGGATTATCTGGGTTTTATCATGGTTATTATAGAAAATGATTATATTGTTACTATTACAGAGTTACAAAAAGTAAAGAGGAATCACAGGAAACTTGGCAAGAGCTCATTAGCAGTGTGGTGCAGTCTGCAGGAGCTAATTAAAAATGCCTATACCTCATAATAACCATTTATCTCATCACAGCCTCCTTTCCCTACGTCTCTTTCTCTGGATAGAGTGAGAGGGAACGATCTCTTCTCGCTGGTGAATGTGTATACAGCACCACATACTGAGTACAGCGTAATACAAATGGTTTTGTTCTGGGATATGAAGCCACCAGCTCTGTTCTTGCCTGCCTGAGCTGTGGGCTGACTGTCCTTGCCTTGTACACAAGGCCACATTAGATGCTCAGAGATCTCCTAGAGTCACTGCAAGAAGTATCTCAGCCAACCATGCCAGGCTGAACGTGAGAAGATGGAGACTGGAACCCTGGAGGAGATGCTGGTTGGGAGACAGGAAAACAGTATTAAAACAATATAATAACACAAGCATTTACATTTACTGTGCTCAACGTCTTACAGAAGTCGCTGGTACCTCTGGCGTCTCTGTTTCCAGCAACACACTGGTCTGAATCTTACTAGGAGGGCAGGATTTTCTCAGACAACATCTCTATCTCTTCTGTAGGATTGCTCCTTCTGCATGTTTTCAAAGCAAACAAACAAAAAAAAGACACAGCTTCCAGTTAATCTGTATTATCTGGAAAGATGAAATCAAGGTAAAATTCAGTTGGTCGACAGGGGTGTGAACGCTGACAGGAGCTGGATCGGAACAGGCGAACACTAGCTGTAGTATTGCCCGACAGTTATTTCTCACACTCGTGACGCCTGGATGCAGATGGAGTCTTGAGATGACATTTGATGAACTTGTTTTCTTTTGGAGTTTGAATTGAAGGGGTCTGTAAGAAAAGCAGAGAAATAAATCCCAAAAGCCGTGGTGGTTATGATACCATTTTCTGTTCTGCTTTGTGATACTGGCCAGCGTGGAGGAGACCAGAGCCAAGAGGCATAGCCAGCCTGCCTCACTCTCCAGGGGATGGAGGGTACTTACATTTCTTAATCCATCCCAAAATATCAGTCTCTTGGAAACAAACTCTTTGTCATGTTTAATCTTTGCACACATTTTCGGTAAAGCAGATGGAGTGGATGCTGAATAATGAAATCCTCGAGCCCGCTCCAGCTGAAGTCAGATGTAAAATCAACCTCAGCAGCGCTGAGATTATGCTTCTTGTGACAACAAGGACCAAGTCTGAAGTCCATCGGCCTCCAATGCAACCCAGCTGATCCTCAGTCCTCCAAGACACCGCTCCTCTGTGCAAGAGTTTACAATCTCTTGGCCAACTAAAGGCTCTCCCCCTTCCCAGCCATCTCTTTGACACCAGCTGACTATGGTTTTACTGTGTTTCTTTGACCAGATAGACTTCATGTCCATAACCTCAGGCAGAACTCAGAACTATTTTGCCCCAAACCATATTTTTTTAATTGTTCCATCCTAAGGAGAACCTCTGTTAACTCTCCTATTATTACTATTACTATTACTATTACTATTACTATTACTATTACTATTACTATTACTATTACTATCACTATTACTATCACTATTACTATCACTATTACTATCACTATTACTATCACTATTACTATTACTATTATTATTAATGCATATGAACACAGAAGATCAGACAAGTAGTGCCTGCTCTTAACCAGCATATACAGCCTGGCCTCCTTGGCAACTGGGAACACTTTTTCTCAAAACCAATCGATTACACCTCACCACTATGCCTGTTGGGCAGGCCTGTCTGACACTCAGAAAAGAAAACCGTGTACTGAAAATCCTGGCACTTCCCCCACAAATGTCACCCTCCTTTTGCAAACAATGCTAGAAAAATCAGGATTTTGTTCCTGCAAGTTCTGCGCGCTTTCCCCTTTTCCGCTTTCCCTGCCAAGCTTCCTCCTGACATGCGTTCCCTGCCTGAAACTGCGCTGTATCGGCCGCTCTCCCAGCCATCCTCTGCTTTCACAGGCAGTTTCAACCGCCCACAGCAGCCCCGCTGCTGCCCCCGATGGGGAAATCTCTTTTTGCAACAGCACCCATCGGTAAAGGTCTTGGTGGATGAAGCAACCCATGACTCACTTCCATGGCTTTTCCAGGAGATGCTGGAGACAGAGGCGAGAGATTGAACTTAACTGAGATTTCCCAACACGGAGAAGAGTGGAAGAGCTGTTATATTGTTTGGGTGGCCAACCATGAGTCATTTCTAAACCTAACTCATGCCTTTCTCCCCCTGAAATCAGATAATCTATTAAACCAAAGCAAAACAAAAATTCCTGGTGAAATCAAGGCCGGTCAGCCCTCCTGAAATGAGGACAGTTATGAGGAGCAGGAACTTACCTCCCCTTTGAGTTTAACTGTCCTCGTACCTGGGACAGACTGAGAAAAGGGGCTGGAGAGCGAGTATGCCGCATCAGTCCCCATCCTCTGAGAACGGCCCTGGGAACCAAAGAGGGATGTGATGCTGCCAAATCTCTCCTGAAAAAAAACAACCCCGAAAGACTGATGAGAAATCTAAATTTTCTTGTGGTAAATGACTAAAACAGAAATTAAACGAACTACATAAATTGTTCTAGAATTAGCAGAGATTAACACAGTGGTATAAGCTGTAATACAGGCTAAGAAAGGCAACAGTGTAATCTTCAGGATTTTACGTGTATTCCGTGCATGTAGCATGAGCTATCTTGACGTACACATACAGTGGGAATCAGCTGAAAGGAAGAAAGAGCACCGAGCGGCGAGAAATTAGGAGGCAGAAAAGCGGGAGGGGGGTTAATCAGCACTAGCGCTGCGTTCAGTCACTGGGTTCCCTATAGAAATTAAATGGCTTGACTCATACCGCGTCGCCCGTTACCAATGCATGCCATTGCTTTCATTCCTCACTTTCCCGGGCAGACGGCAGCCGTGTCCTTGTGCTGCAGCGCAAAGGGGTTAATTTGCTCTCACTCCCCATCTCTTTAAATATAACTCATAAATTTGACTGTTTGCTTGTTTTTATTACAATAGCTGTCGCTCTTCTGGAGAAAATACACCTCGCACCGATACACTGCGGTTTGCCAAAATGAAGCTTAAGCCTCCTTCAGCAAATGTAACGGTCACAGGTTTTAAACCTTACGATGAGGGCAATAAGCTATTATTGGCCACAGCATAAAAGCAAAATACAACCCAGAGCCTGCAGCTCCAAAATATGGGTTTAACATCACAAACATATATATGTATGTAATCCTTTGTATATCTGCCATATATACATATGTACATACGCATGGTACTTGCATACATATAAATATGTATACATACATACATATACGTATAGTTCAAGTGGCCACAAACGATATCTAAGAAAAACAAGTCTCTGGTTTTCATTACCACCTGGGCTCATTACTTCTTTCACTGGAGTAATGAATAAAGTAACAATTCTCCCTAAAAGCTGTGCTGCGTATTTCACTGCTTGAGCACCAGCCTGGCACATCAACGGAGCGCTGGGACGGGCACTAGGAGTGGTTAGAGCCAGGTATAAGAGCTGAACTTTCCTCTCTACCCCAAATTAAGAAGAAACCCAGCAGTTTTAGGAGATTTACATTTATTTTTGTGCTGTAAGCCAGACCAAATTGGAGCTGGGGTGAGGTTGCAAGCATCTGGAGCTCTTCACGAAGCCAGCGCTCAGCACGAGTTGGAAACTTGGCCTTGTGTCCCTGAATAAGCCAAAAATAGTTTGTCCATGGGGACTAACTGACCTCCGCGCTCCCTTCCTAACTCTGTGTATTTTATCTGATGGGCTTCAAGGGATTTCCTCTGATTATTGCAAATGCCTCTGGAGATACATTCAAAAGGATCCTGAATGCTTGTAAAACCTCCCCCTGTGAAGTCAGCCCGCGGAGAAACCTCACGGAGGAGATGTAAATCTTGGGAGGTTTTATAGCAGCTCCTCCAACATCTGTAATTCCTGTATCAGCAAACACTTTACACGTTGCTCTGGGAGCGGGATGGAGAGAAGGGAGAGTTATTTCAGCAAGCAGCTACTTAATATCTACAGTTCTACATGACAGCCAAAAAAATGTAATCCCAAATAGCTTTCCTAATTCGGACTGTATTGAAAAGTGTATATATATATAAAGTAACAGCATTTCACTCACACGGTCATTTTCCACTGGCTGGTCATGGATAAACTCTCAATCACATCCAGAGCCTGCTGTGCTACCACGAGTACTGGAATAGTTAAATAGTTAAATATTTGTGCTGGGTCTATTCTGGTGGTTTTTCTTCCTAAAAAGAGGAAAATGATTGCCCCATTCTGGATGCAAAGGAGGCGTCTGGGTTCAGAGCAGAGCTGCACAAGGAGTTTTGCTGGGTGGTAACAGAGGCAGCAGAATGTGGATGAAAAATGAGGGAGCGGGAAGAGGGTTTTGGGGCACATTGGTATTTTGATAGCATATCTAATTTTGGCCAGAATAAAAACTCAGACTGCTTTGGTTGCAGCAAGATGATGGGTTTGTAGCCCATCCTACAAAACCCAAATGTGTTTTGTATAAAGCGTGCCATAGCAATGAGAGGAATCAATACAGAGATGCCTCTGTGTGTGCGTGTTTTATATTAAGACTTAGTTGATGACTTCTCGTCATTTGAAAGAAATGTTCAGCCTCAGTGCTTGAAATTATCCAGCTGCAGCGTTTTCTGCTCAATCCAATCTCCAGTTAATTTGATCCTTCATTTGTCTTGAACAAAGCCACCTAATAAAAACATTTGTATTACAAATGATACACTTGATCAATGGGATTGCTTTAGGCAAGTATTTGATAATTTGAGCACTAGCTATAAAAAGTTCTCATTTAATCAATGTAGCTGGCCAAAATCTGGAGTGAAAGCCCCAAACCTGTACATCACTAAACAAGGCAGACTATAATTAAATATCAGGTTATTTAGATGTTCTTTCCAACATTATTGTTAGAACTGGCTAGTGTAATCTCTGTGATATTAGCCCTACTTATTTTTGGTAGCACGATTAGTTATTCAGTTCACTCAGAGTGACAAGAATGGAATGAATCAAAACAAAAAGCTTGCTGGGCAGGGAACTATTAATTTTCTTTCAATCCCGTAATTCCTTTGGTCAAATCAATGAGACAGATAAATACGCAGATGGAAAAAGCCAATGAACATACAGATGAACGGTATCCAGGTCCCACGCAGGTCAGTAGATGACATTAGACCCTTTGCAGGGGCTGGGAAGTGGCCCTCGAGAGGGTTCAGGTCTGCTGCATTTCTGAGATGGCTTTTCAAACGTATGAGAGCTTCAAGGTCAGGGGCTGCTCTGCTATGGGTGGTATGTTCTGCCCCCCAGGCTTGGCTCTGAGTAGGAAACCTTATCCCTTGGCAGCCAAAGTGGATTTCTGCTTTATTGCATCTGCTGCTATCCCTGGACGCTTTGAGAAGCAATCATGGTGCTTGGAATTTTAGCCTGTGTTTATTTTCATTAAAGGTGGTATTAATCAGCATTTTCCTCTGGTCTCCACAGACAGCTCAGGGATGCTCTTGGAAAGTAAAGACAAATTCCAGGTCAGGAATCCTGCTGTCTGCTATTATTATATGTGAAAAGTGAAATCATTCCTCTCTCTGCTCAGATTTGTGCATGAACACACTGAAAAACTTCTGGTAGCTCCAGCATCCCTCCTGCACCCTGATGAAAGAGCTTTATTTTGATATGGCTACCAGCAGATGTATTATCAAAAAAATTCAGAAGGTCTAAAACATGTTCAAATGTATATCAGGCTATTTTATTTTGTTTCTCTAACCCTTTTAAATCAGCATTTTTAGGACTTTGTTTAAAATGGAAGACCAGGAAGCAGCGCGGTGAGGACTCTCTCCTGTCACATCGTGCGCCGAGTTGTACAACACAACAGCCTCAAATCTCTTTCAATCCATCACTTATTCCCCTCTAGAAACTTTTTTTTGTTTGCCGTATTGTCTTTGACTGTTATTTATTTACTTGGTTAGTTGACTTCAAGGGACATTTCTCCTGGCTGGATAAAGACATTTTACAAACAAATGCATGGAAACATTTTTGATAACGCTGCAGAAACAGCCAGCGCGCTGGGTCCCCGTGGGCAGGTAATGCTTTGTGTCGTTCAGCAGCCACCGCTCTGCTCGATTAAGGAGCAGTATTTTTCACAGCCGGCACGGCTGCTACAACAACCGGCCCCAAGCAGCGGTGAGGACCAAAGCGGGATGAATTAAAGGGCTGCTCGAGGTTCCACAGGGCTTTAAGGACTCCCCTGGGGAGGATAAAGAAGAATTAGAAAGGGCTTTTATTGACGAGGATATGTTGCTTGTGCTTTGATATGCGCACAAAGGAGCATAATTGTAAGTATGGGGAGGAAGGTTCTCCGTGGCTGAAACTATCATTTGTACCCTGTGGAGAGTTAAAAAACCCCTCAGCTAAGACCTTGGATAGACACTCTACCTCTTGTAGAGTTTTACAAGCCGCCCCAAAAGGCCCAAATATGGGTTACTAAATAGGCAGAAAATATTTATAAAGCAGCAATAGATAACAAATATTTCCCCCACCCGTTTTCAAAGAGCTCCACGTCTCCCGCAGCACCCCGAGACTCTGAGAGGGGAGGAAAGATGCACATCACCATCAGCAAAATGTGTCCTGCAAAAAAACCACCTTTGGGTGAGCCTGCAGCTGCCAAAGGGGCGGCGGACGTGGCGTAGGCATCCGCTCAGCATCTGGAGAGGAGAGCATCTGCTTCGAGACACCCCGACGTTTACTTTGACTGAGAAATTGTAGCTCTAGCTGTAATACTTCACGAGCGAGACATATCAAGTGAATGGAATCCACACAAATGAGGTTGTTAGCATAACCGAATACACTCTTTATTCCTTCAAGAATGAAAAATATGAGTAATTCCCTGGCAAGGCCCAATTACAGCCTGCCAGCACTAGCACATGGGTTATATCTATTATGAAATAATAAGAGCACATTAATAAGATTCCCAGAATGAACATTAGACAGCAAATCTCCCAACTGCATACAACTGGTCTAACTATTCAGGCTGTCTCCTGCCTGCACAGCTCAACACTCGCCAGGTCTTTCCTGTCATCTTCAGTGGGAAAAGTTCAGGTCTACCAGCTTTTAAGCAAGAGACTCCAAGTGGAAAATGGGGCAAGAGCTCTGGGAGTGCTGAGAAACACCGGGTAGCTGCTGTCTTTTAAGGAGTTTCAGTATCAGACATAAATGTGAGAGCTACGGCAATCATACTGCTCATGAAATGTTACTGTAGATACAGAGTGATACCGGCAGCTGTATATTGGGTCGTTAACCTGAGTGCACAAGCACGGCTCCGACACGTGCCTCTCGCTCCGAAAGTGGCTGAATAATCCTCTTTTTGCCCATTTCCATGCGTCCTGAGGCTCACGAACCTGCATGCACGCACAGCATCCGGACCTGTTTCATGGGGGTATCAGCACAAGCCCGTGGTCTTTCAGATGAAGATTGCCCCCCTTCCTGAGATAGCTGTGGAGGGAAGCTTAGGGGGAAAAAAGAGACAGAAAGACATACGTATAGTTAAGCGTAACATCGCAGGTTGCTCAGAAGCCTGGTGGGACAGGAGGCAGCTGTGATCTCTATCACTGTAATTTAGCAAGATGCGTTTCAGACACTGGCAAGGAGCATCCAGCTCTCCAGACCAAGGGCACGTTGATACCAGCAGTCAGATACTGCAAGTTTGGCAGGCGGCTAAATTGGCTCCACAGCCTCACCGGCCCTTCTTGGGGAAGGGAAGATGCCGAGTCTCAGCACAGAGGGCTGTAATGAGGATTAATAAGGCGTGTGAAGATGCTCTGTAATTGTCCGGCTGGCTGTTTCCTTTGCACCTTATGTTATCATTTATGCTTATGCAAAGTGGCTGTAAAATGCTCCAGGTCTGATTCAATGTAACTCCACAGACTCTTCGTGCAGGTGTAAATTGCTCTGTGACGTTCAGGGCAATGTCTAAAATGCAAACTAATCTGACCGTCTCTGTTCTCTTCTTTTTTCCTGTAAAATCTTCTGCAGCCAATTGAACATTTGAATGCCCAATAAGCTGCAAAATATCAGATATTTCATGCACAAACTTACTCCCCAGAAACAGAATTTGCAGTGCACCCAAGGAGGAGCTGCATCAAGATGCTGCGGCTGGGCTGCCAGCACTGTGGTCCTGTGGGCTGGCCGCTGCCCACAGCCGTAAGACCAAGCAGAGGAACATTCACATCATAAACCTCGGGGGCTGGTGCACAGTGACGGCCAGTCTGAACCCAGGAGAAGCCATGAAAAATGAGGTAACAACATAATTTTGGAGGGAATGGGCAAAAAACAATGCCCGACCTTGCCCAGACATAGGAAAAAAACAACTGCAAACCTATGGCAGCTGTAAAATGAGCCTGAACTAAAACTTATGAGCTGATATTACAGGGAATGACCCTTAAGAGGTGGAAGGCTTTGATAGACGCGCTCCTACAGGTAGCTTCAATCCCTGGCAGCTGCAAGGCTTCAGTAATGAATGTCAGACTGCTGGCCAGCTGCGAGGGGAATAAACATCTATTTGCCTTCAGTGGAAGTGCCATCAGTTTGACGCATGACATTCAAATGATATGAACTTTGAAAGAGTGGTTAAATGACTGCTGTTTGACTTGAAACCTTGCACCCACCGGAGCAGTATCGCAGCCGTTTACCTTAGCTCTGTGGGGGATTGAATCACTGGGCTTAAGAATGAAAGATCAAAGTGTTTCTACAAATTCAGTCCAGGGTATGTCGTGTGTCCAGCCGATAGCGTACGTGTGCCTGGGTGATCAGAACGGGTCCTCCCGTTAAGGCGATGTTGTCATGTCCTTTGACGCTGCAGATGACTGCTGCCGGCACAGGCGGGACTGAGGAGCCACAGAGGTGTCTCTGTGCGACAGGCAGGCGGGGAGAGGGTGGGGGGGACAAACTCTGGGGCCGTGGGATGGAATGGGGTGAAAAAGAGGGGGTATCTCCACCTGGTCCCATCCCGCGGTCCAGCACCCCTTCTCTTAGCATCCCCCACCTCCTCCTCGCTGGTGGGCTCCTCTTCGAGGCTCTTCTGCATTTTGCCTTGCATGACGCCAGCCCAGCCTGCGTCGTGTCCATCACCAGCTCGTTTTTGAGTTGTCCAAGAATCAAGCACTGCAAAGAATTTACCTCTCTATTTTAGGACACCTTGTTATGCACTTGTTACATTAGCCTGTCAGCTTAATACCAGTCATAACACTTATAACCTACCTGCTGAAGCGCTTTTGCTTGCAGACCTCACACTAAAACAACAGCTCAGGACCAAAGCTACTGCAGGAAAAAATCACTGCTTCCTGACCTTTGGACAGACTCTGTGGGCTGATTATTCCATCGATTTTAACCGAATCGAGCATTCAATA
This sequence comes from Calonectris borealis, assembly GCF_964195595.1. Lineage (NCBI taxonomy): Eukaryota > Metazoa > Chordata > Aves > Procellariiformes > Procellariidae > Calonectris > Calonectris borealis. The sequence continues at coordinate 13,477,027 of NC_134327.1, read as the reverse complement.
AGGGTGTCTGGAGGCCTGTCTCTCTTCAGCTGTGGGTCCAGTACAGCACCAGCAGCAATAATATGGACAACCTCTATGCAAGCCTGGGTCAGGGTCAGGAAATCTCCAAGCATTTTGCAAATTGTGGCAGGCATGACCACTCTACCCGGGACCGGCTCGGGGACCTCCCACTCGCCAGCTCGCACAGCGATGGGAGAGGACCGAGAGCCAGCGAAGCACTCGAGCACGTTAAGCCTGGCAGCGATACCACTTCACTGAGTGAGCACCATGTTAAGTGCAAGTGGGTGCTCTCGCTTGAAACAAGCCTGAATAATTGAAGCACGAGCGAATGGGGCCAGATTTGAATGATGCAACTTGATGGCGGACTATCCTTACAGAAGGAGCTGTTGCTAAGCTGAAGCTCTGTTTGCATTAGGAAGCGGTGCTGTGCTATAGGAGGGGGATACGTAGAGCAAAGGAGTTGATGTTGAGGGCCCTATATTCATCCTGGATGCTTTTTTAGGGGATGTAGAGGACTTGGTTCAAGCTGTCACCAGCTGGAGCACGTTAGATGAGCTCCTGAAGCACTTCTGCTTTAGTGTCATCCAAAAGCAAACCCATTTGCTTACTCTGTGACCTTGCTGTGATCTGAACCAAAGCACGCCATAAGGTGGATGCACGCCAAAGCTCACAATTGCCTAGCTGTAAATAATTAAAAAAAAAAAATTTTACGTGCGGGTAAACTGAGGCATGCAGCTGTTGAAGAGCACAGCTCTATTTCCCTCTAGCTACCGGGGAGTGGTGCATGCTCATCACCTCTGGAAATCGGACCAGAAAGCGTTCACACTCAACAACTCCCAAATAGCTGCTCAGTCTGGAGTAAAGCCAAGAAACAGCGTCCTGTGTGCTGAGCCTGCTGGAAAACTCACTGTACCCGAGTGATTCCCCACTGCAAGGTGTCCCCCAGCCGCTCCACAAAGCCAAAATCTGATGGCAAACCTCCCTCTAAGACAAGGTGTGCACTTAACGCTCTTAAGCAGGACCAAGCGCAGTGAAATGAAGATGAGATCTGGCACGCCTCAGCATCGTTTTGTCCCTTGCCGGTATCCCGCCCAGGTGCCGGGAGATAGAGCAGGGCTGTGCGCTCGCCGGTCGGTCTCTCCGCGGGTACGTCGGCGCTGCCAGTCGCAGCAGCCTGCTCGCCCGCTTCGTGGGCGCGGGGTGCCAGCAGCTGAAGATGCCTTTGAATAGAGATGAGAGAGGCTGAAATCCTTTGACACCTGCAGGTGAACTGTACATTACCAAAATGTTAAGCGGCTTTGTGAGAGAGATTATCCTGAAGGATGTTTTCTGTAGTGTTGACATTTGCGTGTGAGGTGTGGAGCGAGAAGGCAAAACCTTTCCCTCGCTGCCACCGGGCAAGCTACGGCTTCGCTCCAGTACAGTTATTAATTAATCACTGACCTGTGACACTGTGTGTGACTTTGTCACCCTCATCTTCTTGGTCACCTCTCAAGGCAGAGACCTGAGGATTTTCCATGCCCCTTTTTGTGAACCTCTGTGACGGCGCAGGCACTTTTCGGCTGTTTGTTCTCCGGGGCTCTGACGGCTTCTATATTTTGTCGTTCTCCCCTGAGATGTGCCATCACAGTCAAACACGGTGCCATGGCTTTAAAAAAGGGGACAGTAACAGCTGAAAGTGAAGACGAATTGTCGCTTTTGTACATTGGTGGCAGAAGGGAGCTGCGGTGCTGCAGGTTTCGAAGGCAGAAGGGGAAGCCGTGGCTGCCCGAGCTGCTGGGAATTTTCTGACTCTCTCACCCAGCTCATCGGTGACTCTCTAGAGAAGCAGCCTTACTCTTCCCCTTACACTTCCAGGCAAGGGTGTCTTTCACTGGGGAATTTAATCTGCTGCAGAAAGGTGGTTATGTCTCTTTTGGGGTTTTGTACTCTATTCCTCAAAAATATAGAAAGAAAATATAAAAAGGATATATAATAATATATATCCAACTATCTATCTAAGAATATAAAAGAAATATAAAACCTGCTGTCTAGTGACTAAAGTTCCTCAGCCTGATTTTGCAATGGAAAACGCCTCACACCATCAATGGCTCTGCTCAGCCATTTATTTTGGACTGGGATATCTCAAACGCCGCATCTCCAGAAGCAGTTCTTACTACTGATGATACACATGGCGTAATGCCTTGGATTCATTCAGGATGTAATGAGTTTTCATCCTCCGGGAATGCAAGCAGCATTCTACATGGTAGTGGCTGGGTTAGATATATATGCACATGCAAGTATTTCACCCAGCGCTGATATTTGACAGCTTGGAAGCAGAAGACGTCCTCCTGTGGAAGGGTAGACTGATGCAGGTGCATGAGGAGAGAGCATGGAGAGCACTTTGAACCTGCATGAGGTCAGCTGGTTGCAGCATGGAGCAGATGCTGGAATCAAACCTCTCTGCTTTCACAGGGAGACAAATGTTGGCTGAGACTGGCAAAACTGCACCCTCAGTAATTTGTGGTGCTACGAGGTGACAGTGGAAGAATGAACGGCAAAAGAGGACTTCTATCTCCACTCTGTGGCACTGATTTTTGAGGCAGAGGGATTCCTTTGAGAATCCCACCAAAGAAGTGAGGCAGCCCAGCTAGGAGAGGTGATGAGACCGCATCGTTGTTTGGCCAATGGCTTCTGAGACCTACAGGTGGATTCACTTGTGTATAGAGGAAAGAACAGAATCAGAGACTGGCATCAGTTGGTTACAGAAGAGGTAAGCGAGCTTTTTATTGCAGTTAGCCCTCCAGTAGCAGTTTTTGGAGGAATACTATGAAATGTGAGCATATAGGTCTTCTAGAAGTTACAAAAATTACAAAGTCTAGCAAGACTTTCAGCTCTCAGTAGCCAAAGGCAAAACCTTTCTTCCAGACTAGGGTTCTCCAGGACATCTGAAGGCTCTCAGTGCTGCACCCTGCATCATTATTAATTCAGTTGGTCTTACATATTAATTAAGTTGGTCTTACAATGGTCTAATATAAATCAGAGACTAAAAGACATCGTGACAGCAGTATAGATGGTGCCTGTGTTGACAATCCCTTCTACGGGAGATGGCTGCACGCCCGTGGTACAATAAGCAGTCAGGAAACACATGCGGGGCACTTCTCTCCCACTCTGCAAATCTCTGGTCCTTAGGGGTAACTGCTTGTCTCTGGGCCCTCCAGTTAACTCATCTGCAATCTGAATCACGCAAAAGCCATCTAAAATCATACGAAAATCTAAATAAATCAGCATCAGAAAATTTGCCGCAGGCGTTCTTTCCTGCAGGGATGTGACCATTTTAACACTTGTCAGGGTCATAGCACACAGCTGAGGAAATAGCCCTGGACAACTCTGAATTCCCACTAGAATAAAACCAGAAGACATACAGAGTCACCCAGCAGGCAGTAGGAACAGGAGCAATGGAAGCATTACTTAACTACGTGCAATTTGCTCTCCCAATCTTGATTTAAATTACACTGCCAGGAGAGACTGACAGTGTCTGGAATCAAATTGCTTAGAAAAGTACCCCTCCAGCGGGAGAGAAAAAAATGCCCAAATAACTTGAGTGCAAATGGTCTTGCAAAATGCCTATTGTGATGGGGGACAGCGGGATCTGGGGCTCGTGTTCATTAGGATAATGCTCATGTAATTATGCTGGGTCAAACCCCTAATGTCCTGTTGTGAAATGGGGGGTCACACCACTGACATTTCTACAGCGCACACATCAACCTGGGTCTCCTCTCAAGAGTTAGAGGAGGCACCATCAAACAATAGTCTCTGATCTGTTCCTGCTTCCTTCACTTCTCCAGATCAGCTTGGGCTCTGGGGACCATCTTCAGGACGATGGGCTTCTTCGGTTGCATGAAACCTTTTGTGTCCAGAACTAGCGGGATCTTGAGTAGGAGGAAAAAAAAACCACAATAGCCATGTAAGCCGGGAAAAAGAACAGTCATGACACCGACAGGGCCCCTACAGCCCACGTACATCTCAGCCACCCCTTGTTTTCAATCCATTTCCTAACTTACAGGTGTACTTATAGCAGGACTACCACTATTGCTCATGCAAAACAGCTTCGAGCTGGGGTTTAATAGCCCTCAGCTCTTGAATAAACTGGCTTTATTATAAAGTTGTTATAAACTGTGAATTCTGGCTTTCACATGGCGTGGTGGGAAGAGCTCGGTGCACTGATCAACAGGCTGCACGTGGAGGGAAAAGCAGCCAAAATCCATTCAGGGAGCTGCAGCTATGGAGGGGCACGTAGTGCCATTTTGTTTAATGCTGAAGTGTGTCAGTGCTAAGGGGAGCTAGAACGTAATGGGAGCTGGAGGAGCAATAAGCTCTCCGGGAAGAACGAAACTAAGATTGCTGCTCAGACTGAATACCAAAGAAAAAGCATCCTCACACAGAAAAGCGATGGGCTCCCTTGGGGTAGGCTGGAAATCATTTACAGCGGGTGTTGGAGGGAGTCATCTTGCAGGGGAGGGAAGAGTGTTTTACCAAATCTCCTCCATCAATTCAACGCTGCTTGTACCCCAGCTCTCCTTCTCCCCATCAGGACAAAGGTGATGCACCCCCAGCCCAACAAGCTACATTAAAATCCCCATATGCCAGTAAGCTTTGTTTCAGGAAATTTAAGCAATGTGGCTCGGAGCCCAGTGTGCCATCAGTGGAGGAGTGAGAGGAGGCTGCAGCTTCCATATACATATTTCAAAGGGATGTTCCGGCATGAATTTTTCCCTCCCGCTCTGATCTGATGTACATGACATCTTCTGTAGAAAAAAGGGCCGAAAGAGCCCCATAAACCTATGGGCAGCAATAATACAATACATATTTAACTTGTCTCCTTTTAATTAAAGGCAGTTATAAAAAGAATCAATTTTATGGATTGCAGAGGACTAGAAAAATGTCATTAGACTTGGGGGAGGGTGGATAGGTCACTGCATTGTTAATGGACTATTACAGTCTTTCACCTCCAGGTTACTAGTTGAGTTGCAATCTGAATCTGCAGAGATTCCAGCCAAGCACCCGTGCCAAGTAATAATTTAATAAGGATTTTTCTGTTTCTTACAACAAATGTCCTTTGAATACACTTGCTGCCCCCTCTGCTCTGATTTCCCAAGCTCGCCTCGTGAACGAAATGTATTAATGGCAGAGCCTTTTGCAGCAGGCAGTGCAGAAAGCCGGGTCGGGGCTGGAAGCTAACACCAACCATAGTGCTACCTGCCTCTGAGTCACAGGGAGTTGCCATGTTTTCAGGAGGACTTGCTTGACATATCATTCCCAACAGCCATCGCATTTACTTTATGTCAAACAGCCCCGTCTTGCAGGGCCTGTCCCATCAGTACCACATGCAGTATTCGCTGGGATCCCGGGCAAAACCAAAACCTGGTGGGATCCTGCACAGCCTCAAAGGGGGAGAGGGTCGCCAATTCAAATTTAGCTCAGATTGCGCTTGCTTGAGAATTGTTACCCTTTAGAGACTGCTTGGTGACCCGTAAGAGATGGATTTTGGTGTCTCGGGACTTCTCACAGAGAATAGCCAGGTTTGTGTTGCAAAGCGCAGCTTTGGGTGGGCTGGGGGGATATTCCCTTTCTGCCCTCTGGAGCAGGGTCTTCCTAAGCCGGGTCAAGGCAGACCGACGCTGCACCGTGGGGGAGCGAGCACCCACAACTTAGGTGCACCCAAAGAAAGGCAGAGAACTTCAGGGATTTCAGCCTGACATATTCCACCAACATTAAATTTGCTCTGTAGAGGCTTAAAAAAATGTATCAGTAACTTGTGGTGAACCATTTAAATTAACTGAGAAGATTTAAATTCCCATATGCCTCTCTAACCCACAGTGAAATCTTCCTCCCTGATCTCTGTGTGCGGTGGTAAAACCCAAGTCTGCAGGCAAGGTTCGGTGGTCTCTGAACTCCTCCGGGAAGAGAGGTATTTAACGTGCATGTGAGACAGTTCCCTGTTTGTCCTGAGATGTAGGCAAAAGAGAGTGTGCAGGACCATCTCAGTGGCCCTAAAGGCCAGATAATAAAACACATCATATCCTCACCGGAGTGTCTTTGCAGGTTCTGAATGAGAAGTTTTGCAACAGGGCGACCACAGCCACTTTCACCATGAGGAGAGCAAACCTCATTCCTATGCAGTTCCTGGGGCCAGCCCCAAATGGCAGGAAGGTGTAGGGGTCAATAGACTCTTTGCTCTCTTTACTGAACCTGATTACAACAACAAAAAAGAAGTTAGAAAAAGCTACTGTTCCAGGAAATGTCAGCTTTCAGATCGGAAGTGATAAGAGGTCTGGGAAGGCAAAAGCTTTTTGTGTTTCTGTACGTATTAGAAGAACCCAGCTAAGTCCCTTATTTCTGTCTCAATAGATACCTTATGCCTCTGCTTTTCTCCTGCTGCTTGGAGCTGGCTGTGCATCTCCAGGTGTATCAGGTGAACAGGGAACACCTGAAATACGCTGATGGATTTCATAACTACTCTTTTCTCAGAACTCCCTCTCAGCTCAAAAACTGAACCCAGATTTCAAACCCTAAACCACACAGGTCTACGGCTTCATGTCTTCCCTTTAGATCAAAGGACTGAGCAAACACAAAGACGTTCTCCCCCTGCGTGACTAAAGGGAGGGTTGCTTTTGAGACATGCCAGCCATTCCTCTCCTCATCATGAAAAACAGGGAAGAACAATCAGCTTCACACAGAAATTTACCACTGAGCATTTTCAGTCATACTTCTTAGCGATCAGTTAGTTTTCATGTCAGAAAGCTTTTCATTCCCGGTCATGAGGTCCAGGTACAAACCTCAGCCATGCTAAGTCAGCAGTGAAGTATCTCACTACTGAGACACCAGCACGTCCCTCTGATGAACTCCCAGAAAGGCAAGTGATCCCTAAAGAGCTCCTGTCCAGCTACCCGTGCCCGGTTTGTCAACTGGAGTAAAGATGCAGCTACTGGAGCCACTGGTGTAACATGCCCATTGCCAGAGTACTCCCATTTGGGTGGTTCCTTCTGCATTCAACACAAGGTGACCATAGGGGTCCATAGGTGATTTCAGCAGCACCCATCTCCATCCCTAACTTCTGCCTGACACTGCTACCATGTTTTGTCCCAAAGGTCACCACATCCCCACACTGGAGTTAGCTTCCAGGGGCATTTCAACTCCTGGTGCAAGGGCACAGAGCTGGTCCTGCTCTCTTTGGACCAGCCCTCAACACCTTCCTGGTGACCTGAATACTAGCAGGCCCAGGGTCTCCCAGGTCTGCCCTGGGCTATTGCCTCCTTTCACAGGGTCTGACAGAGACTCCTAAGCAAGGATTGTTTCATAACTTGAGTTGAAAAATTAAGTTTTATTTCCTACCCGTCTTTGCCCTTCCACTGCTGATTTGCACGGCATCGTGCCAGTCACCCAATGGCTCTTGTTTTAATATCTGGCCATAAACCCCTCAGTGTTACAGCTGCTGGGAGCTGCTCTCACTGTCGCTCCCTTCAATGCAGTTAATTAAATTCCATGCACAGTTTATGGATGTAGATCATAAAACTCCCCTCACGGTAATGCTGGGACTAGATGTCAGACAATGATAAATGCCTAATTTAAATGTTATAATCATGCATTCCCCACTTTTGCTGCCATTTCCACTCCCAGGGCTGAAGTTGAGTGTGTAGCTATTCCCCCCGCCTGGCCCTCACCTCTCAGGCCTGAACTCCTCTGGCTCCGGCCAGTACGCCGGGTCACGATGCAGCACGTAGGCTGGAATCATAACCGTCATACCCTTTGGAATAGTCACACCGTTGAGCTCCACCGTCTTCTTGCAGACCCTCTCAATCCGGCCCCCAGGGGGGAAGAGCCGGAGGGATTCGTTCACCACCATATCGAGGTACTCCATCTGTGTGATGGCTTTGTACGTGGGAGTAGCCTGGGGAGGGGAATCAGGATGGCTACAAATATGGGACTTCAACCCCCCCCCCAAAACCCCGCCAATGCTTCCCCTTTAGGCATCAGAGACGAGAGGAGGGGAAATCTCAGTGCCAGCACCTCCTCCATTCTGTTTCGTTTCCAACCTGGCTTTTGGCTCAGGGTCTTCAAGGCAGGGTCTAGGTGGGAACAACCCCAGCACCCTCCCATCCTCCTTTACCTTGTTGGGCAGGTTTACATCAATCTCTTCCTGAAGTCGCTGCTGCACGTCAGGGTGGGTGGCCAGGTTATATGATAAGTAGCTGAGAGTGGAGCTGGAGGTCTCATAGCCACCAAAGACAAAGATAAGAGCCTGAGCCAGAATCTCCTCATCACTTAATGCTGAAAGAGGCATAAAAGCACATGCAAGAAGTTGAACCCTACAGTGATTAACCCATGGGAATTCAGGATCCCACTCGTCAATCTAGGTAACGCTATTCATAACTACTTAAGAGCTGGTAAAGGAAACATCTAGCCAACATCGACTGGCAACCTCTGGTACCACAAAGGGGTGGGTCTGGCATCGTTGTGCAGCCAGAAAACTGCTGTCAAGATCAGCAGCGTTATGTTGCTGCCTTTAAGAGCACAATCAAGGTACGTGCAGCCTGAGCCTGATTTAGAAAGTCTCTGTTGTCTTCTGGGACCATGCTCCTGGGCTAAAAAAAATAGGGGCACATGCCAGGAAAAGTAAGAGATGAAGAGATGTCCAGCACCTCCTCTAAGCCATGAGGTGAGCCTTGTGCTGCTGAGGGATTAGTAGCCCTGAGCATAGTGTGGCAGTGGTAATAAGGACAATACAGGACTTAACGCTGGTACTGCCGTAGTGTCCAAGCGCTGGCAGGGTGCAGCCTGCAGCGCAGGGCACTGTACAAATGACCTCTCCTGGCACCTCAAAAGTTTACAAGCATCCCACCTTGGCTGAGGTTGATGGACTGGGACTATGCCTTGGCTCAGCCATTATTTTCTAAATCTAACACTTTACCTAGGATGAGGAACAGAGACGAGCTCACAGGTGAGCAAGGTACGTGCAGCATATGTGCTTTGTGTGCTTTATGAAATACAGCCAACATCGCTGGCCTTCAGAGAAGATAAAATATGAAATGGGAGTAAGGAGATATTCACTCTGTTTGCTCTTTGTTGCACAAACAGACCTCAGGATTTATCCCAAAAAATGGGATATAATAAAATATGGCTGATATGTGATAAGCATCATTACAGGCCCCACTACTGAGACCTTGAAGGATTAATGACTAAAATCCTCTCCTACTTCCTTCCTTTAACCACGTGAGGAACTACCATGCTTTCTGCTGAGAGGAGGACAGATCTCAAGACATACATTTGTACGAGTTGGTCTCAGCAGACTTGGAGCTGTCATGTAAGCTCTGCGAGTCAACCATGAGTTGCAGGAAATCAACCCGGTCCTGGGGAGAAACAGAGGCAGTCAGAGAAGATATGGGTGGGGAGGAGGCAAACCTTCTCCAGCACAAGCTCCTTGATGAGACATCTGCAGCCCCACCAGCAGGCTCATGGCTTCAGTGCACTTTGAGGTTCAAACTGGAAACCCTCTATGAACACAGATACATTCTCCGCGTGGAAGCCCAGGCGGGGCATGCTTCTGGCCCTCCCCAGGTTTGATGAGGTGGGAGCTGTTATGGAGAGTAGGCAATACACCACAGCTTCTGAAGAAGCCACCAGGTCCCTCCTGCACTCAGAAGGACAGCACAGTGAAGAGAAGGGGCCACCTGGGCTGGACTCACCGTGCTGCTGCCCTTTTCTCGTTCCTTCTTCATTTTTATGAAGACACCATTGAAGAAGTCCATGACCTTTGAGGGAAACAGGGTCACATTCATCTTTTTCAGCACTGGAGTAATGAAGGGGAACGCCACTAAAAAGAGAGAAAAGAACAATATATTTTAGCTCGAAGGGGCCCAAGAGACTAAAAATTGACACAAAGCATAGAAAGGAGAGGGGCAAATCTGGATCGTGACCCAAAGAATTGTTTTTCGTTGCCTTCAGCTCTTTTTTTACCTAACAGGCCTCGGCTGGCATGCAATAGCACTTGAGCACCTCCTGGCTCTACATCACTATGTGGCGACAATGCCACACTAAGCGCAGCTCTCTGATAGAGAAGCTCTCCATCGTGTCTCTGCGAACAAGGTCTCTGCCTGTAGGAGGATGCTGCAAAGACCCACATGGGCTATACATATCTTGACTGTGGTTTCCCTGTGGAAATATTTCTACAGACCTGCTAGGGTGAATCTAATCCTGCAAAGTGCTGAGCACCTCCTGTATGGCAAAGAGGACTCAGAGCTGCTAAGGAAACTATCAGGAAATGCAGGTGGTCACCACCTCTGACGTCGATTCAGGGCTGTATGGGATGAGGTGTGTCATACCTAAAGCTATGAACACGGGGTTTAGGAAACTGAATTTGAGAAATTGCTTAATGTTGGTGACAAAGGGGTCTTTGGGGTTGTTGATGGAGTCAATATTCACACTGAAAGAAGTGCTGGTCACCACATCCATGCTGTAGGCTCCAAAAATGCTAGATAGAGAAGAAGAGAGAGTAAATGGGATGAACTCAACCAGAGTAATAAATAAGAATCATAAAATCATTAAGGTTGGAAAAGACCTCTAAGATCATCGAGTCCAACCATCAACTCAACACCACCATGCCCATCTAGGAACAATCCTTGTGAGAGGAAATCTCTTTTAATCAAGGACTCAGTGCAGAGCCCTAACATGGTAGGTCCTGTCCTGATTTGGGAGTAACTGGCATTATATTTTCCCAAGTTTCCCCAGTTGCATTCACCCCCCAATTTTTCTCAGTGTCAAAAACCTAGGCTGTAGTTGGAAAGCACTGAACTGTGCTCCGGGATAACAAAGGTGGTATTCTGATTTCCATCTGTAAAAGAGCTGATTGTAAAAACGACATCCAAAAATAACACATCTTGCCGGGCTTCTGGAACGGGCCCTACTCCTTCCTCAAAATGCATCCCCACTAAAATGAAACAGGGAACAGAGCATAGCTACCCCATTTGAGCAGAGCAGAGCACAGCAGGCCCACCACTGAGGAGCATACCGTGCCCATGACCACTATGGAGTTTGCCTCCATAGTTGACAAGGGATCTATGCTGCAGCATGGAAAAGGCTCTCCAAAACAGCCCCTTCCCCACATGAATACAAACTCTTTCCTGTCAGCCCCACACAGTTACTCACTCTTTCATGGCCACGAACTCATCATTAGCCACTTTCTTCTCAATGTTTTTCACTAATTTTTCACCATAGTGATTAATGATAGGGAACATCTGAAATGCAACCAAAGCAGAAGGCACTGTTGACTCTTTCACCTCCACCAAACAAGGCTGGGCAATTCTGCATTGCCATCTGTGACTTGCCAAGGCTTGTGGAGGAAGGGCAGGCATGGGGAAGGGATCATTTCCAGGCCACAGACATTGCTTTCTCTCATCTTAATAACCAGTCCACAGAGCTCATTTGACTATGATTGAACAAAGTTCTTCTCCCAAAATCCACAGGCAGCTAAGCCTCCACTCCAGCTGGGAGTGAATATAGCTCCCGAGTGCATGGAAAATGGGAACCCATGGTCTGAGTGATGCACTTAGCAAGAAAAAAATACAGGTCATAGGGCCAACAGCCTCGGCTTGCAATACCTTCTGTGCATCTCATCCCCCATGCCCTTCTCCTGACTCCCTCCCCATGATGGTATCCACCGTGTTGCTGAACTGCACCCAACAACTCAGGTGCTAATGGACGTGGCCTTGACAAATGGGGTGACTTCCCCGTTTGAGGGGAAGGTCTGTACTCAGAAATGGCCCAGTCCTCCTCCAGCTATTGATGCAAAGTACCAGTGGCCTCTGCTTTACCTCCTTCAGCTTCCCGCTGGTGAAGGTTGGAGACAGCACAGTGCGAATCCTTTTCCACTTCTCATCTTCAGCTATGCTGACGGCCGAATCCAGAATCCCATTCAGACCGAAGTTCTGCACAGGGGGACACGGTTATACATGGAGGTGGGTGAAGGTTTCCAGCCCCCTTCCACATAACAGCAATGCCAAAAAAAACCCCCACCGTGAAGTGTTTACTCGGCCCCTGAAGTCATATCAGCTCTACCTCAACCAGCAAACAACAGAAATGGAAAGAAAAGGGTAAGAGTCATAAATGACATCAGTCCTAGGGTACATCCAGGCTGATGTCCCAATGTCCCAGCCAGAGTGGCCTCTACACCTCCCTGGTTTCATTGCTGGTACCATCAATAAACTGAGGCACAAACAGAGAGCAACTACTTGCTGAAGGGCTCAGAGACGGAGAACAGAAACTAAGAAGAAACACTTTCTTTCTTGCTCCATGCACTCTGTACTGGAGAGGAAAGCACGGGACTAGATACCTACCCGGCGATTGGTAAAAATGGTATAGCACTCTTTCACCAGGACGTTTTTGATGAGGATGGGGTCCAAAATGGCCAGCACAGGCTGCCTGCCGTCAAACAACCTAAGCCAAGAGAACCCCACAGTCAAGCCATCGCTCACGGTCGGTTGGAGCAAAAGCAGCCTGCCTTCTCTGTGGCCAGAGCCACCACACGGGCTGCGGGAGCCCAGAGCGTTCGGGCCAGCTGAGTCCCCTCTGACAAAACAGCCAAAGGGATGAGCCTGAAACTGTTTTATTAGGTAGTAAAACAGGAGAAAGGGAAGGAAAGTGCCAAGCACAGACAGCATGAGCATTTCTAGCGATCGTCTGTGGTATTAAAAAGTTACCAAAGCAGTGTGGGTTTAGATAAAAGGCAGCTTTTGCCACGACATTGATCCCCTGCACTTGAGCTGTCTGAGCTCTGTTTCTGCAACTGGAGTCAATCAATCACACCGAATAGCCTACCTGTGGGGGAAAGAGGCAATGCGTGCCCTACGAGGCAATGAGAGGGGAAAAACTTGTCTGTCTCCTCCATTTTCCAATCAACAGAGACAGAAAAACTTAAAAGCCATGGGGTGGGCTAAAGGGCAGGGAGCCTTGGGCCACGGCCGAGGGAAGCGGCCGTCTTCAAGAGGCTTAAGAACATTTAATCTTTCAAAAAAATGTGCTAGGTTTCATGAAGCCTCCTAGGATTTTTTTGTGCAACAATTTTACTTCAGTTTGAGAGGTTCCCAGGAGAAGCATGATAAGAGGCCCCTGCACAAAACCAGCGCTGTGCAGGGAGCGGGGAGGCAGGTTGAAAGGTAGCTCGTGCCCCGGCTCTGGGAGAAGCAGGGAGCAAGATGAAAAACATCTGCGGCAGCCTCCAGCTTGCTTTCTGCTCAAGACAGACAGAAGAGCAGCTTCAAAGGCATGAAGCTCTGTTTGACACCAAGCAGTGGAGTTTTCTGGGCAGGCTGCGTGGTTGGGAAATGATTGGTGCATTCCCTCACTAATGCATCTGGAGCGAAGAGATAAAGATTTATCCGGGCTGGTTTGGCGGCTGTTGGAAGATGAGGGGAGCTCTCTCTGTGGTGCAAGCTTCCCTGGCCCCGAGGTCATAACACTGCTGTTTCGTTTTTAATGCTCCCAAACAGGAAAAGAAAAAAAAAATTATTTCCAAAGCTTATGCAAACAAATGACCCCCCCAAACTGGCTGCCGTCATCCCAGCCCTGCACCGTACTGAAATCCCAGCAGGAGAGAAGCCTTGGAGAGATGGCCGGGGATTTTCCCAGTGGTGAACCTGGATTTTCCCCATGATCCAAGCTGTCACTGCTGGAATTACAGTGCTGAGACATGGTGGCAACGTACCTTTCCCCATTCTATTTTGGGGTCACGGAGCACCCCAAACAGGCAGTTTTGTTCTGCAGAAAGAAACTCACCCCCAGATTTTGCCATACTTTTCAAAGCACATCTGATCAAAATTCAGGACCCCCTGCGAGAGAAGAAAGGAGAAACAAACAGTTTGCCAGCGAAGAGGGATCAAAGCAGCTCACAGCTGGCAGTGCTGGGCATCCCCCAGACCCAGCGCAGCAGCAGAGGTCGGGGGGTGCATGGTAGCTCTTAAGAGTCACGTAGATACTTAGGGGACATTTGCACTGGAGGGAAAAAAGAAAGCAGAGAGAGGAAAAAAAAGCACTTTCAACTTCCACTAGCCAACCCGAGCTAAAAATGTAATGAAGATAACGTACGACAGGGTACACAATTTTAGCGTGAGCAGAGTTAGCAGGCAGAACTAGATCCCAGGGTGTCCTTTCATCTTCAGCTCAACGAGTTAGAGCTGCTACTGCCTTGTCCTCATGAGATCTTCCGCTGCAGTTTCTGAACTGGAGTGATGATGGCTTTTTTGTTTTGCTTTGTTTCCATTAAGGTTTTAACTGATGTTACATGTAAGGATGAAACTTATGGGCCACATAACACTCACCATGCATCACCTAAACCGTTAGTAAGAGACCACATGCACGCTGTAAGCCCAGCAAACACAAGCTAAAACACCTCTTTCGTTGAAGCTAATACATTTTGTTCTGCATTTGCAGTCAGTTACCTGGGACCAGCCACTACCTAGTTGTTTGGTAAGGTTTGGTAACTTGGTCATATTTGAGTTTTATTCAGAAATCTATTCACCCGGCTTAGTCTCAGGCTGGCCCAACAGCAAGTGGCTGGATGGGGCATTGCTGGGGCTAATTCAGCCTTTTCATGGGGATGTCAGAAAGCACAAAGAAACATGCAGTCCTTAGAAATTAGCAGTCTTAGGCATCTCCCCAATTTTTTTTTTTCTTTGTTTCCAACAGAACTTCAGCTGCTGGGGAGCAGGTAGAAATCCAGGAAAAAATTAGTAACTTAAATTACAAAGTAGTTGAAAAACACAGCGCGCTTCATTCAGGTCAACCTGACTCAAAAAGTAATTTTTGTGTTCTCTGTGTGTCCAATCTGAAAGCATCAGTTCCATCCAGCTGAATCAAGGGCAGAGGAAAGAGATGCCCAAAGGATGGGAAAACCAGCACCAGCTACAAGTGAGAGTCTAAAGCAGCCACGGAGCAGCAGCTGCCGGTACTCACGTGCCGGTACTCCAGGAAAGTTCCCAAAAATGGCAGAGGCCGTGGCCCGGGAATGCCCAGCTTCTTGAAGGCTTGGAAGGGCCATATCCCATAGCTGTCAAGCAAAGAGCATGTGAGATGCATTTATGCAACGAAAAGAGAAGGTTCTTTGTCCTGAGCATGGTGAACAGCTTAAATAGTCAGTTCCTGCCACCCAGAGAAAACTGAAATTATGGACCAGCGGCAGCAGACCTGCTGAGGACACTCTCTTCCTGCAATGAATGCAGGATCACTTGGGGTACAAGATAATTTGGGGTACATTTTGATACAAGGCAAGGGCTGAAAGGAGCTGTAGCCCAGCCTAGGCAAACATGGCATACCTGGCCACCTCAGGTCTTTATTCAGGGGCCTCATTTAGTTTTCCAGATCAGAGATCTGTGACTCAGGTGGCTGAAGAGAGGTCTCAGAGGGATTAAGTTCTCAAGCTGAGACCTGTCCTTGTGTTTGTCTTTGCAAAGACCTACTGCGATGCTCGGGAGGTAGAGCCACAGCAGCACAGCAGCTGAGCAGGGACATAAATTATAACAGCAAAATTAAGTTTTTGCCTGTATAGCTCACTACAGCTCCCCTGAGTGACATAAGCAAAAGGGCAATTTTGCCAACATAACTATTTAAACAGGGGCTTCTGCTGGAAAAAGCACATGGGCAGACACAGACATCACCCACTGCCCCGCTCCCAGAGCCCAGCCCAGCCGGGGACACCCTGTCCCCGTTGCAGCCAACCAGAGCTTGCTGCAGTTAAAAACACTGAAGTTTCTTCTCCTTTTGGATCTGCTGAGAAAAGCAAAAAAATCAAGAAGTTTCTTTTTATTTCCCTCCCCGCCCAGCCAAGCTTCCTCCTTCCCTTCCAGCTGGCACGGGGAGCGCACAGGGAGCCCCGCAGCCCCCCTTTATCAGCCCTTGCCTCTGCCTTGAAGGTAGCACAGGAAGACCGAGGATGAGGTTTTTTCAACACTAAATCACGTAGTTGGGCACTTCATACCGAGGGTGATGGCCCCAGCCCCTCCCCAGCTGCAGGCACAGGCTTCTCCTCCTCCCCCTCACCCTGGGGGACCAGCCTCTACTTACAGGACGAGGAGGCTAAGGAAAACGATGAGGAGCAGCCAAGTGACAAAAGAAAAGTTTGGCAGGAGGTCCATCGTGTCTCCCAGCCTGCCCTGAGAGCACCCGTCTCCTGCGGAGCTGAAGCCGCAGCCTTGGTTTATGAATTCTTTTTTCCTGGCCTTTAGCCGCAGCCACGCTCACATGACGGCATAGGAGGAGTTGTCTTGTTTGCTCCCTTGCTCAAACTTTAACCCTTGGGCAGGTTTCTCCCTGGACTGGGATGTCAATAAAATGCCCAGCTCCACATGTCTTGAGATTGAAAACTGCTGAAAAGACAGTTTTTACAAGGGGAAAAGGTAGCAAAGGGCATCAACTTCCTTAACCCCTTCCACCTGCCTCTCGCCCGAAAGCCGAGGTTCACGTGGGGCTGAGGGGGGGCCCCCGGCTGTTCCCACAGCAGCAGCGATGCTGAACCAGACTTGCTCCCCCTTATCCTGTCCAGTCTGGCTTTTGCTGGCTTCATCGCTTTTATTGAGGGGTATAATTGGGAGGGTCAAGGAACTGCTACTGTCCCCCCCCCTCCCCAGTTCCTGGGGGGTTTCTGGCTGGGCAGATGAACCTTGTGCCTCTTCCTCCCATCCCTATTTATCTTGTCCTCCTATCCTTATAGGGTCCAGGAGGGAAGGGACTGGAGGAGAAAGAACTGCTGGGAAACACTTGCCCAGGGCTGAAAGGGCTCCGTTATCCTCAGGCAGAGCCTTCTGGACCTCAGTAGGGAGAAGGATATGGTCCTGTGGCGGCACAACCTGTGCTCGCACCTGAGCCGATGGGAGTTCTGCTGCCTGACATCCCACTGCACGGATCGGTGGCTTTGCTGACTTGCCTGCCTGTGGCTCAAGCCCCAGGAAGCCACCGGGACATGGGCATGTGGGCAGGAGGCATTGAGGACCGAGCAATCCCCTGGCACAGTGAGCACCGCCTCTCGCGAGAAGGTCAGCCAGGGCCAACGCTCCCCAGCCGCGGCGTTCAGGGATGGGTTCCCATTTCCCTTTTGCCCCGGACTTTCCGTTTGCTCTCAGGCGCGGGGTTGCACAAGATGACTTCTGTTGTTTGGCTTTAGGCAGCTCAGTGTCCCCCCCAGACACACACACAGGACCGGCTGCTTTCTACCGGAGAAACAGGGAAAATGCATTACGCGTACGGGCAGACTGTGCAGTGGAGCCTCCGGCCAGTTTAGCTACAGCGTATGCAAACTCCCCGTGCTGGTGGGTGGCTGTGGGGATGGGTCAGGACATGGTCTCCTTTGTCCCCATCACACCGGGAAGGGCTATGAGACTCCTCCTCTGTGCAGTCCAGCGCGGTCCCCTTCCCCGTGTCCCCTGAGCCCACCTGTAGACCCGCATGGCCGAGGGGAGAGGAGACCCAGCCGAGGACCCCACGTGCTCCCCTGCACCAGGCATCGCTCTTCTGCCTTTGGCACACTCAGCCTTGAAGAAACCCAAGCGCTTCTGCAATTATCTGCTAGTCAGTGCAGGCAGATTGCGTGTGGCCGTGCCCACAGGTCAGCGGCATTTTTTGCCTCTGCCCAAACATTTATTGCAGTGGGTGCCAAGCTGCCGGTGGGTCCATGGGTCACCTCCACACCCACGTGGAAGAGCTGAGTGGCAGCGCTGCCGTTTTTGGTAGGACGACGTCTCAGACATCCCCAGCTTTGCATGGCTGTGATGTGCTCGATGATTCACATAATCAGTGGCTGACAGTAATCAATTAACTGGTTTATGGAGGTGCATGCCTGATTCCTGCTTCCCCAGGCTGCTCTGAAGAGCTGAACCCTGGCAGCATGCTGCGGCAGGAGCCTTATTCTCCATTTTATGGGGTCCCCCCCTCATCAGACACCTTGAAGCAACCATACCCTGGGAGTTATCCTTTATCGTTGCGTCCAAAGGCCGGTTCTCCCCCTCACAGGGTCCCATACCAGAAGGACATCAAGAACTGTGATGAAAGGCAGGAGGAGAAACCAGGTGCTGGGGCAGCAGCTCCCCGGCTGGGATTAGCTGCGTTTCTTCCCTCGCACAAACCCTTTGGTTTTCCAACAGCCTCTGCTAACAGCCGGTGTGATTTCTCAGCAGGAAGCGGGTTTGTGGTTCAGTATTTTCTCCTCTCTCAGACAGAAACTGAGGCAAAGCCGGACTTCAGAGGACAACGAGGATGTTAGCTACCCCCAAAAAAAGCAAATAAACTGTGCAGCAACTTCACATGCAAGGAAATTGCTCGTTTGTTCAAAATAGGTTTGAGTAGGAGCAATCTACTGCTGTAGAGGTGGCACTTTAAGGAGAAGACAAGATGCAGAGCCTCATCAAACCCATGGTGCTCTGTCACGCACCCATTTCACATCAGGAACACTTCTCTCTCCGGCAGCAACACGCTCTGCTAATCTTCCCGTGACCCTACAGGGACGAAGGCTCCGGAGGGGAAACCCGTAGGGCTGGTGGCGGGGATGTCACTGCGCAGGGCTCCCGCAGCCGGGCTCTGCAGCATCCCCGACGAGAGCCACATCCGTGGGGTACGCAGGTGGCTGGTGAACTTCTGCAAACTCCTTATTTACCTGATTTTTGTTTTGGTCTGTTTTTGCAGGTCTCTCGGAGTGCTGTTGTCTCCCTGGCTCCACAGATTTGAGAAAATCATAGTTGATAAAAATTCCACCTCCCAACCAAAATTGCCACCGCAAGTCAGAGCTGCAGGTGGGGCGATCCTGAACACTCACCATGGCGTAATTTTGTACAAAATGAAGGTATCAAAGCGATGCTTTTATACTTACACAGCCCTTTGGACCAAATGCAATGATAGAGTGTGTACTTACTGAGGCTATTTTTTTTTAACGTGAATATCACTGAAGTGGCACCCAGGAGGGATAAAGCAGAGGGGAAGGCTCTCCAGATCATTTTTCCTGGCAACATTTAAAGGGTTTTAGCTTTGTGGGCAAGCAAACCACACATCAATGCTGCAGGTGAGGCTGCCGCAGCATCCCAGCACCTTGTCTAAGAGAAAGGAAGAAAGTTGCCCAAGTTTGGGCTGGGGTCCCTCACAGCTCTCATCTGTCCAAGGCTGGTGACACAGGAAAAAAATCCTGCGGTACTGAAAGGGGGAGCGACGGGTGCTCCCCACCGCGCTCGTGCAGCAGATGTGCTAAAACGAATGGAAAATAACAGCAGCAGCAGCAGACCGTGAGTTGACATCAATGCTTCTTCTAATTTCACCTGTTTCACAAAATTGTCACTTTTTTCCCTCCCTCTCCCATTTCAGATAATAACTTATTTAATAAGAAATGTCTCTGAGAGCACTGTTAACCCCATTGCTAAGAGGCACATCAACAGCCAGAGGCCTCTTCAGTGCGCCGGGCTATGGGCACTGTTATGTGCGAGAAGACAGAGATGGTTCACAGCCCTAGAGATGTTTCCAGGCTTAATTATCTGTACCTGTGAGGACCCAGAGTGGTCCAAACGGAACCTCCTCCTCCGGGTCATGAGCAGACGTGGCCTCAGCCCCTCTGACATCGCCCGTCGTGCTGACACCAACACGGGGCTGTTGCTTTCCCCATTAATAAGAAAACCCGAGGACCCTAAGGAGGCTTGCGGGAGCCCTGGTGATGTGCACAGTGCTATAAAAAGACAATATATTCTTATACTGGAGAGGAGGAGTGGCTCAGCGTGACCCCTGCTTCCCCCACGGCAGGATCTTCCGTAGTGGTCCTGGACACCACCGAAGCCATGGCCCCACATGCCTCCCACGCTCGTCCGCTGGCCACCACGTGGTCCCTCGCACTGCGGTGGCTCCTGGCGTGTTTGCTCCTGCCACACCGCCCCAGAAACAATCCTGCTTCAATATTAACTCGCACGCTATCTACCACTCCTCGTCGCAGCAGCGGCAGGGTGCTTGGCTTTCACGCAGGGGATACTTTCCCTGTGTTTGTGCTACTGTCACCCCGGAGCACAGCACCCTTCCACCGCGGCCAGCACCCTGCACTCCTCTCCTCTACGCCGAGAGGGGACAGGTGGCCAAGCAAAGTAGATACGTGGGGACTCAAAAGCTGACGGTCACCATGGTTAATACAAATAGAAGGTGATCTGAGCTGTGATATCTGGCTGCAGTCACTGGTAGTGTCCTAGCTGTAAAAATGGGACAATACATCTTAGAGCAACCAGGGAAACGACGACTGAATTGATGGGGCATAGAAAATGCTGTTAAACCTCATGCAGAACTCCAGAGGAGCAGGGTTGACAACGAAAACCCCTTCTGTTTTAAACGCCCCCCCCCGCCCCGAGAGGTAGAGGTACAAAAACTATTAAACTACAAAGTCTTCCCTGGAGGAGAGATGATTTTACCACTGTCTGGTTGGCGGGACTGAAAGAGGCCAAGGGGAGAGAAGTCCTGCATGGACACAGACCACCAGGTAGAAGACCACCCCCAGGAGACACGTGTTCTGCAGCATCTCAAGCTTTTTCTTTAGCGGCTGTATTGTAGACCCAAAGGTTTTCCTTTCCTCCACATGCTATGGAAAAAATCACGTTGTAACACACAACAGTTTTCTAATGGACATAGCAAAATATCAGCTTTGTTAAAAAACAGACTTTTATTCACTGATTGCCCCATCTTTAACAATTCTCTTCTTATGTTCCTCTCATCCCACACATGGGATCACGAGCTGGCTCTTCCTTACAAACCTTGCTCTCCAACGAGCCTCTTGAAAGGACTAAATGGGAAAGCACCAGATGTACGACTTCCTTGCAGAGCTCCAGCAGCCGGGGAATGACCGAGGGCTGGCACCGGTTTCTGCCTTCCTTCTCACCGGGCCCGAAACCACGCAGCGCTTCATGCCTGGGTATTTCTGAGACCTCTGCAGAGCAAAACCACCACGTTGCTCCTTTCATCCAGCAACACTGCTGAATGCTCCTGAAGCGTCGACAGCTGAAACCCATCTCCCTTTCACTCCTCTATAATTTCCGAGCAAGGACGGAAAATTATAAGCCACAGCCAGCGTTACAGAATAAAACCAATTACAGAAAGCACGGAGGGGCAGCGCTGTGCGCGCTCGGACACCAGCTCCTCCAAGGACAGCCTCTCCTTTGCCTGCCTCACATTGTGCCAGAGGAGAACTTCTCTGTCTTTTCAGACCTCCCAGCTGGTAGCTCGGGCTCACTGGATGAAGCAGCCAGCGCTTTCGAGAAAGTGAAGTGGCATTGCCACATCTGCAATGACCTCAATTTCTGCCGAGCCACTTCCAAATCAGTAATCAAGCCACAGGAAAAAAAACAAAAATCATGACACCGCCCTGAAGACATCAGCTCTAAACAGGCGACATACAGCCCTTTCCACCACGATCCCCGTCCCTCCAAACCCACCCTATCTCACGAGGACACATGTTAAAAGCAGCCCAGTGGGTGGAATGCATTTTAGAGCCAAGATCTCTGCTGGGCCAGACCCGGCGCTCAGAGCGGCATCGCTGCCCAAGGGCAGAGTTTGGCCCATCGCTTCTGTCGCCGGCAGCACCGGTGCCTGGGCTGTGGTTCTTTTTTCCGGGGCCCATCCTGCACATGAACTAAGGGCAGGGGTGAAGCTGTTTGGCTTGTGATTCATTCAGATTGCGGGCTCCCTGTCCGCGGGTGCTGGATGCGAGCCACCCCGAGCACGTCCGGGCACAGTCCCCTCCAAGAAACCCAGCAGGTATGGCTGGAGGCTTCTCACTCAACCTCGCTGGGAGGATTTTCTATAGCAACTAACGCCAGGCTTTTGGCTGGTTGGATTAACCCTTACTTGCTTCATGAAACGGGCTTCATTGAAAATGAGCACCTTTTTCTCACCTCTAACTTCTTCTGTGGTGCGGAGACAGCTATGGATCAATGAAAGCGTCTTCATCGATCACCCTGGATGGTTTTTGCTGGATGGAGGGTTGAAATGGTGAATCCTTCCTCTGCCAGTCCTTTCCACGGTGGGCGGTAAAACGTTTCCTAACTTCCATCGAGTTACGTGACCTTTAATCCCAGAGGATACAGTCTCCCAGCAGATTAAGTCACAGTCTCATAAATCAGTCTGGAAATTTGCCCTGCTTCATCCCAAATTTTCCACAGTTCAGCTTCTCCGATGACTCCGATTGCCCTGCTCCTCCCCGCCCCCCACCTCCGGGGTGTTTAGACCAATCAGATGCACTTGTGCGTACATAAAAAATAACCCAAAACTGAAAAAAAAAAGTTTGTATTTACAAGTTGAGTCTTGTACTGTTGGAATTAGACTCTAATTAGGTCAGTCATGTTCCCCTGGTAGGGTATGAGCGATAGTGCTGGAAAACAGACCATTTATAGAGACCCAAAAATAACTCATCCTGCTGTTTTGAAAGACAGACGAGTTTTCTTCGCCCTGCGCTGAGGACATTTGCAGTCGAGGCCACTTGGGCACACTGATACCAGTCACATCAGCTGGGACTTGGTCCCACAGGCAAAGCTAGCCTGTGCCTCAGTTTCCCCCTACCAGAAGAGGGGTATTAATCCTTTCCAATTTGACAGGGCTGTGGTGAGGTCACCTGTGTTCGTAAGGCGTTTCATCACTCTTGGCATGAGGCCCCAGGCTATGTTACACATGCTTATTTTCAGACTTGCCTTTTAGCCTTTGTGCGCTAAACAAACAGTGCAGATAAGTGCAAGCATTTGCACGAACTCAGATTATCAAGGATCAGGGTGAAGAACAAGCCCATGGCTTCGCCTCCCCGTGCACTGTTGCCTTGTTAGGGTGCAGACCCGAACCAGATCAGCACGAACGGTGCACTAAACCCCCTGGAAGTTGCATCGTGCTGGGAAGTACCTTTGAATGACATCGTGGGCGTTGGCCACTTCCTCCTCTGACGCATTATCGTCACCGTCACGCACCGATAATTTGCAGTTTTACTCGTTTCTCCGTATCTAGGTGCAGATTCTCCGACTGCAAGTAACTTCACCGGTTTCAGCGCCGCTGAGAAATTTGCCTTGTAAAACTTCGCAGACTTCACACATCAGACTCATCTGATTTAGGATTATCCTAACTCGTTAACGAACGGTGATGAACGTGCCCATTGCCTACCTAATGAAGGTCTCTACCGGCCTGGGAAGTCAGTGGCCACGATGCCTTGGCTTAGAGGCACGTGCCCTGCATTTCCAAGGAAACAAGAGAGCAAAGCAAAAGGCCTCCTTTTCTTGGGGCACAGTGGAAATGAATGAAAACCCCACAAAAACGTGTGTTCAGATAAAGTTCCTTTTGATTTTGTGGGAAAAGCAGGTTTGAAATGAAAATAATTAGCAAGGCAAGGGGGGAGGGGAGGACCCTAAGAGGCAGGCGTAAAAAAAATGAAAATAAAAGGAGCGAGGAGAAAAATAAATAACCCTGGAGCAAAAACGCAGAGGGAAAAAGAGGAGACAAATGAGACAAATAGCAGGAAAAGGGTCAGTAATGAAAGCCCAGATTACTCGGTTCAGTCAAGCCATTGCTTGTGCCGTTCAGGGCAGGGCGGGAAGCCAATCTGTTTTCTCCGGTATTGTTTAGGCTACAAACGCCTGGCAGATTTCCCACCCACTCCCGTGTTTATGTCCATGCTCCACTCCTAACCATAAAAACACATGCGGAGGAAACGTGTCCTGAGAAGAGCGAGGGCTGGAAGCGGGAGGATGATACACTTCGGAGCCGAGTCACCTCAAAAAAAGCATTTCTGCGTCTCACGGCAATTTTGCAGAATAATGTCTCCTTCACAGAATTCTACGCTGTGAGGATTTTCATCTTCAAAATGGGTACATTGATACCTCTGGGTTATTACAAGCTACCAGCCGCAGAGGGCTGCCTGTATTTATACAACACTGCATTATTTATAATATCCCTTTCAGGAGCAGGAGAATATGAGTTCTTTCCTTAGCAGTCTGACTTTTTTCCCTACCCCTCTCCCACTTGGAAAACATTGATTTCTCACCCTCATTTCTCCCACCAGAGCTGTAGTTTACTTCTCTAGGCCAGATGCTCAGCTGAGAAAAAGCACCAACAGCCACCCTGGAATAACAGAGCTGCCCTGATTTCCACCTGGGATCTGCTCCGACCTCCCCAACGTCAGCACGTTTGTGGGAACCGATTAACAAGGCTGCAGGGGAGGACAAATATTATTTGCGGGGAGACGAAGGCGTTCAGAATGGTGGCCCCGTGGGTTTCCATTTCTGAATGGGTTTCGACTCTCCCGTATTAAGGATCTGGAGGAAGTTTATCACCACAAAATAACAAAATATTTAAGGCTGATCAAATTTTGGGTGGAAACTATTTGAGAATGTCATTTTAGCTGAAAAGCAGCGGGGGATTATAAGATTTTACAATCCAGAACTAACAGCGAGGAATTTCAGCCTCTGTTATGTTTTCACCGTCCTGAGCTGTTAACTCACGAGCATGCTGGCAAGGCACCCAGAAACTTCTTCAAGCCAAAAATAACAAAAGAGGCTGGAAAATATTTTTTCCCCTCCCCAAAATAAATGTACCAAGGACACACATGTCTCAAAAAGGGTTCTTTTAATTAGAAGCAAGTTTGCAAAAGAAGAAGTAACTTTCTCATATAAAATAGTGGAGTGGTGAAGGTGAGGCTAACAAGAGGTGTGGAACAAAAATCCAGGGCAAATCCCCAAGGAGACACTGAAGTAAAAGCAACGATCCGATAACCGTGGTACACCAAAGAGTAACTCAAACGCAGCTGTGTAAGGTGGTCCTACCCCTACGCTGACGGCAGATACCAAACCAGAGGACGGACTCCATTCCAAGCGTGGCAAAGTGACCAGCTACAAACTCACCATAACACCACGTCCTTGCAGCTTTCTGCTACCCGAAAGCTCCCACTGCACCGTTACGGATCCCAGCACTGCCCAGGAGCTTAACGACATCAAGGGGGGAGCGCTGGTGGCACTTGCCAGGTGCCCCACCTGCAGAACACCACCACGTCGCGTTAGCAGAAAGGTTTCATTCCCAGATCTAGAGAATTGGACATAAATGGGAAAACACTTCGATATAAAGCTCTGTAACCCCATTCCAGTCTCTATATCCAGCGATTCAAGCCCCAAGAAAGTGCACAGTGATCCAACAGCATCAAAATAAGGAATTTCCTGCCAAGTCTTGAGGCTCCAGGGCCATTTAAAATGGGCAGGTGGCAGCTTTGAGAAGATAAAATTCTGAGTCAGAGCCTGAATCTCAAGTCCCAATGGTATTTCAGTCCTTGTTCAAACATATCTCGCCTGTCCCACGTGTCACGTGTGTGCTTATCGGTTGTGGCTGTCTACTACCGGGGGCAGCAAACTTTACACCTTCACAAAGTGCAAGCCTTATTTGTCTAGGAGGGCTGGGGGTGGAGATGTGGAGGAGAAGAAACGGGATACAGAAATACAAAGAACTGAAGGGACTTGTCAGGTGGAGCCATTTAAGGCCCACACCCAGCCCAACATGTTCAGTCTTGGGGTGAATGTGCTCCTAATTCAAGGGTGGCTTTCCGTAAGGAGGTTTCAATGGATATTGTACAACCACATTGTCATGCATGTGGCTTTGTGTGAACACCACAGGAACATACCTCTCCCCACGTGACCTCTAGTAACGCCATGATGATGTATAGATTCCACACATGCCGGCAAAAACAACCTAAGAAATGTGATTGAACTAGCAGGAACTCCAGGTTGAATGAAGCTGGTTTGCAGTACAACCTGCCCACCTAGCAACTGTTCTGTGGTGGCTTTTCCTCTCCAAATATAACCCCTCATTGCATGTGCCCTTCTGGCGGCTATTGATAAAGGAGATCACAAAAGATAGGAGGTCTTGGGATCATATTCAGTCTTACATGTCACAGGTTTCTAGGACTTCAAGATTTCTAATGGCCCTGCCAAAGGTCATCTTTCTTGTGGGGGCTTTTTTATGGGGTTTTTTTTTGAAGTTTCCCGATAAATTCCTTTTCTAAAAGGATTTTTCTGAAACAAGTTGCCCTGCTTATCTGAAAACAGCAAGTGGGAGAAGACATCAGTGCTCTGTTGTATAAACAGCGCTCTCTCCTCCCTTTTTGGAGAGCAGATAGGATAATCTTTGGATGACCCAGTGGATTTCTTGAGGGAAGCAATGACAAGGATAATAAATGTATCCCCATGTCAAGACAGACTTGGATGTTTATTCTAAACAACTGCTACAGCAGCTTCTGGCAGAGACCTGGGTATAAGCAGGAAAAATGAGATCTTGGCCCATCTGCAAAGCGTCCCTGGCTTTAACACTCAAAATGAAGAGGAAAAAAAAAATCCTTTTGGGTAATGGATTAGTTTCTTTTTCTGTATTTTTTTTTTGTATTTTTTTTTGTATATTTTTTCTGTATTCTTTTTTTCCTTCTCTCCAGTAATGCCAACTGCTTCCAAAAGTGGGATTGCTGGCCACAGTGTGATTCCTTTAGTAAATGCTGATGAAACCCTTTGCTCTCTGTGCCCTCGCTTCTCCCTGCCCTCCCACGAAGGGGTTTCACACGGGTGACTCCCAGGGTGGGGAAAAAGAGACTGTCACCGATGAAGGTAAAACAGTGCCCTCTCCTGTCCCGTCTCACTGCTGCCGCTCGCACCCGACCTGCACTGGTCGTGCACCAGCACCAGAGCATTAAAAGATGGGAATGGAAAACACTCCAACCCACGGGTGGGGGACACACCATGTGTGATACGGACTTTTGGGGGATAAAATGCTCCACTTAGAGTGGACTGGAACAGTACAGCTCCTTCTCTCGCGTGCACTTTTGCACGTGATTTATGATAGGGACAACCCGAGGTTCGGAGCCGTTGGGAGTGCTGGGAGCATCGCTGACGGTGGTGGCTGGTGTCATCTCAGCCCTGGGAGGGGGATGGAGACCTGGGCACTTTTTTCCCTGCTGGAAATTGGATATTTCCATGGCTATTGCATGAAAAATGAGCTCCTATTAAACTGTTCCCTGAAATGTCTCCCTTGGTCATTTCATGAAGTTGTTTTTATTTTTTAGTAACAGCCACCAAGAGACCTGAGAAACATGGGAAAGTAAATAAATAAATACAAATAAAATATCCTAAGAAGGCATTTTAAATATAACCCTTCATTTTTCAAGACTGTTCTAAACAGGAAGATGGAAACAGAAATGGATTTGATGGGTGAAGTTATTGTAACATGACAACTACTGTTTAAAAGTCGTATTTCAAGGCTGTGATTCCAAAGATTACAGCTATGAAAGAGAGCTTTCTTGCCAATTGATGGAGTGTTTCCTTCCCGATAGAACAATTTACCTGATATCTGAGGTAAATAAAACCTACCCATTAATCGTATTTTACAAGTACAGCATGCTAACAAGGCGGCACAGGCATCATGCATGTAGCTACACAGGACCCTGGGCAGCAGAGCACATATCCTGTGCTCCTCTTAGGGGTGAGCAGGACAGCGCGCTTCCACGCTCTGCCATTGCCTAAGTAAAAAAAACCTACATGTAAGAAAAGCCAATTCTTAAACAAAACAAAACCGAGAGTGACAATAACGTGGACTGGAATGGAACAGAAATACCCTTGTTTGGATCAACAGGTCCTAAAGGAATCACACCTAACCTGTTATTTTGGCAGCAGTCAGAAGAAAAGGGCCATACAGCCAACTCAGCAGGCCCTCAGCAAGCTCAGGCTTTTTAGTTGCAGATGGCTCTGAGAAAAAAGGAAGAGTCTCTTCTCCTTGCTTTGTATAGATCGTGCTGCTCCCCATGTTGTCCTTCAGTGGAGCAGTGGCCACAGAGTCCATTTCCTTTATTCCCCGTGGTTTCCTTGCTTTTTTGCTCAACGTGGTATCGGGTCAGCTCCGGGGCGTAACTGCACCTTACACCAATTCAGATCTAGCAATATTCAGGAGATACGGAGCTACTCGCACTACGCTTTCCTTTGGAGCAAGTTCTTCGGTGTTGGATCTGCTTTCTACTAATCTACATCCCTAAGTCCTTAGTGGTCCTTGAAAGGCTCCTCCTGTAGCACTCCCTCTCATACCTGTTGGATAAGCGCCATTAAAATTCCAACAGCAATTGCATTGCTGTGTCACATGTATATAAAGCAAGGTGTTTAAAATACGTAATCTGATGCAGGAAGTAACAAAGGAGAAAGAAAACAAATCAGAAAGTCACGTAGATAATTTTGTCTAAGAAACAAAAAACTCAGACTGCAAACAAATTTTTGTCAGTTCAGTAATTAAAGCAAAGTCCATATGGCTTAAGAGAACAGTCAAAGTGCACAGAAGGCAGTGGGTTTTTCGTTTGCTTTGCATTCCTCTTCACAGTAAGCTCCACGTCATCCTCTTTGGAGCCCCTTCTCCATCCCACACACATCCTATCCAGGTGCAGAGAGGGGGATGGCTCACAGGGTTTTGGCTCAAGCCCGCGCCTTTGCACATCCCTTGCTATCTAATGAGCTGTGAATCATTATCCCAAACTCAAAAGCCCTTAAACACACCCACTGAAGTTTTTGGTTTTGAACTTTTTCTTTCTGGAGCCTTTGGACAGGAACAGCAATCCAGTGCCAAAGCTATCCAGAATCTGTATGCACCAAGACCAGCAGTGCTCAGAGGCAGTGCCAAAGAGTAAAGGCAGTTCTGAGATCGTTTGCCCTGTCCAAGAAGAAAGGTGACAGCAGGGCTGAGCTTGCCCTTGGACCTCACCGGTTCAGGTGCGGTGCCACCAGGCTACTTCTAAGAGGCCCCCGTGGGCAAGAACAGGCAGCCCCCAACCAGGCTGGTTTCAACAATCTGCCTTGAAGACACCACCACCCAGTGCCACAGCTGTCCCACACATCTCCAGAGAGGACAGGGAGAATTTGCAATAAGAACAGTGCCCACACGTGCCCCGACGGGACGTTAGCAAGCAGCAGGATACCAATTTTCCTGGCTCACCTACATCCACCTGGGAGGAAACGCCAGACACTGGAGTGGTAAGGATTTGCCTACTTCCAAATTCATCTTTCAAACTCTTGCAGTAAAAAGTCTGGTGATCCAGGACTGTTGCTAAGTTCAAGGGCTGGACTTAGGTTCTTTAAACCCCTGACAACATCCTTGTGAGCAAACAACTTGCTGCTAAACATGACAGACTCGGGAAAAGGATAGAAAAGAAGAAAACAAAAAGGGAGCTATACAAAAGGATGAAAAATAAACTAAAAATCCCCTCTCTTCTTTCCGAAGGCTTCAAGTGCACAAAGCAGCCTATAAAAGTGCACAAAGTAATTCGTGACCCTAATGCTTGAAAAACCTGGTTAGCTTTATTTGGAGACACTTTGTTGCTTCTCCCAGATATGAAGCTGAAGAATCAATAAAAGGCACCTGTGGAGACCAAAACTCACCCAGTCTGTGTGACATGTCTTTTTACTAAAAAAATAAAGTCAAACTCAGCTACCGTGTACTTTTTTACAGACCAGTAAGCAGCACTGCAGAGCCTGGGCGAGAGGACGCTCAACTTCTATTGACAGGGCAGGATAACTTTGATGATCAAAAACCTCATCAATTAGTAGACTCTCTAGCTTGTCACTGCAATCTTAATTGAAAGATTCCTCTGGCTTGCTGGGTTGTGTCCTTTGACTTTTAAATAAATGACCGATTCAAATGGCACATGCAGTCCAGGAGGGAGGATTAGAGCCACACCAAAAATAAACTGACCTTGCATCTGAATTCTTCCCACTTGCTTCACCCACTGCTGCCTACAGTGCTCTTTTGAGCCATCTCCTCTTCTAAAGGCTTTGGAGTTGGAATATTTAAAGAATGCAGCAGGTCCCATTTGAACAAGAAAGAAAAGCAGGTCAGTAATTCAGTATAAATACACCAGTAGTGAGCCTAGAGCGGACAGAGTGACACATCTGAGCCTAAGTTGATCAGCCAGTGCTCCTAATGTGGGGAGCAGCAATGAGGAGAGAGGAGGTGTATGCTTTTCACATAAAAATTTGTCCCTTTTCTATATTTTCCCACTTGACCTTGATGAGAGGGAAAAATTTAAAAAAAAAAAAAAAAAAAAAAGTAGAGAAACAAGAAGAAAAAGGAGCCTGGGAGGTTTTATGTTTTCTCTTCAAATCACATCACGAAGTCACTCATTGCATCTAGGGAATTCACCTCCTTGTTTGGGAACAGGGGGCAGGAGGAGGGGAGAGAAAGAAAGAGGGAAGAGAAGGGCACGGGAGCTGCTTCCTGAAGCAGCGTTACAAAAAGCGGTTAAAAAACCCCTACTATTCACAAGTGGTTAAAATCATCACTTTTCAGTATTCCTTTTTTTTTTTTTTTTTTTAACAAAGGTTCAGCTAGTTCAGCTCCATATTTTTAGAGTTGATTGTCTTCAGAAAAAAAAAACAACCCAGCCTCATTCGTGTTCCCATCCGTTTCTACCCTGATAGAGAAGTTACCCACAGTTCACCGCACCGGTCACGCACACACACAGTCACTGCGACGGGTCCCTCCGAGTGCCGCCGGCGGTTCGGCTGCGTCCTCCAGCCCCGTCTCAGACGAAGGAGGAGAACCCTGTCACTGGAGTCCGGGAGCCGGGCGCAGGCTGTCCCGTTGGGGTGTACACCCCTCCTGAGCTCTGTGTCGTGATGACAGTCTGGAAATAGGGTTCTGCCTCGCTGGCGGCACACTCCTCGTATCTGTAGGATGCCGGGTGCTTCACCCCTTTCTGCTGCCGCTTCCATGAGTTGTAGTACGTGGGGTCACTCATGTAATGGTTCACAAAGGAGTGCTTTGGCAACTCGTCTTCATAATCCGAGTCAGTGGCCTGGAGCATGAGGGGGAAAAAAAAAAAAAAATCAGCCATTAGCATCTATGATTTAGCCTGTTCCACCCTAAAAGAAATTAGAGACAAGTTTAATATCACCAGCTGACAAGAGCTGTAATTTTAGGGTAGGATGGTTTGTAGTCCAAGTGTAATATATGCTGGTCTGTAGAACAGCGCTGGGCTCTGGTTTAGCCAGGCTTTGCTGCTAGAGGGAGAGTCCCCCGACGAATGCTGGCAATAAGAGATGCAGAGAAATCCCTTCTCATTCACTGCAGAACGCTGCGGCGGGAGCTGGGAGTTCCTATTTTGACACAAGATGCAGGGAAGTGTAGAGACGTCATAGGAAAACCAACAGCTTTCAATCCCATAATCAAGAAGATTGCAATTACAATTGAGAATCCCCCTCCTGATGCAAGGACAGAAAGACGTCTCCACGCAGACACACTGAAGTTAGCCAGACGGGCTGCTCTTTGCGCTGGTCAGACCAGGCCACCTGCGTACTGCTCTGGAGTTGGCTTGCAAGCCCCGTTAAGTATTGAAAATTAGTTATATTACTGAAAGGGAATTAAGCAAAATAGCATTTTTTTTCAGGCAAACAACTCTCTCTGTATGTTCCAGCTGATTATTGGCGGTACAACAAGGCACACAACCAGCGGCGACAGAAGAAAGACAGCGCAAAATCTGGAAAAGAAGAACTGCCAGGCAGGAGGGGTTGCTTTCTTGGGATGGCTCAGGCACAGCCCTGTGCTCAGAGCAGATCTTACCCCTTGAAACATTTATGCACAGTGTCTGGATAGCTTCAAAGCTCAAATCAATATCGAGCAGGAGCTCTACTGAGATGTAACCAGCTAAGCTTTGTGCATCTGCCCCTCCTCTGAAGTACTGCTGCTGTGATACAGCTGGAGGAATCACAGAGGGCTCGTACATCTCCTCCGAGTACAGAGACCACGGCAAAGCCTTGGCCACGGTATCCAAGCGCACATTTTCCTTCTGTTTGCACTAATGTTCCCACCAATAACAGCCACATCCCATACAGCACGCAAACATTTACCCAGTCATTTCCATATCTCATGCCTTCTCTTAAAATCTCTGGTTCGAGCACGCTAAAGCTTTTATTCCTTTTTATTCCCCCTGATAATCTGCATTGCCGATTCTAAAGGCAATTAAATATCAAAGTAGTAGCTGCCTAAGACATAGGAGAGAGATGGGTAAGTGTAGCTTGTAACTGTTAGTTGCTGCAATTAGTTTCAAAAGGTTGGTATCGTTCTGATCTATGACACCACACAGCAAACACTCATCCTTCTTGATCCTGTCTGCCACACAACTAGTCTCTCCTCCTCTAAAGCTCCTTTTTAATGGTCTCTGAAGAACAATCCTCAAATGCCTTGCGAACCATCGTTTGAAAAGGGCACCGCATCCATCATCCCACTTCTCCGCTTAGATAGCTGCTTCGATGCTATTTCATGCCCATTTTCCCGCACAGAGGGTGATGGACAGGGCTGAGAAATTTTTCCCAGAGTTTTCCAAAAGTCTGAGCAAAATTACAGCTTTGCAAAATTTCCCTTCCACTGTTAACCATGCTTTGGCTCTTTCAGAACTATATACTGTTTGATTATTTTAAGAATGCAAAGCTTCAGGTGCCTTGACACGTAATTAATATTACAACAAAACCCTACTAGCATTTAATAATTATTCCAGAAGGAACTCAGCAAGTCTATCTCCCAGAAAAATGCTCCTTTGCACCAGCTGCCAACCTCGGGAAGCCAACAGCCGACTCCCTCCAAAGACCTTCCTGAAACAGGTGGGGTTTGCGGCATGCCTGGAATATCCCCATTTTGGGACCGCTTCACAGCCAGTGGGTGCAGAGAGCAGCTCCAGAGTCTTGGCACCGCTGCAGGGAACATCCTGCCAGCACTGCCCTGTCTATTTTTGTAAGGGGCTCCAACGAGAGTGCCTCTGACGACCGCAGATGCGGCAGCATGGCAGGGCACGGCAGCGGGCAGCAGTAGCTCAGGCAGGCTGGTCCTCAGCTGCAGAAGCAACCGACGTTACCTGCAGACCAAAAGATCCCCAAACAGGTTTCCTCTGTTCTTATCAAGAATTAAGGTGTTGCACTTTGCACCAGCCTACATCTCCAAACATTCTGCTGCAGCTCCGTCATCTAACGTTAAGGTAAAAAGTGCCTGGGAAGCTGGGAGATGATGTGGGCATCCAGAAGAAAAGCCTCCACATCCTGAGCAGAGGCAGGTGGTTATGGATCACTCACCAGACGCAGCACCTGAAGGTGTGAACTCCTCTAGCCATCATGGATGAGCTCCCTCCCTCAAAGGCACGATGCTACCACAGCCCTTGCTGTGCCTTCCGACTCCTTGCCCAACCACCATCACTCTTACGCACTTGGACACGCTCAGCCACCCCCCAAAGAAACAAGCCCTGCTGAAAAGATGGATCACAGCCGAGTTGAAGTGTCATAACCATAAGGAGAAAAAAACCCACAAACTTCTAGCGGCTCCTTACTGGTCTTCCTGATGTCCTCACAGACATCTATAAACATAAAGACAACTAAAAGGCTGGAAGCTCTAAGAAGAAATGCTGAGAAGAAGCTGTATCCAGAAGACAGACACATGACTTGATAGGTATAATAATACTGATGCAGCCACTTGATTTCTGTCCCTCGCTAGCAGACAAATACTCACCCACAAAACTAATATGATTTCTGTACCTAAGCCAAGTTCTTTCGAGGTTGCCAGAAGTCAACATAATAAAGAGGAGAAATACTGGGAACACTTTTAGATGGGCTGCTGCCATTTGAAATACAGTGTCACTTGGACTTGCCATGAACAGAAACAGGTAATTAAAACAGTACCACCTGCTGATAATCTGTCTATTAATTAGTCCATTATACCAACTGAAAGAGAACACTAATTTGGTGTAAATAAGGCCAGTGCCTTTCAGAAGTGACTTTCATGAAACATATATAGCTGCACTAACTTCAACCTTTCACCATCATTAGCACTGATGCTGGAAAGGATAACTTACTTGTCAGTGTCGATACAACGTGTTTGCTTTGTATTTCCTTCAGAACAGGCAGGAACTGACTATTCTGTCCATTTTCTAGAGCATCTTCTAGGGTCTGCTCTGAACAAGGTACTAATAACCACGCTCACCAGCAAGGGATTCCCTAAACTGCCGTCCCACATCCCTCTCTGCCCTGATGAAGATCAAGGAGTAGCAAGATAAACCTGTTTTGCATGACAATACAGACAGCTTATACCAGAGGATTACTTTTTAGTGGGTTTAAAACTGTTGAGTAAATAGAAATGCTGCAGGGCTTTTTACTTTGTTTTCGGTTTTCTCCCTTCCATGCGACGGTGGCTTTGTTACCTTGGAAACCTCCATAGGCTGGGGCGTGATTGGGTGTGCGGTGACATTACAGATTGTCAACCAAAGGTGCATGGATGCCTATGAACCAACAAATACAGAAAACGAGATGCTATTTAAGTATTTTATTGATAGCACAAAATGCACAGGTGCTGTTCAGAGGCAAGTCAGCGACCAGAATTGGCTAGCTTAGTCAATGGGAAATTTGAAAATAGTTCCAATTATCTTTTTTTTCTAACGTGATTGCATAAGAAACAACCTTATGAGATTATTTCTAAAAATGTAGATGGCAGCAGTTTCTTTTGGTTGACATGAAATGAATATGCTGTAGAAGAGACAAGGTAATCTAGCATGCAAAAAGATTTCTCCGGACACGGGAACCTTTCCTTATTTAATGTATCACCTGCAGCTGGTTTCCACATGGTGCCCAACTTGTCAAAATCATTGAAGAACTTTATTGGAAACAAATTAAACCATATTCCCTATTAAGTGTTAAGTGAAAATTTATAATCTCTTCCTACAGAGTTGAGAAAGCAAAAGTCAGTCAGACTGCAGCGAGCAGCTGGGAAGACCAGAGCATCGCCAGCATTCAGCACTGACTGATAACGTGCGCAATCTGTGAGAATATTCTCTCCCGAAAACAGTTTTTGGGAGACCACAAGGACATGTGAGAACAAACAAACACACACCCACCGCCCTCTCCTCCCCTCCTGTAAAACTGCTCTTCCACGGCTGGATGACATGGCAGGTATGTCATCAAACTTCTGCACGTGGGGAACACCAAATTTCTTCAGATTAGCTGTGCAGAGCCTCATCCACTTGACTCATTATCTAAAAGCCTGTTATTATTAATCATTTAGAAATTACACTCTTAGCACTCTCTTGCTCCATACCTGCCAATTAAACTACTTTAACCTCATTAATGGTACTGGTGCTTGGCTTTCATGGCATGGAGTAAGTTAACCACTTGATTTATGAATATTAAGACTACTGCTTGGTCTGCTTGATTTTCGTTGTTTCTCTCTTGCTCTCCTCATCAGGAGGCGGCTCGGAGGAAGGCTCCCAGGCCGCTGTGTTGTAAGTGCAGTCAGTCAGCCTGAGAGTTTCTCGCAGACTTCTTCATGTTCAGTAAACCCCATGAGACTTGAAGCCAGTGAGCTTCCTTCCTTTCCATATAAAATTTTGACACCTCAGGCGACAGTGGTAAGCCTAAGCAGCAACAACATGACACACAGGTTGAAAGCAAAAGCACAGTTTTTGGCCCTGCCTGCCCTTACGTGCATTGTGTGAAGTGGAATTTGAGATCCATGCAAAGATGTATTAGAGGAAAACAGCTTCAGGACCCCCTTTTGCTGCAGAGGACCAAACCTGTGTAGAGCTCTTAAATAAAAAGATATCTTTAACTCCTCATATAACAGGAAATATTTCTGCCTGCTAAGAGAGATGGAAATTCGGAGAGTCTCGGAAAACAGAGCTTGTCTGTTAAGATCTCCTTTGAGAATAGAAACAAAAAGAACAGAAAAGACAAACAGGAAGAGCTAATAGGTACAGGAATACTTGAAAAGAGAGTGGTCAAACATCTATACCCACCTCTGCCCCAACCCACCCTCACCTCCTGTCTGTAGCAGCCAATGTAAACAGCATTTTCAGGCTGATCAAAAGGCAGCATGTCCTATTGCTACCTCTACTGGGAGCGTATTAACATTTCATGCCTAAAAGCACTCCCCACTACAAAAAAACCCAAGCATCAAAGACATTATATGGAAGGGCTGCATATCTAAGCCCCAAGGAAAAATAGGACGCACGTTTTGTTCACATACTCACGTGCACACACAGATTCACAAAAACACTAGAATCTCAACTGAGACCTTCAGGCCTGACTGCAATATCCAGTAAATAAATAATACTAATAATAGCCTGAGAAAAAAAAAAAACCAAAAATCACTTTCTTCTATGTTGTACAAACAGTGCATACAGAAGGCAGTAATGACACCCTGCAAGTAGACTTTTGCGCATTACCAGGAAATACCACATGGGGCATTGAAATTAATGTCAAAAGGTGCCAGCGCTAAATTCATGATCATGCTCAGCAAACTCTTTTAATGACAGGTTTAATGCTGGGTTGTTACAGTGACGTGACCAAAGCACTACGGGTTTAATCTGGAGGGTAACGCTTGTGCATCGCACAGAGAGCAGCTTGAGCTACACCGAGGAAAGCTGCCCGCATGACGGGTCGGCCACAGGGCAGCACAAAGCAGCAGGCTGTCCGTGGTAATTAACAGGAGGTGAGAGCTAGGTAGCCAGGAAAAGCAGCTGTAGCTGCAGGTGCAGAAAAGCTACAGATGAAAACTGTCATCTTCTTTCACTACTTGCTGCTCTTGATTTATTCTTGCTAGAAGGGTCAGGTTTGCAGCGGTTTGGCCCACTGCTCGCTTCTTGAGCTGTCAGTTCAGATTTGTCAGCCGACATCACGATTTTAGAGACAGATTTACCTTTCTGGATATCCCTTGAAGTCTGTCTATTCACCCCTGGCCACTGCTGGACTTTTACAGACCACAAGCACTTTCTTTCTTCTTAAAGGGGACATAAGACACAAGATGGAGCACTGCCAGGTGGATAATGCTGGCATACACCCACCTTCCTTGGAGAACAGAATCTAAAGGCAACCCGAGCAGAAGGCTTCTCGTGAGTTAGACTAAGGCTGCAGGCGGGGGTGTTCAGAAACCTGAATGCTGGGCTCTCACAGGCATGGCCATGTGCTCCCTGGCAGGTTACTCATCCCCTCTGTAACAGAGGCAGCAGTTAGCACCACTCAAGACCACTCTTCCGAATCTTGGTGTTCGCCGTAGCTGTCTAAAAAAGGCACTCTGAAAACTTCAAACCACATCCTATACTTCAGTCAGTGCAACAGTCCAAAGTGTGTCCCACCTTCAAACCTCATCCAGAGGGTAGCTGCAGCCAGCTGGTTATTTTGCAGCATATATACATTTTCCCAAAAGCGCTCCGAGTTTGCAGCCCACAGGTGGAAGGGGATGTGCAGCCCCTTCCAGAGAGGTCAGCACACACTGGCTGACTGATCGCACTTGTCTTTCTACATAACCGTGGAAAACTGTGAATATCTGCCAAGGCCAGGTCTGGAACCTGCCCTGGCTGGATCCCGCTTGTCATTCTTTCCTTTGACATTTTAATTTTAAGATGTGATGCGAACAGCCTAGTGAATTGGACATTTTAAAGTCCCCAAGACAGACAAACCATGACAACACAGTATGGGATTGGGACTTCAAAGACTTGCCAGGACTCCGCAGGGAAATGAATGTCTGCAGTGACTGGGCAACATTTGGCAAGGCAAAGGGAAACCCTTACCTCTGACTCCGACACTTCTAAGGGCTTCTCGTTGAGGCCCAAGCCCTCGGTCAGCACAGCTCCGTTGTACTTGTTGCAGATATCCTCATCAGAGTAGTGCAGCCCCCCTGGGCTTGGGCGAGGAGGAGACCTAGGAAACGTGAAGGGTGAATGTATGGGATGTTGTCATTTCTCTGAAATGACACAATCAAATCATGCTTAGAAGCCACAATCACAGCCTGGAACAGTGACTTGGGCATTGAAGTCCTCCCTAGATCCTCCAGACAAGAGTCTCTCTTTGCCTGTTTAACAGTTGCTTGAAGCTAGATAAAAAGCCATTTCCAAGAGCATGGTGTTCCCAGCTTCTTACCTGGTTCCATTCTTCTTTGAGAAGGTGCTCTTGATGTTCAGGTGTCTGCTGTTGAGCTCCAGAGCAGTGAAGCCTCCGTTATCCAGGGTGACTGACTCTTCCACATTGGAGATGGTTTTACCTGGAGCCAGGCAATGAAAGATTCAGCTGAAACAAAGGCACTTTTCCCCCAAATACAACTGTAAGAGCTGACTTTTCCTTCTGTGTATTTTATGGTATCATTAATTATTTGAAAATCGCAAATGAGAACAAACAGAGTGAAGGAGATGAGCTTAGCAGGAGTGTGAATGGGCAGAAGGAGCCAAAAGAGGGGAAAGAAGGAGGCATGGATGGATGAATTTCATTCAGATGTAAGCATCTAAAATAGCACAGATGAACTGTGCTCCAAAAGTGCTTATTCTTGTCTTTTGACTATAAATAGAAACCAGGTGACTAATTCAGGTGGCCACTGAAGATGTCTTAAATCAGGTGCTGTGAATCCCGTTCATGCTGACTGAAGCAAAGCAAGAGAAAGTAAAACTACGAAAGGCAGAAAAAGAGCAAAAGGAGGGAAAAAAAAAAGGCAGGAAAGAAAGCAAGAGAAAGGGTAAGTGGATAGCAAATGGGAAAAAGATGTCAGAGCTGTAATGAGCATAAGATATAGATGTGAGAAATCACTGGACAATGTAAGGCAGGGAAAAGGACAGGGGAGTGAACGAAGAGGGAAAATACAGCAAAGTGTATTATTTCTTGTGATCAAATATAGCAAGAGCTTATTCTCTCCCATGCTCATTCTTTGTAATCCCCAAAGGTGTGAGCTCAGCTCGTGTCCCAGGGAGAAGGACCGGTTGCATATGGCCACTTCGCAGCAGTCAGGTGCTTTATCTTCAGCTTCAATTTCAGTGCTACGTTAAGACTCGGTGTGAACACTGATACCTGACAGTACAGGTCAGACCTGTCTTTTCGTGTCTGCCCTGCAAACACAGACCAAAACTAAGAAGATGAGAGATTTCCTATGAGCTATGCATACAAATATGTAATAGTATTAACTTGGTAAAATGCCATGGTATTCATACATCCTATATCTCATGGGACTGATTTTCTAACACTTGTTAGAAGTGAATTATAAAGAAAGAAAAGATCTTTGCTTTGGGACTGAATTACTAAATACTGCCTGGAAGACTCCTTCATTACATTAATGCCTAAGAACGGGTAGTGCAAAGACTCATCCACCTGATCCTACTCATTAATGTGCCTTTTTTGGCACCTCCTGGCATCAGAGAAATTTCTTGCTGGAGGTCGAGAAGGCTATCAGAGAAATGTACGTGTGAACAGCCCTTCCAGGACTTCATCGTGTGAGGAGAAGAAAAGGTAAAAACAATATTCAGAGCCCAAGAACTAAGTGCTTTGAAAGGGGACTATTTTAACATTCCTAGTTATAGAGCAGGTAGCTTCTGTTTCCTTTCAGAAAGGAGACTGGTAAAAATCGTAACTAAAGGAAAGTTCAAAGCTTGATGCTCATTGTGCGTTTAAGTCTAACAGGCCCAGATAACCAAGA
The DNA here is from genome assembly GCF_964195595.1 of Calonectris borealis. Taxonomy (NCBI): domain Eukaryota; kingdom Metazoa; phylum Chordata; class Aves; order Procellariiformes; family Procellariidae; genus Calonectris; species Calonectris borealis. The sequence continues at coordinate 13,437,529 of NC_134327.1, read as the reverse complement.
CACCTCCTAGCTGCTTGGCCCCCAGCCCAGCAACTGCAGCTTGGCTTAGAGAATGAATGTGAGATGCAGGGCACTCTATTTAATACAAAGGAGTTGTGACATAGTCCTCACACATACGGACCTAGAATATTTGCATTGGATACAGCCACGGAAAAGCAGAACCTTTCTCCTTCTCCCCATCTATCAGGGAATGATTACATTCCCTTTTTTGTGGTCTTCTGCCAAACATTTGACCCAGACTCCTTGGCTTTTGCTACAGTCCCTGGGACTTCCAGATGCTGTCCTATCCAAGCCCGTGGCTGTTTAGCATCCAAAATCTGATAAGATCAGGCACTCTTTGCCCACTATGGCTATGGGCAAAAGCCACTTCTACCAAACCAGACAGCAGAAAGACCCGAGTCTTCTGCCAAACAAAATACCTATAAAGAGAGTCCACACTGATTAAATCAGGGGTTCAAAGGGAAGACATTTCTAATTCCTACAGCTCTTGAGAGTGTGTGTACAGCATGGAGCCGAAGTCTTACCTGTGCTGCAGTTCTTGTACTTCTTGCTCTGGCCATGTAGGACCAATACAAACACCACCAGGAGGATGAGGATCAGACTTGAGAGAGCCATCACCAGCAGAAACCACCACTCCTCATAGAAAGGGGCTTCTGTTTGTGCTGAAAGAGCAAAAAAACAAATAGCAATTCTTCTTTATGCTCCTTCAAAATTTTCTCTTCTTCCCCGCAGTGAACGATGCATCTGTAATAGTGTTCAGGGGAGAGAGGCGTTCAAAGGAGATAACATCGCCTACTCTGCAGTCAGACTTTCAAGGGGCTTGCTGACACTTCCAAGATGGCAAACAGAACCGGAGCATATCACAGTTCCAATGTCTCCGCAAGCATCTTTCACACACCCAGAGCAGCACTCCAGAATTCCTTAGCTAAGAAGTTATCACCAAGTGAAGAGAGGGAGGTTTCTTCCCACAGCTCCGCACACCTTGACTACTGCGGTATGCTTAGTACTCCCCGGGTCAAAGGAACCACTAATATATCCATCATGACCCATGATTATTCCACTTTTTAAGAGGCTTGCCCTGCCAAAATGCTGCTCAGTTGGTCTTTGAAAAATACAGCTAGTGCCAGGGAACAAAGTACACTTGGTTCGGTGTCTTTCGGTACCTCCATTAACTCCAACTTCCAACATTCACTGCTACTCTATACCGTTTCCCCATCAGCTTAGCCAAGCCTGATGTGCAGCACATGGGTATCAATTCAGTTCCCTGGATTTTGTGCAATCTCAAGTAATTTCACCCCATTTGACCTCAATTGGAGACGCAAAATGGTACTAACTTCCCCTTTCTAGAGTTATCTTGGTTCAAAGTAATAAGTATTGTTATTTTCTTGCGGTGATATTCTTTTTGTCAGATTCCCTCAGCTTTATGAAAAAATGCTACTGCTGGAGCACAAGCCAGCAGTTGTATATAATTTCCCTGTAGTCCATAAGGTAAAAGAACACCTGGTAGGAACGGGCGATGCCAGGAGACCAACTTCAACCCCTCGCTATCACTGAACCCAGGTGCTCTCTTCCCAACTGTCCTGAGCCCCGGATCTAAACACAAGTCTGGTGTAAGCCTGATGAGATGAGCTCAAATTTGTTCCAGATCACTGGGTATTCTGCAGCAGTGAAAAGCAGCCACGATCTTTCTTTGGTGGGAGGCCAGTCCAGGCCAATAAAGTTCTCAAGGCAAACTGCACAAGCCATGCTGGGCTGAGCAGATTCAGTGCAATTTATATCTCCCTGCACTAGCTGAAGTGGCCAGCCTAAAAAGCTTTATACTTTTATGACTGTGAATCTCAACGGAAACCTTTTACTTTCATGCAGCGATTTAAGATGAACACTGAAGCATCAAAAGGAGGTGAATTAAATAGTTCTGTTCAAGTGGAGAACTTACAAACAAGCGGTTTATTTATAAAAAGCATCACAAGGAGCTGCATACCCAGCTTCAGAGGAGTAACGTCTTCCAGGAAAGGAAAGACTGACATGATTCCTGAGCCTTTACATTGGGTTATAGCCTCTGTGAAACCACAGATAGGAAAAACACTGACTCTTGGTGTTTGAAGTGGGTTGTCTACGCGCTTGTCCTGAAGGAGAAAAGCAAGGGTAGCACTCTCACTGAAATCCATAGGCAGCTCTCACAGGCTAAGTGGTTAATTGTGTAAGGACAAATGCAGCCGTGATAGCGATAGCAGCATTTGCTACTCTTGCCTGCTGGGTAACTGTTGAATGGTGTTTATGCTTTTCAGAAAGAGATAAAAGCCACTCCAGATACTGGAGCATTGCCAGGTTCTCAGGACTCTCCAGAATTTTGAATCACAAAGCCACTTTATCAGGTTCTTTTATTCCTCTTGTCTGTCTTTGCTGACACAGCAAAGATGAAACATGTCGCTCAAAGGCAACCTGGAGCACAGCTGCCTCTGCAAGGGCAAGAGGAGACCTGAGCACAGCTTTCACGAGGGCAAGCTCTCCCACTTCACAACAGGCCATTGCACTCGAGCTGCCCAGACGTGGCAAGCTGAATGGAATCTGCTTTTCGAGGTATTGAAGTTCCTTCAGAAAACCGGAGTGCCAGGCTGCTCAAAGGGATTTTGGAAGCACGTTTAGGCCATAGCCCTGTTTACTGGGAACAAGCACAAGAGAGCAGGGAGGGTGGGAAGAGCCCGCGAGCATCACAACGAGTGTTCTGATGAAGGGGGACTGGAGGCATCACAGCATACTGGAACTGCCAGCGCAGAGGATATCAGGAATAATTTTGTCAAACTACACTTTTATATTTTTGAGAGCTAAATACAAAATAACACAGAAAATGTTTATCAGAGAACCCTGGGAAAAAAAGAAGGAAGCAGAGTAAACAAAACACCAGACTAGGAAAGGAGAAAAAGCAAACAAATTGCAGACTGTGTAAATTAGTCTTAGGGCAAGAGATCTCTCATATAAACACTCATGAAATTCCTGAGAAGGTTCTTTGTCAAACTTAAAAATGGCACGCACACACGTTCCCTCTTGAGAGTAAAGCATACTGTAATAACAAGCCTTGATTCACCACTATATTACTTTGCTTTTATCCTAAAACAAAACTGCCCTTGATTATTTATTGCAACTAGAGAATCTGGGTTGGTTTTTTTTTCCCCCTCTTCCCCCCCAAGCCCAAGCAATTCCATTGGAAAAGATATTAACAAAAAAATCTATGATTACCTGATACCGCCACAGAGGGAACACTTGGTTCTCCATAGCCAAATTCATTGACAGCGACCACCCGAAATTCATAGGTCACACCCTGTTTGAGTTTGTCCAGGCCGACTGTGTAGGAGGTAGCACTGCGAGGGATGTCCTTCACAAACATATCCCACAGTCCTTCATCTAGGAAAGCAGCAAGGAGAGAAATGGCATGAGCTGTGTGACTTGGCACCTCCTTCTGCTCGTTGAAAAAAAATGGTCATTAATTATCATAGAATCATAGAATCATTAAGGCTGGAAAAGACCTTAAAAAAATTGCGTGCTTCAACCGCAGGCAGTGGACGTGCGTACCTGAACGCTGCTCAGTGATACACAGAAATGTCAGAATGCCCTGCAAGACCCCATCTATAAAGGCATTTATTCATGATGGGGTCTTATAACAGCTCAGATGGAAGAGGTCTCCTCTCAAATCTGCAGCAGCACCCACAGTCACCCGAGCTGCTAGAGCAGCTGCCAGCCGCCTGGGTCCCTCCTGACCAGGGAAGGTCCCCGCAGCAGCATGCCTGTTCTTTGACAGAGCAAGGAAACCCAAAGCCACCTGCTACCTCAGCGAGTCCTAATCGCACAGGTTTTGCCCGCTTTTTCCATTGCAAAACTGACTTCGCTATCGAAGAGCGTAGGCTAGGCTTTGCAAACTAGTGTAAGATTTGGGGCTCGGTGGGAAGTACTGTGGCCTTGCATGAACTGGTGCCTGGTGAACTGGTGTCACTGGAGTGCTGCTTGCTTTACAATATCAACAGCGATATGTCCTTCGCATGTGCTGGCCCACAGCGTGGCACAGAAGCGCAGAGCAAGACAGCCGGCACTGCGCTTCTGTGCCATGCGTTTTTAAACAGGAATGAGTTTTTGCGTGTATTATAAACCTCTCAAAGTTGTTAGAAACACAATGCCATTCTGACGAGAGTGTTTCAGCAGGGTAATCTCGGTTCTCAACAGCCATACTGACATTGATCCTGATGCGCATCCTGACCAGGCACCGTTCTGGTCCCCGATCTGTGCCCGTAATCTTATATTCACTTGACTACAATGGAAAGAACTTTCAACAAGATGGATGCTGTTACCAGTAAGAACAAAACCAACTATAATTAAAAATGTCAGTCAATAATTTTGAGTGCAGGAATCAAACATTAATCTAAACGGACTGCCTTTCAGTAACAACTGGTGCCCAGCGCTTTCGCTGACAAAACGGAGTTACTGTCTCCGCGTGGGGCCAAACTCTCAGCTAGCCTGAGCCAGCGTAGCTCTTATAGATCTGACCTCACAAGCATCCCATTGGGCTTTTACTTTCAGTTATCAAAGCTGTTCGAGCAACGTCTATTTTTCTCTGCATGTCCCACAGCAATGGGAGTACGATGATAACCTCTGCATAGATACGATTCCAGCACAGGAGCTGCCTGCTTTGAAAAAAGTCCTCTGCACTGTGAGATTCGAGCAGCAGCATGACTTCTGTAGCTTGAGGTGTTATCAAGGTAACAATAAAGCAGGAGCCAGCAGCACTACCCTCGGCGACTTGTTCCGCTGCTGCAATGTAAGGCAGGAATCTGTTCTCATTTGCTTTGCGTTTACCTGAGTATAAACTAATTGGAGTCACTGCAGTGATTCCAGAATTGTGCTGGTGTAACGGAGCAAAATTTGGCCCTTAGCCTACTTCTGTGCAACAGGGAATAGCAGCAAAGATGGATTGATTAACACTGCAGGTGCATTTCCATGTGAATGTTTTAGCTTTGGCATCAGTAAATATTGGCTCAGTAATTTGTACCGTGCTGCACGTCTAGCAACACACACAATGACTAACAACCCCCAAACTACATCTTTTCTGATCATTAGGATTGGCAGTCTCAGTGGATGCAAAAAGCAGGCTGAAATGTATTGTTCCAGCTACATTCGAGAAATACCAAAGAACAATAAAAATAGGTAATTTTTCTGTCATGCTTAAAATTCAGACCAATACATTATTCACCAGCATGATCAGAGTATAATGAAGTTATCATAATGTCCCATTGTTATGTATTAGCTGGATATTACAATGGCTATAAAACAAGAGATAAAATATTGACTTCCCTTTTACAGGGCAATAGAAGGCAAGATTATTTCTACCACGTAAAGTTACAATGTAATAAAAAGGGAGCTTGGGATTTAGTTTCTCTGAAGAGGGCGGAGTGAGCGATGCATTTTCAAAGTTAGATTGTTGCAACCACCAATACTAGGAAGATGCATCTCAGACTATAAAATATTGCCATAATTGCTAGAATTGCCTGAGCTTTCATAAACACATTTGTAAACAGCGATAAGAGAATTTGAGCCCATTGTGAATTGTCTGAAAAGCAATTTGTTTGCATTGAAAGCCACTTAAATGGGGGAAGAAAAGGCAACAATAAAAACGAATGCTCAACACTCATAGCAACAAACACAACTCTTCACACATGCACTTTCTTACTCATTTTCTCAAACCTATCAGGGTGCACAGTGCAGAATATCCGACGGACCAAGGAGTGTAAATTTAACCACTCTGTAAAGCTTGCAATAAGTTGGGAAAACTACCCTTGAGAAGTCAACGTTGCATTTCTACACCTCTGTCCCCTTGGCTATGGTGGCGATGGTGTGGGGCAGCAAAGGCTGCTGGTGGATGTTTCTTCAGAGGGTTTCGTGTCTCGCAGGGACTCAGAGGTGCTCCGGCTGATGGCCGTATCTTCTCTGGACCATCCCCCTTTGATTCTTTGAAACAATCTTTGCCCAAACTTTTTTCCTGGGGTAGGAAACAGGTCTTGGCCAAGATGGGACCCAGTGTGTGATCCTCGGGATCCCAGAGAGGTGCTGATGCAGCTACCGTGGTCAGAAATCTGCAGGGTGGCAGCCTGGAAAGGGGGACATCCTTATGTCTGCCCCACTGCTGACCCCAAGCAAATGCTATGCACGGTATAGTTGGTGGCTTCCCAAGCCCTGGCCCACAAGGGTTTTAATTCCAGAGCCTCAATTAATTTATCTTCTCTCCACCTGGAATATTCAGGCCCTTCTTTGCAGACAGAGATGGCAATCAGATATATCCAAACTAAAAAAGCATTTTCTCTCAGTGGTGAACTTTAAGATTAAGTATTGAACACATACTTCTGAATTCATTCACTGCATCTCTTCCTCCATCCCTCAAAACTAGGTTTGCTCTAAATGTTAGAAGTTCAGCTAAAAGGGAATTCATTAGAAGGTCACCTGTGAGAGCAAAGATTGGCCTTTAAGTTCAGTAGAAGATCATTACTACGCTGTACACAGTATTTTCCACTCAGTTTAGGCAGGAAAGATGCACATGCCGTGGTTGGGATATCAACTGGGTATTAACTCACAGAAACCACCGAGAAAAGCAACATTTACAACACCGGACTCCTGCAAAGAGGTGCAAGGCTCAGCCAGCCCCCGTCGCTGTCCTGGGAGAGGCAGCCCGGCCGGCAGCGGGGATGCACTCGCACTGCTCGCAAATGCTTTTCCTTCAGTAACATCTGCCCCTTTCTTCATTTCACATTGCCTTTCACTGGGCACTCGGCCTCTTAAAAAAGGCCTAAATGTGTGACGGAAAAGGGAGGGCTCCTCAAAAAAAAAAATTTTTTCTTTGCTTCTTGTTTCTGTCAATGCTTCACCAGACCCTGCCCCAGCCTTATTTCCTGCTGACGTGAGATTTGATCTTCATCTCCTGGCCTTGACTCCTCCATCCAATTTGGGAGCGAGGCACGTGCATGGGGAGAAGATCTGAATGGCAGGGGAAGGTGAAACCACCTCCGACCTAACACGATGCCCAGCCTGCCCCGGCCGCCCTCCCGGGCCAGGCGCCGGCCATCCTGCGTCGGCGAGGAGCAGCACCGCAGGTTGCAGCCACACACAGCACCCACAGGCCAGCCTGGCTTCACAGGCAATTAATCGGGGTCTCCACGCTGAGTAAAACTGTCAGTCAGTAACGAAGGCTCCCGGCTCTAACTCAGACCACTAACAAACAGCCGCTGTGCTGCGGCCGGGGAGATGGAAAGCTGTCAGTTATTCAGGTCTTAAACTCCTCTTGGAGTAAGAGGAGAGCCGTGCCGTAAAGCTTTCTCCTAATTACACATTAGGAGGTTTATGAGGGGAGAAGCAGCTGAGAGTTAAGGACCGGCTGAACGCGGGTAGTGTTCCTCCTACAGAGGACAAAATTAAAATGTGGATGTATTTGTCAGAGGCAAAGGCCTGGATTATCATGCAAACCAGTGGAAGGACAAGAATGGGAAGTGAAGGCTGACAAACTGTCAGCCTCGGCATGTCGTTCGCAAGCAGAAGCGAACCAAAGGCCCCATGGCAGATGCCGGCAATGCAGCTGCACCCTTCACTTTGAATTTACGGACTTCTGCTGGTTTGTGTCCATGTTTGACACTGCACTCCCTCCTTTGTTTAAAAATAAATAGAAAAGGAAGAAAACATAAAAACATTACTCAAGACACCAGCAAGGAAACTAAAGTGAGATTTGCCCTCGGGGTGTGGGAAGTGAAAACTAGCGTTTCTGGGAAGGACAATCCCCACTCCAAGTAGACGGATTCTTCCCCAAAATGCCTGCTGCCTTCACGGAACTGATCATCGGGGGGAGCAAAAGAAAACACTTTCCTGACTTACCTACGTCCTCATGATTTGTGGCTGATCTGAGGTTTAACTGGCCTGTTCATGCCAGTCAGAGTGCTAGAAATGTTATTATTGGAAGCATGTTAAGATGCAGTTCTCTCCCACTGGGCTTAAGTCATCCCCTGCTTGGGAAACGCAAACAAACAAAACCCAAAACACATCATGGGGAGAGGAAGCAGAAGAGGAAATCTATATCGGCTTGTCCTGGGTCGGAGGCCTTTCCTGAGGCGACACAAGCCCTGAAGCACATTGACCGAACACCTCCATGGCTGCCCGGCAGCTCCAGATGACTGCAGGAGGCAAATACGGGCACGGAGGTGTCAGGCTTGGCAGTTCGGATCCACTTGCACTCCCGGCAGCGTGGATCCCTAGGGCGTTATGCAAAAACACCTGATTTGTAGATAGGGGATAATTGGGAAGGCAAGTCTGCGTGCGACTGCTTGGTACTTTACCTGCCTGCCGTTAAAGCACAGTCCAGAGAGAGCAGCCTTGGATATGGCATGGGGTTGGGAAAAGAGGGGTGAAACCAGCTTCCCCACTCCCTTCAGCAGCACTGGGAACCTTAACATTGTTGTGCCATTTCTGTCTGTTCCTCTGTACGTAAAAACTGAGGACACGATCTAATACCCATTCCTTAGCCAGCCTAGTTGATGTCTAGGGAGTGCTTACGATGGCAGTGACAGAGGCTGCTTAATTGCATTTCTTCTGATGCACAAGGAGCTAAACCGGAATCCATTTCTCTGGGGACAGAGAAGTTGAAGGAAAAGAAAAACTCTTCTGTTTCTGTAATGTCTTCCTCTAGCACAGATCACTCTGGAAAAAATATTGGTTCGCCTGCTCCGTCCCCGTGTCTGAGTATATTCAAAATGCAGAGGAGGTAGTCAGCCTGGTCACCTTCCATAAATCCGGGAGAGAAACGGGGAGATCAAATGAACAATCTCAGCTGCCTGCTGCCACCGCTGCTAAAGCCAGCAGGGCAGCCGGAGCCCTGGGAGACACAGCAGGGCACTGAAAAATTCAAAGGGAAGTGACAAAAGGGGGTAGGGTTTGCCATTTCTGACAGAAAGCCACCCTCCTACTCTGATGGAAGAGTCTTGGCAGGGAGCTACAGCAGGGAAAATGAGATGATACAGCATTTAACGTTTGGGGTAATGAGGCCTGTAATAGATGACACTTGAGATGTGAAACACTAAGGTAGTGGTATTGCATTTAAATATTGGCAACAAGCTAAAGCTTTTCATCTGTCTGTTCGATACCCCTTTTTTGATCTCACAGGGATGAATGTACCTTTTCCTTCCTTGATTTTATGTGAAGGGCACGAGTCAACTGCTCTTCTCTCGGACAACTCCTTAAAAACAAAGGTTGCTCCAATCCACGCTCTACTACCCATACGAATCAATGTGCAGAAGCAAATTCTTAGAATTATATTAAAACACAAGCTGCTCTGAATGACCAGCCCTGACAGGAGGAATTAGTTCCCTGCTTTTGTTAAGCTCGTAGTTCAGATTTCAAACTCCTCCATGCAGAGATGAGGAAGAAAAGCGGAGCAGAAAGGAAGCCGACGCTTGGGTGAAATAAGCAAAGGTTCCAATTAGGCTGCCTCCTCTCTGGATCGCATTTCACGCTTCCTACAGCTGCAACCAGAACGAAGGATGAGAATCCAGCATACAAATGCCTAGTTCATTTGCTACAGCAGCATGAATAGGATTAAAATAATCTGAAGAGGAATTAAATGCCTCAACAGTCAGGTTGCAAGAGCAGGAGAATGAGACCTCTTCTGTGCGTTTCCAGGATCAGTGGAGCGGGGCCAGCAGAAGTGACCCAGGGTTAATGCAGCTCAGACCTGCCTTGGAGGGACTATTTTCTTCCTACTCAAAAAGACTGGGCCACAAATCCTACATCCTTAGCCATGAACTGTAAAATGTTCGTTCACGTCCAGCGGTGAGACAAGCCCAGGAACATCGGATGAGTTTGCAATGTCACCACTCGCACAAGTTGATTTTCCAGCTTGCAGACAATCTGTACATGGGCTGCAGGTTTCCCTCTAAAACCCTCTTACTCAAAAAACCCTCTCTGGGAGACTTAAGCTGGTAAGTCAACTTCAATGAACAGTTCCAGTTTAACTTGCTATCTAAACAATGCTGTTCAAATAAGACAGGATATTTTCTACCTATGAAGAAATAAGGGCAGAAATCAATAAGTTGATGTAAGGGAAATAAAAGCACACCTCTAATTAAAAAAACCCCTTGACTTCTCTGGGAAACCCCAGCGCTTTGAGATGGTACACATTTTCCTTCACTTTGTTTTGAAAACAATTGGCAAGTAAATGACAGAAATTAAGAAAAAAATTTAGGGTCACAGCAAAGCCTCACCTACAGAGCAAATTCTATCAGATGCAATCATGGAAATTTGCATCTTCAGTGATGACCACAGAAATGCAGGCAATGATTTTGTTACTGGTCTCATTAAAGGTAATTAAAATAATTGGTTTTAAATGCAACCTTACATCCAAGACACATACAAGAAACACAGTTAGGACCCTTTATGTAATCAAACAGATAAGCATTCATTTAATCAATATATAATCAAGCAAGGGGCAAGCACCTAGAAGTGAAAAAGGAAAGAACAAGCAGCCAACATGGATATGTCAAGTATAAATTGTGTCTAATTTCCTTCTGTGACAGGGTAGCAGACCTTGTCAATAGAGGAGAAAGAGCAGACATCATCTATCCTGACTTCAGCAAAGCTTTTGACATCGTGACATTCAAACATGGCCTACGTGAAACAAGTGTCTGGTAGATGCATCACCGGCTGCAAAACTGTACTTGGCAAATGGTTATCAACATTCACTGTCAGAGTGGAGGGAAATCATCAAGTGAGATTACACAGGGGTCTGGCAGCATTCACTGGTTTTTGTTAATGACTTCGTTACTGGAAAGTGTGCGCTTATTGAATTTGCAAGGGGTAGCAAGCTGGGAGAGGCTGTGAACAGGCTGGAGCATACGCCTACTTTTAAAATGACAGTGTCCAACTGGGGAAATATTCTGGAAAAAGCAGAGAGCAGCTTCAGTAAGATGCAAATCCCAGAAGCAAAAGAGCTCTGCGAAAGCACCAAGAAAAACTGTGGTGATGGGAGGAGGATTCCTTTCTCCCTCCCAGTGCCCTCCCTGCAGAACAAATGGGGAAAGAGATGCATACGTGGTGCTAAAGTCCTGGCCCTGTTATTAACAGTAAAATAGTAATTATCTGCTGTGTTCTGCTGCAGAGGAGAACAGATTTCTATCTGTGGTCCTCAAAATACAGTTTGCAAGTACTTATTGGTCCTTGCGCATGAAAGATGCTGTAAGCATTTAACTGAGTTTTAATTATTAACTATATTAGCTCATCAGTTGGATGATTTACCAGTGATTTAGTACAGTGAAAGCCAGAGCACTCAGGGCAATTTTCTGTGACTGCTCCTAAACAGGAGAAAATCTGCTGAACGACATAATAAACCAGCAACGGTTTAATACTGGTTGGCGATAGCGTTCTCTCACAAAATCCCATTACCTTACTGGGATGACAAACGACCTCTCCACCGCAGGATGGGTTTCAGCATGGACTGAAGGAAGGGAACTCATGACATCAAGCTTCCCATGTTTCCCATGGCTTACCTGAGGGCCGTGCCTCTATAATGTACCCAGTTGTGGGTTTTTCTCCTGAATCTCCCTCAGTCCATTGTAGCGTCAGCCCAGAAGCAGATTTTGTCACCAGAATTTCCTGAGGGGAGCCGGGAGACCCTGAAGAATGAAATGAGAATAGCAAATGGTGGTATCACAGACAGACTGCAGTATTCTTCATTTTTTCTACTGATATAGGGGAAAAAAATTACCTAGAAGTATTGATCAACATATAGGCAACATAAACCAGCTCAATGGGCTATTGACCTAAATTTTTCACTAGTTCTAGTGCCAGCAGTTACATATCAATGGCTGGGGTTCTTGGTGTTAAGAAGGAAAGAGAAAAAACGCTCTCATTTTAACCATTATTATATCTGCAGCGTTTGCACATTGTCACTGCTATTTCTGACTTCAGAGGTGAAACCAGCCTCCGAGTTTCAGGGAGCGGTTCGTGGGGACAGCCGCCTGCCCGTTCGCTTGGGAAGATGCCACGGCCATGCTAGAGAGAATTCCTGCTTTATACTGTCTGTGGTGGGGCATGAGAGTTAGATGGTGGATCCACAGTGCTGCTGTCCCAGATAACGGGTACGGAGGGTACCGTGATAAAATGAAAGCTTGCTGGCACCCAGAAGGGTGGAACTGCCAGTTGTGGCTCTGATGGAGGGAGCAAATATTTCCCTAGGCTGGGAAAAAAGCAAAAATCAGAAATGTGACCATTTCATTGATGTTCTGTGATTTACTGGACAGGCTTGTATCATTGGAGTGCATTTGCCTTGTTAGATTATCTTGTTATTTATCAAAATCACTGATCAAATAAGAAAACAAACTCTTCTGGTACACACATTGAACCAAGCTGGTGTTCAGCCTGTACCTCCTCTTGATGTATCAGGAAATTCGCAGACCTATCCCCCTGGATAAGCCAAAGTGTCAGGAGAGAATAATTGTAAATTCTTTCTGGCTTTACATCCAGGAACCTCTGCTGGTTTCGGCAGAGTTATTCCAGTTCTGACTCCACCGCAGAGCAGTACAGTCAGAATTATGCACCGCGCTGTCAGGCTGCAGCTTTGAAATCCCTGGCTGGCCCATTTGTGTTATGATTTATTCACGCTGTTTTGTTTATTCACATCAGACTTCTAGATTTCAGGAAAAAAGGAAACATGTTTTTCATGGGCAGTTACGAAACCCACTGAATCATGTCCTGAGCTCCTGTGATTCAACTTTTCCTTGGTTTAGAAATTCACGTTAAGCCCTGAGTGCACCATTCCCCGCTGTTGGACCGTGTTTGTGTAACTGATCTGACTTGCGACATGGTTTTACGGTTCCACTTACCTTCTGCCGGCCCAGCTGTGACGTTGGCTTGCAGTTCAGGTCCATAGGCGATGGTTCGGGCTTGCACTCTGAATAAGTAAGTCACGCCCTTGGTGAGATCTCGGACCTTCAACCAGCGTTGCCAGTTCCCTTTAATGTCGACGGTCACCACCTTACTCACCCCTGGAACAGCCATGCAGATAAAAAAATAAGAGAAGGTTGCAATGCAAAAAAAGAAATCAAGTGGAGCTTATTACATCTAGATGGCAAGTAAAATTATCTAACAGTTTGCTAAGAAAGTATTTCTTACAATTAGAAGGAGTTTAAGTAGTGATAATAGCCAATTTTCAGCACTGATAAGTATAATTAGAGTTTAAGCTTGATAAGTGGGTACTGACAAGAAAAAAACCTTACAACACAACTGGGAAATTACCAAGAGACTACACGCAACTTCACTAATTACTCTGGGAAGAAAGGAGGAGGTAAAGGAAGAGGACTGCATGTTGCAGATTGCTTCCTAAGCAAGCGTTTCTCCACTGCTTCTTTGCCAAGTAACCTGCAACATTGCCTGGAGGAGGGAACAAGGGCCAGGTTCTTTCCTTTCATCTTGTCCTGTCCTTTCCACCATTACCAAGCGAATGCAGAATGAAGGATGTATATCTCACAGGTAATTTGCGGGTGTAAATACCACTGCAAGAGTGGGTGCAATCAAAGCACTCTTAGCTTGGACAAGGCTGAAGTCATGACTTGTGTTTCACTCTTCTCACTCTCTAAGAATTTTTCTTACACGGAAGAATTAATAGCAGTGCTGTTTCCTTCATCAATGTTCATAGCCAGTTTCACGTTTAGGTTCTCAATGCTACACAAAGGGCAGAGCGGCAATGAGTGCTCTGAAAACAAAAAATCTCGTTTTCATTAAAATTTTCTGAAAGTAAGTCAATGGAAAGAATTTGATTTATAAAACATTTTACAGAACACAAAGTTGAGTTTACAGAGTCCTTCTGGCATTTTTCTGGTTCTGTAGAAGTACCTAACTGTGCTGGTGTTGGCTGGGATAGAGTTAATTTTCTTCACAGTAGCTGGTGTGGGGCTGTTTTGGATTTGTGCTGGAAACAGCGTTGATAACCCAGGGATGTTTCGTTCCTGCTGAGCAGGGCTTACACACAGTCAAGGCCTTTTCTGCTCCTCACCCCACCCCACCAGCGAGCAGGCTGGGGGTGCACAAGGAGCTGGGAGGGGACACGGCTGGGACAGCTGACCCCAGCTGACCAAAGGGATATTCCATACCATATTCCATACCATACGACGTCATGCTCAGTATGTAAAGCTGGGGGAGGAAGGAGGAAGGGGGGACATTCGGAGTGATGGTGTTTGTCTTCCCAAGTAACGGTTACGCGTGATGGAGCCCTGCTTTCCTGGGGATGGCTGAACACCTGCCTGCCGGTGGGAAGGATGAATGAATTCCTTGGTTTGCTTTGCTTGTGTGCACGGCTTTTGCTTTACCTGTTCTTTATCTCAGCCCACGAGTTTTCTCACTTTTACTCTTCCGATTCTCTCCCCCATCCCACGGGGGGAGTGAGCGAGCGGCTGGGTGGGGCTGGGTTGCCGGCTGGGGTTAAACCACAACAATAACACATTTCAAGCCAAGAAGATAGGAAGCAGAAAAATGTTTTTCCCATTAGAGAAGGCAGCTTGCTAGTTTGTCTTTCCATAAAAATGCAGAAGGAAGATTTTTTTCAATCCAGATGCTTATTTTATGCAAATCAAGATGCTTCTTTCAGTTTTTATCAGTTAAATAAAGAATAACGTCCAAGTGGTTTCTGTTCAAAGTTTTCTCCCTGATACAATTTATAACTCGGGGAATCTTTCCTTGGTTAACGAGCAAGCAGTAAAAGTGCTCCCTCCTTCCCTAGGTGTACTACTTCATTTCTCCAAGACGAGTCAGGAAGCATTTGTCCTGAAGTTATGTTCCAAAAAAAAGGAACTGTTAAAAAAGGCTCCAGGGCAATTTTGTTATCTATTTTTGTGTAAAACATAACACTGTAAACAAACAATAAAAGGTCAAACAGTGAGAAGACTGTGCTAAAGAATAGATCGCTGTTAGAAAGTTTTGCAAAATACACAGGTTTGAAATGGTGGCTTGTGAGTGGGAAGGCAGGAGGGGTCACAACGGCGAGGATGCTCAGCCGAAAATCGCGAATGGGTGAAAAGTCAAAAGATGCAGGAAAAAAGCTCCAGGGGGTCTGGTCCATCCATATCGTTGTGTTGTAGTGCTGGCACGGAGGAACGCGAGACCTGGGGCTGGAAGGATCCTCTGGGATTGTGGGGTCTGGCAGCTGCCAGCCCCGCAAGCCTCGCTGCCTGCATTCAGCACCGTTACGTGCTCCATCTTCAAATGAGTTTGGCTTTACCTTGTTCTCTAAATAAAGGAGCGTGGCTTTTCTATCGGAGGAAAATGATGGCATCGAGGGAGGGATTACTTACCACGGTGGGAGAATAAATATGTTTGCTGAGAGAAAAATGCTGGGACAAGAGCAAATGGGTAGGAACTGGAAAATAAATGTAGGCAAAAATTTAGAATTTGAGGAAAAGCCCTCCATAACCTCCCTGCTCACATCAGAAATCTTCTACAAGGGAAGGAGAGACAAACTGGAGTTAGAGATAGCACAGGCAGAGATGAGGAAGAGAAGAAAAGAAAACAAAGATTCTGAGGATGTTAAGTCAAATGCGCGCAGAGAAAACATGATCTGACACTTCCATATTTTCAGGGGAAAAAATGTATTCTTAAACCTTGTGTAGGAATGAATAAAAGGCAGGAAATGCCCAAACAGCCGAACCTCCTGCATACCCTGTGCACATTTCTTGGTCAGAATTAGAAATGCTTTCTGCATTAGCTCTTTGTGCTCAGACCTGCCAGCCATAAAGGCTGAAAGTGCTTTTATTCTCATGTTTTCATTCCTGAATATAACTTTCTCAGTGCATGAGACATGGATATTCAGACAATATAGATCTTTATTCCTTACAGAAGCAAATATGAGTGATTGATATCCTTATTTCTTTGGAAAAGAGTTTAAAATGGATTGGCAATGGCTGAAATTACTCTCCCTGCTGTCACACTGCCAAAGCTGGACATCCTATTGAACTATTGGCGATCTACCAGGAACATAAAAATATTAATAAGACCATCCACAAACTTTGTAGCCTTTTCTAATTCACCTTTGGAATGAATTTACATTTGTTTTCAGAGAAATTGCCAAATCCTTCTCTGTTGCTGTTCTGGCAAATTAATGAAACATTTGTGGCCACCACATTGTTGTGCTCTAGCTTAAATCTAGTGCTGGGTTAAAAATGCTGCCTGAAAACTCCGTGTAAACAGACACAACTAAACCTCCATCACAGTTATTCCGCCTTGTCAAAAGCGGCGGTGGTACCAGTGATAACTAGCGCATTTGATGCCCTGGCAATCTTTGTGATAACAGAAGTGACACATGATGTGATAAGCATCACAAATGTGTCTGATGACTATTCTGGGATGGAGTCTACTCAGCAATTTCAAAGCGCAACGCGGGGAGACAATCAGGCACTCTCAGGCTGAGTTTCCTCTTCGCCCATACTAGGTAACGACGGCCGCAAAATGACTTTTCAAATCACACAGAATATAGTTTGTGCAAGAAAATGAGAGAGGACAGACAAAAGCTATATTCCACAATATTATCATTTGCTGAACAGTTTTGGCAAAAGCGGAATTGTTTTACTTACCCTCTGCCACCTGGCTTCTCTTGGAAATCGGCAGAGAGCAACTAGGAAATTGGGCAGAGATAAAAGATACTACAGTGCTTTTCTGTCATTTCTCCATGAATATGTATGATCGGAGGTCTTTCTTACCCTGGACGGGAGCCAAAGGCTCATAGACTACTCGATAACCCTGCAGGACTCCATTTGCTGCTGTCGGCTCGCCCCACGACACATTGAGCGTAGTGCAAGTGATTTCAGAGAATGCCAAGAAGCTGGGAGCACTGGGTGCTGAAAGGATTACAAATAGATTGAATTGCAGTAGGAGTAGTCAATCTGATATACATATATATTATAAAACACTGGTTTATTTGCCCAGCCTAAATCTAAAGGAAACAAGCTGAGAATGGGATTTGCCAATTGTATCCAAATGTCCTGTAATCAGTCAGAAGCCCAGCCTGTCCTAAAAAAAAACAGCCACTCAGCTGCAAAGCTGAACCTCAAAGGCAAGCAAGGAGATAGGACGCAGAAGGGTGCTACGTGAGCATACAGCCCGCGGGCACACCTCCTCTTCATAGCCACCACCAAGGGCACTGCCTTCACCCTTCGCTGGAGGGCTCCCACCACGGTCACGTCCAGCACAGACTGACTGGGTGGCTGCTGATCCAGCTTTGGAAAAAAAAAAAAAAAAAAAAAAAAAAAAAAAAGGAGGAATTATAAAAAGCACAATAATTCTCTCTCAGGACCAACTGGGCAATTTCTAGGCACTGGAGATGAGTTCCTTCAGATTTTCAGATGTGATAGCAGAGGCCAGAAACAGACCCACAGACAGTTTCCTTCTGGACCAGCTTGTGAAGGGACTGGTCCTTCTGCCAGTCCATTCCCATTTCCACTGTATCGTTCCCTTTCCCACATGGTCCACTTATTTGATCCCTTTTTTCCCCGCCAAGACCATTACAATGTAATGACCCACCCGAAAGCTAAATCCAAACACCAGTGCCCTCCTTTATCCACCAGTTTCCCTTAGCCACTGCCCAGTTACATTCTGGTCATCACCAAGCCTGTGCTTTGAGACAAGACGACGATCCCATACCCGCCTGGTGCGTCCTGCCCTGCGAGGGGCTGCTCCTGGGGCCGTCCCCAGCTGCGTTGAAAGCGGAGATGCAGACCATGTACCGCGTGTGGCTGGTCAGGTTTTTGAGCCGGACGGTTGTCTCCGGGAGGAAAAGGACCTTCACTTTCTCCGTGTCATTTTGGATGTCGCTCTCCCAGTAATAAATCTGTTGGGACAGTAAGATGCTTTAGCATATCCTACACCTAGAAAATATCTGGGCATTGCAGCTATAAAAGATCAGGAAGATGGCGCAGTCTTGCTCTGGACTCCTCCGTTAAATGGGATACTAATGCTTTTCACCACGTGTCCAATCTTTTCTCTTCCTTTGGCAAATTCCCCCGAGTCCAGTGACCACGTAGCCGAGTACATCACTCAAAAATTGAGCACAGGCTCCATAGAGAACATGGCCTAATAACAGCAGATATGAGCTGCCAGAGTTCAGCGATGAGAGGTCAGTTTTTAAATTCTCCCTGAAATGCTAGCTGCCTGTCAGCATGGGCATCCTGATACGATGGTCCGTGATTCCCCTCTGCGTGCACACAACGGTTTCACCATTTGTGTTCACAGGACAGCCAAGCAAATGCCTCCCTGAAGAGGGTAAGTAAAGACTTTGCCTAAAGTTCCTTGAGGTACTTTTCCCCATTCTTCCCTTACATAATTTTTATCCTGATGCCATAAAATTAGGCTTTGGAGAAGTTGTTTCCAAGAGGAAAAGTGGTGCCAGCCCTACTTATTGGACGGGCCTGGCAGCGAGAGCATTACAACAGGCCAAAGCAAGCCAGAAAGTTGAGAGAACGAGCCAAGGCAAGACTCCACCTTGGCTCTACAAGCCAAGCTGTTAGAGCCATCTATATACGTACAAAAGGAAAAGAACATGAATTGATATATAAGGATGCTTGTTACTGCCAAGAAAGGATGCCAGATTATTCACATTGGCTTGGCTTTTCTTCGCTTATGTACCTAAATTCATGGAGAGAGGCAGAGCCAGACACTGAACACAAGCCAAGCTCCAGTGTTTGTAGACTTGCCCATTTCCACTCTCTGAGGGTCCATTCTCATGCTGGAGAAGCTAAACAACATGCCTCGGCAACGCGCTCATCTCCTATGAACCAAATGCAATTAATGCTATGATTTAATTTTGTTAAAGTTAAGGAAATGAAATAATTCTTCCGAAATCTGACCTGGCTCAGGCTTCTAGCTTGGACAATGTTCTGCTTTTCCTAATGGCTTGTAACATTTGACAGATAGAAAGCTCAGTTAATTTTCTTCAATACATTTCTTGCCCCTGGCTCTTGTGTGTCTGTTGCTTTTGGGAGCAGATATGTTGCCTGCATTAAGTGGAGCTGCCTCCTTATCTGCATACCCTGTTTCCCCACGCTCTCCTCCTCAAATAGCAACACACTTTTCCTTTTCTCGCCCCCGCGCCAATCTCATTCTCTTTCTTTTGGTTTTGGGACGCAGTGCCATTTCCGTACTGCAGTCTGAATGCTGTTTTAATTTGCCTTATGCAGTGAGGGCAACTGTAGTTTGCAGAGCTATCTCACAAGCAATAGCAACGCCAAGCAAGGTAAATGAAACCAGTAGAAACAGGAGGATTGCCTTGTAGCCTTGGATGTTCCCATTTTGGCTGTCGGCAGGAGGGGGGTCCCAGGTGAGCTCCATCTGGCTTGCAGAAAGGGAGTTTACTTGGATGTTCTGTGGGGCCAGCGCTGGTGCTAGAGAGGAAGGAGGACAGAAGAATTAATAGTGCCAAGCAGAACTAGTTCATATCCACATTGCAATTTTCCATTTGCGGAAGGACCCAGGACAGACTCTGTTTACGCCACACGTCAGCTAACAGAGTCAGCCCTGGAGGTATCTATATCACAGGGAGGTCTCGGCACGCGTGGACCAAGGAGCAGCCGAGCCACCAGACGTGGTTACGTTCTGTCCCACACAGACTGGGTTAGACATTGAATCAACTCAATCCTGCCAGCAGCTTTGGAAAAGAAAGGAGAATTTTGTCTTCATTCTACAGTAGCGGTCGGGGCTTGCCTTTGGCAGTGACACTGCGCTCCTGACCGACCACTCTTGAAAGTAACTGGGAGCAACGCAGCCCCCGAGCCGCCGTCAGCCTGGCCTCCCACTCAGCAGCACGTCTTTATAACAGCCTGTTCGCAAGGCTCCAAGACTTAGGGCCAAAATACTGTCTAAAATTACCTCCAAAACGAGTCAGACGCTAATCAATTCAACTAATATTTTATGTATGACAAAATGACTTTTAGTTGGCTACTTGTTAGCTCTGCTTTGATTACACCTTCACATGTACATGCTGGCCCTCTTTGGCTCCCGATGGCATTTCTTCTTTGCATTGTGCTGTGCTAGAAAACTAATCTTTGAGTGCACCTGGGTCACACCATCCTTCCCTTTGTCGGGATCCAACTTGGTGCAGGTGGATTTTCTTCCCCAGCGGCTAGCAAGGACAGTCTGTTTTCCCGACCTGCTGTCTCTGCCTCCGGCAGGTCTTAACAAACCAGCACATGTTCTGTTTACAGAAGAGGTGCCGGAGCGTGTCCTGTTCAAACTCCAGAAGTAGGAAGAGAAAGGCAGGGCGAAGGGGACACTCCTCCTTTCTCCGTGTTCACGGTGCTGTAGCCTTCACCCAGACCACCTGAGAAAGCTGCCTCTTTTCTCTCTGCCCCTTTATGGGCCATAAATAGAAGCGATAAAACATTCACTACTCGAGTTAGATAGCCGCGGTTATCTGGTTCCTCTGGAGACTCCTTTCTTTAGAGAGAATGACCTTCATAAGTCACACTTTTCAACCACTACTCCCTCCCCCCAGAGTTATAAAATAAAATAGTAATTAACACCCACTCAGCCTGACACCAACTATTTATTTTGTTCTAACTGTGTGGTTTCCATATTATCACTGCCCACCCTGCCGTTAATGGAAATGTTAATAACCAGCGCCAGGTTGTTGTGACAGATGCTTGGGCTCATTATCAGAAATTCTTATTTACCGCTCCATTAAACGACAGAATCGCACAAAAAACCAATTCAATCAAAACTAACTGGAGGAATTTTAACAGCCACATTAATAATCCAAAACATAAATAAAGTTAATGTCTTCTGCATGTTTGCCATCGGCAACTCTATTGCAAAATTATTGCTGTACAATTAAAACATGAAAGGCAAAATTGAAAATAGCCTTTACCCCAGTGCTCAGTTAAAACTGTTTGTTTATTACATTTTTTTGTTTCCTTTTCAGCTGGATGTAGCGAATGCACGAGGTGACAATGACCATCAGTAAAATACAGCTTGTTCACAGGGGTGCACTCGTCTAATTGCTGCCCTGTCTTCTGCACTTCGCCGGAGGAGCGAAGGGAGCAGCAAGCCGGCTGGCTGCCTGCCTTCAGTGCCAACGTAGCACCGTTCCGTTAGGGACCGAAAATCTCAAGATTTTGAGGCTTTCACAGCACACATCAGAGTGCGAGGCCCAACCGATCACACAGTACAAACCTGAAAATACAACTCGGAGATTTGCAGATGATGACATGCTCAGGGAAACAGGAATATGTACAATCGCAGAAGAAAATGGATCACTTTAGCAATGCATTTTCTTTCGAGGTAGTGACACTACTGCCTGTCCTGAGCTGACAGCTTCAAAGTGCTCTCAATACCCAGGTCTGAAGCAGCATCTACAATAGCATTTTTCTTTGGATCCCATGTGCCAGCCTGCAACAATTGCTGCTTCCGAGATGCGACCATTAGAAGAGCCGGCGTGCGCAGCCTGCTGCCAGAGAAACACCGCTTTTCGTCAAACCCTTTTTGGAGCACGTCTAAGAAACACAATGGTTAAAAACTGCCAGTGATCATTCTCCACTGACACGCTCGCTGCTGGAGCTGCACTTTTGCTGGCACGGCGGTGGAAAATTTGATGGGAAGAAAAAAAAGCAAAAAGACGATGTGGAAAAAGACATTTCTCTTCGCTACCCCAGAGCCTCGACGAGATGCAAATTGTTTGGTTTTGTGCCCTGTGAGTCTGGCCCTCTGTTCAACTTTCAAAGGCTGATGTGTCCCTCCTCTTCTAAGCACAGATTTCTTGTTGACAGCAAGGGACAGCAGAAAAGTGCTGTTGATGCTTGATGTGGCTCTGTGCAGACAGCACGTTACATTAAGGGTGAAATGAAATACTTCAAAAAGATGGAAACGCATCCCTAAAGGCTCTACCTGTTTGAAACCCCAAACCATTCACTGATCTATGGCCAGCCTGTGCCAATAAAAGCAAGTGCATTTTAAAGGTGAATTCAAAAGCCTTTTACCTTCTAGGAATGCAGTTCAAGATTACTGAGCTCTGAATTTTTTCACGGCTGTTGGAATCACGAATACATAAAAAGCAAGGTTAAAGCTGCATACCTCACACTGCTTTAGGTGTTAGTGACATTATCAACTATAGCAGGAGTGACACAGACCCCTGAGGGTCCAAACTCAGCTCTTGGCAGGTGGAAAGCATTTCACTTTCCCTGAAAAAGAAGTATGTATTCATGAAGTCTAATTCTGTGCACGTATCCTGCCTTGGAATTCATGCAGATATTTGTAAACTTTTCTTTTCTTATCTGATTTCAATTCACCTTTGAGATTGTCTCCTTGAAACTCTCTCTCAGCCAAAAAGTAAGGAGAAAGGCTGAGCAGGTTGTATAGTAATTAGTAAAAAACCATCACCATCTATGTGCTGGGATGATATTGGCAGGATCATGTAAAGACAACAAATCTATCTGGAAATGCAAGAGAGAGTCAAAATGAGCCCATGAATAAAGTTACACATCTAAAGCCACATTTAAACATATCACTGCCCTCATTTTCCAGTCGTACTGAACAGCCTCTGCTCACACCACAGTCAATTTGAGCTTGCAAATGCTTATAACCTTTAAAGAGAAGGTGCTTAAAGTCCCCAGTGGCCTGCCCGCACCAGAGCTCCGCGCATGGCAGAAGCTTCACGTTAGTTTTTCTCGCTGCTTGCTTGGGATATTTGCTCTCTGGGCTGTGTGGCACCGAGAGCTTTTCATCAATATGAAACTACTATTCCTTTTCTTAGTGACAGTTGCCACGATGCTCTGTAGCACAGGTAGGCTACAAATCCTTGTGATTCATTGGGTAAACTTAATAACTCTTTTTATGAAGCATTCGTTGCAGCTCTTACATCTGCTCCAATTTCTGGGTAGCAAAGGATTTCTCCTCTACTGATTTTCTAATTGTTCCTATAATGCCAGTATTATGTCAGAAAATTCACAGACAAGTCTGGGACAAGATTCCCCGATTCTCATGCCATTTAAATAAATATGCAGGCAAAAAATGAGGAGAAAAATGCAATGAAAGAGACTGAAGATTTTCTGTGCATCAGCTTGATCCCGCAGTTCCAAACAATCCCAAGCAAATTTCTGTTTTCTAAAGACCTCTGATCTTTTTCTAGCTAGCAAGCATTTTGCCCCCAGTTCATCAAAGCATGCTTTTGTGAACATGCCTGCTTTTATTCCCTAGTAATCAATATATTTGCATTTCAGTGTTAGCACCTAGAGGCCAGAATCTCATTGCACAATGTGTTGCATAAACACAGAACAAAGAGACAGCTCCAGGCCTAAAAAGCCTCTAATCTGTATGTCTACACATTATAATGGAGGGGTGGTTGCAGCATGTTCTGATGTATCAGCTGTAATCTCACCCACCTAGTGAGTAACAACAAGAGAGAAGACACAGCAATATTCAGTGTAGCGTGTGCTGACAATTAAAGCATGCACACGCAGCACCTCCAAAGTTTACACACCGGTTCCTGGCACACACAGTCATGGAAAATAGAGCTGGAAAGGATTTGGAGAGGGCTCAGACATCCATCCTCCTGCGTCACACCGGGATCAGCTCGGCTGGTCAGATGTTTGTGTAATCTCGATCCATGACCTCTTTCCAGATTCCCCCCCCATCCCCACACAAACTCTGCCAGCATATCCCTATTTTAATAACTCTTAAAATAACTCTCAGGATGCTTTTTTTTTTTTTTAAAAAAAAAAGAAGTCTAGCCTAAATCATCCTCGCTGTATTGAAGTTCTGTCCCTGCAGCGGCATGGAGAACAGATTGTTTCTTCTCCTGTTGCAGCCACTGCCCTCAAGTTATGGCGTAGATAAGCAACAGTTAAGTGGGTTATAAAAGCCAAACACAACAAAACAAACAGAAGGTCACAAGATAAAACAGCGAGATTGATCTGCAGAATGGGCAAAGCGAAATGCAAGAGGTTTTCTTGCATTACGGGCTTAGAGAAGGAACGGAAGGACGGTACCTCCCAAGAAAGAACAAAGCGGTGTATCTGCAGATGTTTGCAGTCACTCCTTCCACGAAGGAGAAGCAGCACGAGAGAAAAAAGTTCAGTGTTTATCGGCCATTTTCTCACAGGGTCTGCGAAAGAGAGGTGGGAGTGAGGAACGCCTTCCCTGTGCAGCAGTACCTCTGTGCCATCAGGAATGCTGCGTGAGCAATGCTGATGAGTTCAATAACAATTAGTTAATTGTGCTTCAAAAACAGCTACTTCGAAGCTGCTTTCCTCTGTGACAAAGCAGCACGAGCTATATTTAGAACGTAAAAGATGTTTCCCACCAATTTCTGGCTGTTTTAAGCTAGGCTACATTTTGTGATGGAAGTACGTGCTTTTTCCAAGGACTGCACTTTCTGGTGTTGCTCAGATGTATTTCAGATGCAATAAGACATACAAAAGACGTGGGTTCTTAACCCTTCCAACGCAACTCCATTTGCTAACGTTGGACCTGAGTGCTCCTACCCTCTTATTCAGGCATGACAATTTGGCACCAAAACCCAGTGCTCTGCCAGTTATTGACTTCAGCAGGCTTGTGTCACCCTGCAATTTGAAATGAGTCTCAGGAAAGGAGCAATCTGGTCTCCCCCATCTTTGAGAAGCCCAACCTCCTACTGGGGGGATGTGTGTGTGTGTAAAGCAGCTGGAAATAGCCAGGTTTTAATAGGAAACAATCCTTTTTTGGGGGATGTTGATATATGTGATATATGTGTTGATTTACATGGTTGCATAGATCAGTGTAAGAGAAATGGAAACATTTCCTAGTGTACAAGAGACCGATGGAAGTCAATACAAGAACAATTTGAACAGCATCTCTCTCACCCTCATGAACACTGATGAAAAGGGAGCACAATCTAATCGATGCAAAAATAGAAAGATAAACAGACAAACCTACCTTGGTGGAGAAGAACGGGTGGAGAGGAGAAAGAGAATAGCTGTCAGGATGGGGACTTTGGGAATCTAGCATACCCGCAATTGCTTTACTCTCTGCCGTGTTATCCAGTAGGCAAACCTTCACTTAGTAGAGTAGCTGCATTTTGCCACATCAAAATTTTAAGAGTATTAAAGACATAAAAAAGCATAAATAAAAGCAGCTGCAAAGGATACCCAAACATAACATCCCCAGCTTCTTTGCTTAGCACTGGGAAGCTTCCCAGCATTGACTAGGCATGTCTTCAGCATCTGCAGAGATATGAGGGGGAGGCGGGGGTGGAAGGAGGAAAGAGGGAGAGATGACATTCGCTGCACATATCGGAAAAACACTGAAATGAAACAAGGACTAGAAATGGAGTATCCTTTCCACGGACCCAGACTCCAGGAGGTTATCTGCCCAATGCCATTTTTTGAACTGAGGAGGCAATCATGTTCTGAGGAAACCTCCACGGATATAACTTATTCATGAAGAACCTTCATAAATTGGCAAGCGACTCAAGCAGAAGTAATTCTCATCCTTCCCTCACCATCCCTTCCAGCGGTGGTGAAAACACTGTTGCTGTGATTACTAATCTTTTAATATGGGGTTCAGATTTCCCAATGAGCCATGTGCAATCCAGGATTTTCGTGGGACAGAGTCGACCTGAGTGATGCAGAAAAAGTTACCGTGAACACATTACAATGCCCACAACCCAGGCGAATCTCATGGAGCAGTACTGTGAAATAGTTAGAGCCTGCAAACAAAAACTACACACTTTTCTTTTGCTGAAGCCCACAGTTCTACTTAGCTAATACAAACCTAAAATAGGCTATCACATTGCATACTGAGATTATCCATCAAGGGGCTGAGAACGCCCGGCCCAAAAGTAAAGCCCTTACAGAACTGTCAGACTGCCTCTGGCAAGGGCATACAGGTGGTTAAAACAGGATGGCGGAAAACAGTAAAATGAGCTTTTCCCTCTATTTCTTTTGTGTCAACAAGGATATGATCACACACGGGCAGGCAGCCCATCAGTCAGCAGAGACGGACCCATGAGCAGGAACAGCAAGAGCCTGACAAGCATTAGGTATGCGCAAACACACAGGCACGAACCTACAAGCGAAAATCCCCTCTCACTTACATCAATGCAAATTAGGGTTAGCTCCGCTAAAGCTAGCAGAGCTAACCCAGTGCGGAAGTTGTGTAACTGAGAGCGGCGTCAGCTCTGATGGGCGCAGGATTCACCCCCCAGGAGGTACTGAAGGTTGTTCAAGGGCGCAAGGGATGGTGAAGAACCGCTGAGGGTTTGATGCTCTGGCCTGATCCTCCCTCACGTGCACCGGCAGGAGTGGGAGCAGCACCGGGTGGGAAAGTACCGCTCTCAACTCTTTGCCATTAGACAGAGGCAAAATTACCTACTTCAGACTATTTCCCCAGGCTCTCCAGTTCCGAAGACTCCTCCTCCTCCATTTATATTCATGTTCCACTCATTATAATTTGTTAATCCCAAACTCTAATGTCATAATACCACAAGTTCATGGCAGCTAACAAAAGCACCCACTTAATATTCACTAACAGTAACGGCAGCACCTACTAAAGCCTAATAAGCACCGACAACTCCTTATGCTCCACTAAAGTCAAGAGAGCGTATCAAATAATTAGGGTGAATCTCTGCTGGGTTTACCGTATACCAAATGTTAAAAGCCGTACCAGAAAAAAATCAAACTGAGCAGGTGAGATCTGCCACTGCGATAACCTTTCGCTGTGGCTTTAACGCAAGTTTGGGTAGCTGACCCCCACGAGGGATTAATTTAGGATTTACAGATTGCAATGGTCAGGGAACCCCAGGGAGCCCATGGAGGACTGTGATCTTGTGCTCCTGGGGAGAGAGAGATTAAATTTATATTTTCTTGATTCTGAGTGAGAGTTTTCTCGTTCTTTGTTTATTTTGCAGTCACAGAATCCCTGAGTTCATCACTGTGGTCCTGCACCCCCATATCATCTCAGTGTCCAGATTGCTGTGGCCAAAATGTTTTAGGATATTGCTAATTCATCTTTTCATAAAAAAAAATGGCAACTTTTTTGTTTTCAGTCTACAACAGGCAACCTGAAATGCCTCCAGTTTCACGATTGACGATGGATACAGCAAACAGATGTCAGAAAAGAAAACCAACTGTGTTCTCTACAGCTGGCTTCACAGCAAAGCCATACAGAGGAGACAAAGCCACGGGAGTTGAGACCCATATGAAAATACTTACAACATTTTGCTCACATATCCCACGATGACTGAAAACAAGCAGAGCAGGACCGCACAATTAGAGGAAATAGAAATTTGGCTGCAAATATAACCCATTAGTCAAAAATGCTCAAACTCCAGCCTGTGTCTGTTTGAATATGAGTTATCAGCCAGAGGCTTCCCCACTTCTTTACCAGTGCAATTTATGGTCCGCTTTACTTTACTACTGATTGCTCATGTTTTTGAAAGGAAGGTTAATTCCTTTGCTTTTAATGGAGTAGCTTTGCTTGTTAGTTCAGTAAGGCTTTGCATACACGATCAGGCTTCTCATCCCTCCGCCCTCTGTGTTCTGTGCAGGAATGTCCCTGCACTCGGTTCTTCACAGGCCATGTAACACTGCAGCAGAACAGCTAATTTGTCCTACCACTCCCACTGCTGCTTGCACCGACTACGGAACAAAGACAGGAGTCCTGATGATGAATTTGGGTACGCAGAGTCTGTCTGTCTCAGGCTACAGTCAGTACTGAAAATCGGCATCAAATTGTTGGGTTTGTGAGGTGGAAGTTCATCATCTGAGCAAAACGTCGCGTGGCAATTGCAGCCCGACGCCACCCCCACCAGCACTAGCAGTGGCAGAGATAAGCAAGCGCCCTGGATCAAAAACTGATGATATTTTTGCTTGGACAGAAACATCTTTCCTACATTGAGGCGTGATAAAAAGAGGCAATTATACCAGAGCTAAGCAGGAGCTGCCGCACCGTATAAAGCATTGTGCTGTACCAAAGGCTGCTTATGACCAATATTAACAACTTAATGAGCTGTTAATGAGGCGCGCATTCAGCTTTTACTTGCAGCATGAAAACATTGCACATCATTTTAGGGAGCTTCTGGATTGTCAATGGAGAATTAAAGATGTCAAATAAGCCCATCAAATCTATGTCTCAATCTGGACACTGCTTTCCAGTGCATTCCCTTAAAATTCCTTTTCCTGTACGGTAGAATAACTTGCTTTGACAGCAGTACGACTCTCACTTAGACTTGGCTTCCTTCTGCCTTGACATTACATTTCAGTCTCCAGAGAGCTGCAGGGATGTCTTTTTGACATGTTGACATTAAGGACACTTCTTCCACAGGCTCACGCTGGCACGGTTACTTTCTGTCTTACCATTACAAGAGCAGCTACTGAGCTAAGCTACCAAATTCGGAAGTTTGATTATGAAACTTTTACGTTCAGCTGTAAACAGATTAAGAATGTAAAACTACCCTTAAAAAAATAGCCAGTTTAAATAGGAAAGGGAGGCAAGGTTTATATCGAAAATTAATATCCATAATTCCCCAGCATTGCAGCAATACCAGTAACACACAAGGAATGACTAATGCTCTAATGTAGGCACACTTTAGTTTGTTATTTTTTACTATCCTGTCACAGCCCTGCAGGATTACAAAATGCAGCCGAGTGCTATCTATACTGCTATTACCACCAGTGGAGCTGCATTGATGGGAACAACAAATCCAAATTGGACTTGCAGACAACCCCAAGCGGCAACCATGTAGAGAGTAAGTCTGGAGGAGTTTAAAATCCACCAAGAAATATTGATGGGATGTTCCCAGTGGCTGATCCTACTCTCAGAAAGGGAATGCTGTTGGGATACAGGTGTAACGGTTTCCAGTAACGCAAGAGAAACTGAAAAGAGGTTTCTTTCCCAGTCCAAACAGGAAATGTCTCACCACTTTTTTTCCTCTCCATTTTCCTATAGTTTCCCTTTCTTGCTCTGCTCTGACTTTATGCTCTCTTTTAGCACATTGTTGGAGAACATGGCTTGGATCTTTAACTCCGAGCTCAGAGGAGAACTTCTCCATCCTTAGGGAGAAAGACACTGGGGACAAGATGAAAACCCAGTGTCACTCCTGGAGCAGGGCATTCCCAGAACGGCTGTGTAAAGCTCATTCACAATTGAGCAAGATGCTGGAACAGCTCTGCAGATTCTTTAAATTTAAAGGGGAGGAAAAAAAGGAAAATCGATGTTTCAAACACCCTGCCATCCCCCAAAAGTAGCCTTTTGCTGATGTTCAGAAGAGTCAACAATTAAAAGGCAAATACCTTAACATTTCAAAGGCTTGATGCTTTTAAAGCGCCAGGGAAGGTCAACCCCTTTGTTTAAAGTTTGAGCAAGTGAAACCAATAATTTATTTATTATACTACTTTCCAATAGCTTCCCTCCACCCCCTTTTGTTTCTCAAGGGAAGATACTCTCCCTAGGCTGACAAGTTTTAGACTACTGCAATGCGAAATGGCCGCGATAATCCTTCCCTTCCCTCCTCCAGTGGCGTCTGGGATGGAAATGCCCACCCAGTTCTTTTAGCTGTGCCAGCAGCAACGCGCTCTGTATCTGCATAGGCACAGTCAGTCACCGAGAGCCATGGCCCACGTGTCCCAAACAGCTAGGAGAAAACAGCCAAGGGGGCACGGCAGACTGATTGAAGCTGCCAGCTCTAATGCGTTGAAACGTTGTCATTCCTCTCGTAGGCTGTTAGCAAGGAGGCACAGGGGACTTCTCTGCACAGCATCTTCTCAGCTACGTTTGGGGCAGGGAAGGAGATAAAGCTTCTGTGCTATAAGAGAAAGGGAGGCCCAAGGTAACGCTGAGGGACCCCCTTCTTGACCTACCATGGGGAGGTGACACCACATAGGGTATTTTGTATGAACACATGAAAAGAGCGAGGCCTGCAGAAACAGATGAAAACACTCAAGAACAAAGCAGCCTTGTTTTGACAACCTTCTCTGGCGTTAGCGTGACAGACAAAGGGACGTCGTCTGAACGCAATAACCAGGTAAGAAGGGACAAGAGCTCTTTGCTAGAAGCAGCTTATAAAGGAGAGCCAGGTGCCTGGAGTCAAGTCTTTGCTTCTTTACGAGGCTTCTTTCTGCTTAGCATGGCTGCTTCTCTGTATTTTGTCTCCTCTTTCCCAAACCTAAACTTTTGGTCTCTGAGCTTTCCAGATGGTTTCTACTCCTTGCCTGTAAAATGCTGGAGATGGCCAGGCAGCTCTGAGTTACTGGCAGAGCAGAGCTTCCCTCCATGTGTCAGCTACAGGTAGACAAAATAAAGTTTGGGAACTCCAGGAACACCTGTGGAGCCGCAGGCAGGAGGGCAGATGAAAATAATTGCAGATAACAGTGGGAAATTTGCTTTGGCATCTGCAAGCTTTGCACCAAGAGGTAAATTCAAGTTTTTGGAGATGGTAAGAAAAGAGAGGTAAGAAGCAGTTGTCCCCGTGTCCCACTCATGTTCCTTTCCAAGCAACAGTTTTACTTTGAAGAAAGCGAGAAGGCCAGGAAACCTGCTTTTCTGAAAGATGATGCTAGCAACCAAGGCAGCATTTCAATGGAGAACTTCTAAGAAGCCTCTGTCTTCCAGCTCTGTTAACTCCTTCCCTTTCCCATTGCAGAACCAGCTCCCAGAGATCATTATTAAAAAGAACAACAACAACAAACCAGCCTCATCAGTTCTTGTGAATTCTGAAGGTCACCAATGTCACCATCAGTTATAATGACACACATCACTCCCCTCTTCACACAAACGGATTTAGAACCTCTTTAAAGGCTAGTGTCTCTTGGTGCACTTCACCCCTTCTGCTACCTCCTCTCCGCACACACGCGCTCTCCTCCAGCAGCAGCTGCTGGAAGAAATTATGAATTCCATTATTTTTCATCCAGAACAGCTTTGCAGTATATGGGAGAAGCACTGGAGGCTGCAGGCTCGTTAGCACAGGATTTGTATTGCTGCCTTCCATTTTATTCACCTTCCCAAATTAGTTGAAGCACGCCTGCCCCAAACCTGTGATTTCTGTTTAATTAAAATGCAGGTAGTGGAGTCTCCTGAACTCCAGAGCCCACCACACAATCAGATAGTGACAGCGACCTGCTGGAATAACGCTTTTGATATAGTGGCTGCTCTAACAGAGTCTTAATTTCAGCTGAGCAGAACAGCACCTCTGGTAGCAGCTGCATTTAGGGCTGGGATGAATATCAGTACCCAGCCTCTCGCTGAAAGCTCACTGCCTTCCCAATCAAAGCCGGCATCCCTGACAGCTGAACTGTTAAATGAATTAACAAAGCGAGAAGGGGGCTTGCCGACGGGGCTGCGACTCCCTTCCTAATTTCTGCGAGTGGCAGCTTTCAATTTTTCTGTCATTTGTCAGGAGATGCACATGGTTCTCTAATGAGCAGGGCAGAGCTGCAGCCAGCTCTAAAAAGGCGACGTTAGGAGGATCTTCTGGTCCACGGAGGAGAGGGATCCGGATGCTTGAGGCAGGTGGGGGAAGGACACCGGCTCTCCTCAGACCGAACAGGCAGCGCATCCTTCCCGGCTGCACTGAGCGCAAGGACGCCCAGCCCGCTCTCCTGGCACGAGGAAGAATTGCTCCTCACATCAGTGAGTTTTGCAAACATCCAGGTAGAACTCAAAATGCAGCCTTTGCCGGCGCTTTGATCTTACGGGATACTGTAACAAGAAAAAGGTTTTGCTCCAGTTGTAGCAAAAAAATCCCCCACAAAACACTTACGTCCAGCTCCCTTGTTCACCAGGCAAGTCAGGATACAGAGGTCTGTTACTTGTGTCTGGCCCGTTGCCTACCAGCAGGTTGTTCTCTCCCAAAATTTCCCTCTGCCCATCAATCAGAGCCAAGTGAGACCTGAGCGCTCGGGCTGCCCGAGGAGGCTGTTGGCTGGGGTACAGCTCAACGGCATCCCAGAGCTCAAGAGAAACTCCCCATTCGGGTGCTTTTCACTTGTTTGATTGGCAAAACTGCCAGAGGGTTGGTTTTAATGGCATTTTTTTTCAGGTTTGTCAGGGGGCTCCATTGCCTGCTTGAGCTTTTATTGTAAAAATCCAGATACGATGATAGGAAAATCTTCAAATCTAACAGAGGAGAGCGCAAGAGGGAAGGAAGGAATTACAGACACTCCTCCTTCTGCATCGCTCGTCTGGCTGCACCAGACATAGAAGCTGAACAGCACATCAACCGTCAGTATTATTTCCAGGTGCCCCACGCTGTATGAAACCCCCACCAGGACTGCACAGAATCGGGTATTTTCACTGAACTGGCCCAAACCCAGCACATTTCCCCAAAGGCACGGTGCTGTATATTCCTTTTTACAACCGAGAGGGGAATGTTCTCACACCTACCAGAATTACTGCAACCCTTACGGCAGAACGAAGCACCATTTAACAGTACTGAGACGCAAGTTATCTGGGGCCTTCAGACCAGGGACTGGTCCCCTTCAGTCATGTTGTGTTCGGTGCTATGCCTGTGTTGCCAGCACTTCTTGTCTATTGGGGAGGTTTTCTCCGGTTTTGATATGGATGCCCCATTGCTGAAGCTAAGCAGACCCATTTTTTCCAGCTTGCTGCTTAACTGCCTTTATCACGGGTAAGAACATCAGGCAAACAATAACAACAAAAACTTGTATTTCCGCAACACGCTTTAACTCAAAGGTGTGAGAAATCAATTTAAAACTTAAATTGCAATACCAGCTCCAATCACTTTACTCACAGTATAAATCACAGCCAGTTCTGGAGGTGGAAGAGGCAGTTATATAACAAAGCGTAATAACTTCACACAACAAGAGTGAAAATCGGCAGGAAGATCCTACATTCATCATTTCTACCGCATGAACCTGGGTTGTCCCTAACCAGAGGTAAATCCAGTATCTCTAAAAAACCATCTGAGTCACGCTACAACTTCAGATGTACCAGCCCTGCCTATGAAAGAAGGTCTCCTGGATATCTCGGTTTCCTCCCAAGTTTGGCTCCTTCCGTTGCCCTGTTCCCTGAGTTACGATAAGGAAGACCTGGACCGTGGGATTAAAAGACACGATATAACAGCATTTCCTTGTTTTCCCCAGCTGATTTTCTGTGCCGTGTACATGTGTATAAATGCATGTGCTGGCTCCATTTGCAGCAGCGAGATACTTAGCTCTGAAACAAAAATGTATTTTGAAGCCAGATACTGTTGGCTCCACTTGGGGCCTTCTTTGCTGCAGTTGCAGAAGTAAGTTGGAGCAGCAGCAAACTAGAAAAAAATGTAAATATTGCCAGCTGTCTCTCCAGAACCATGCTGCTCTGATTAATTTATGATGTTTTCAGAGAAAGATAGTGAATGTTACACCATATTTGAAATGAAAAGGTTAAGTAGAGTTTAAAAAAATGTGCTTTGCTTAGTTTTGAGCAATAGAATATTTAATGAATAATAATAAAAAGCATTAGTGCTGGGTTTGATAGCTTCTACATTCTAGCCTTGAGACAGAAGAACAAAAGCGTAATCAGATTCGTTCACGGCGGCAGACTGAGCAACAGGAGGGTGCATGTCGCCTATTCTTGTTCTAAGCTTCAAAAGATGCTCCTGCAGAAATTGATACCATAACTAACAACTATTTCGGCGCCAGCCTCTCTCCAGCTGGGGTCACCATAAATACAGCACCACCGTCGTGGCTGTGAGGAAGACATCAGCTATTCCAGTCCCGCGCTTCTCAGCTAGAGTTACGGAGAAGAACAGACTCAGCTGCGGGTTATCTGGGCTCTGCAAAATCACCTGCTTCACAAAGCATTCAAAGAAGTGTCTAGTTAACTGTCTCGTCCTGATTTCTGCCTGTGGCCTTCCAATGGAGGGATTTTAAAATGATCAGCAAGTGACATTTCATAAATACAGCCTGGATTCATGCACTAGATCCATAATAAGTAAAGGCATGAATAGTGCCACTGACCCCAGCTTCCGTAGAGCCTGGATGCGCGTATAGAGTCTGCATGTTCCTGACAGTAATCATCATCTGTGCCTCCAAAGCTAGCATTAAACTGGACACAATGTCTTCTTGACACAAATTACAGCAAGGTGTGGTGCACAGGCAATGTCTCTACACAGAGAGCTATAAAATAAAAGAACCAGTTTTCCAACTCTCCCTTGTTTTGTGGTTTTGTTTCTTTTCCCTTGTGGCTTTCCTGTGCTCCACTTTTCACTTCTTTAACTTGAGACAATTTTTCCCTCAAGCTAATTTGGTATGAACAGTCATCCTCCTGCAACTCCAAAAAATATTTTCTCTTCTTTCTTTCAAATGCCCTTTCTCCCGTATTCACGTAGACCAACCGGCTTTCAAATGGCAAGAAACTGTCAGTGCCAACCTATTCCAGGAGAGAACGCTCCAAAAAACTGCTAGTGATCATGATTGGAGAATTTTTCAAATAATACCTTTCCTGGTCAAATATTAAATATTATCTGGAGAATATTAAAACATGTCAGTACTTAAAAAAAAAAAAAATCAACTCATTTTCCTTTTACCTACCTGCTTCGCCCACAAACACTTCCACTGGTGTGCTGGTAGGGCTCTCACCAATTACGTTGTATGCCGTCATTAGTACTTCATACCTCTTGTATTTCTTCAACTCTGAAAATGTAAAATATTATATTATATATAATTATTTATACTGCATTACAGGTATTTTTAGACTCCATCACCTCTTTATCACCAGACTTCTCTCTCGTGAAATACAGCATTAAACAGTACAATTAGTGCAATCTCTACTTCCATCCTTCCCTAATTCACACATCGCAGCAGGATTTGCATAATTATGAAAGATCTTTGCAATGAAATGGCAGGATTTTCCAGTGTTTCCTCACAGTGTTGCTCCAGTAAGAGGAATCATTCCTGACGGATAACTAGCTAGAGGAACATCTCCAGGTCATTCTTAATGACAGAAAAAGGCGGGACTTTGCTTTGAGTCTTCAACATACGGGCTCCTTTTGATCTCTACTGGTAGGAAAGAACATGGCTTCAAGCCTTTGCCTGATCCTAGGGACTTTCATCCGGGAGTCATTTGGCAGCTGCACTGCTCAGGAACGTCACTGCTGAAGCAGGGTGCAGAAGAAGATCTGCAGCGGGGAACCTGGAGTCCCATTCGAAGGACTGCATGGGTATCTTTCTCCTTCAAAGTGACCACAGCCTGAACATCAATCGCAAAGCGAAAGGAGAATTTGAAGTCTGGACTCCATTTGGCCACCAGGCAACCAATTTCTTTGCTGACATATAGAAACTACTCTGACAGATGAGGTAGGAAAGCGAGCAGTGTGAAAAAACCTAGAAAAACCCAATTGTATGAGGGTAATTAGTAGATGCAAATGAAGGTGGAGTAGAATCATATCAACGTCATTAGGGGAGGCAGCGCCTGAGCAGTTTCATTCCAGATTTTGCATTTTCAGGATGAAAGAATCAATCCTAACAGAAATATTTATAATCTAAAATATTTAACAGTGAAATTAGAGTAAGAGAGTGATCAATAATATAAATTGCTGTATTTAAATGAGCATTGAATTGATTAAGATGTGCATGGCCAGGGGTCCAAATTTCTCCCTTTGCCAATAATTTTCTCTGCTATCTATGAATCACCCTTAACTCTGTGGCTGACAGTACAGCATCGGTTTGGTAAGGTTCAATAAGCCTAATCGTACAGGTTCGTCTAATTCCAGTTTCGCGGAAATGTTTACAAGTGGTGTGCTCCTATGTCTGACTCAGAGTCCAGCATCATTCCCCAGTCTCAGGCGTGCTGTAAATGATATCCGATACATCACTAACTTTTTGATGCGATACCACTAAACTCAGATGGACTGCAAAACACGTAGCAAGCAAATCAGCAATAATGATGCTAAGTTTGTAAACAAATAAACAAAAAATAGTAAGATATATAGGATATAGCACCGGGCAGCTTGTACAGGGAAATTTTAATTGCTGCCATGAAAAGCCACAAGGGAGATTTTAGTGTTAACTGGATGTGGAAGAAAATGGAACACATGAGAGCTCATGCATGCTTTGTTTCAGTGGGGATAGGGCTTCATTTTTTTTTTTTTTTAGCCCATCACAATCTGTGACTCAAAAGCCTTGGGCAAAACCCATCTAGTGAACCATCATCACCACAAAGCAACTAGCCTTTTAACTCTGTCGAATGGTATTTTATTCATTTCCAATTGAAAACACCTCTGGAGATGCACATAAATTCATTGGGCCCTCTCTAAACTGGCCTCCTACTCACGGAATGCCTGAGCATCGCAATGCTTGAATCATAGGACTAACGATGTGATACAGCTAAACTCAGATGGACTGCAATATATGTAGCAAACGAATCAAAATTCATTTAGCATCAGCAATACTGGGTTGTTACAGTCAATAATGTTTTACCTTCCCAGCAGCCACATTTTTACAACAGCTACCTACTCGCACCGTCAATGTCTCTTGATGTAGGGAAAGCAAAGGCTTAAAGAAAAAGAAACTCAAGAAAGCAGAATCATTAATCTGTGTTGATTTCTGCTAGATCCACTGAGGAGAACCACAGGAGTTTGCCTATAGTGTATTTTGAACCATTACAAAGAGTCTCATCTAAAGGCAATGTGCACTTACGTGTTAATTCGTACGTCGTTAATGCAGAGCTGCTGTTCACTGTCTTGAAGCTGCTTTGGGCTATTCAGGGTAAGCAAAGCAGAAAGCTTGTTACAGTGCAAGGAAATAGTTATCGCAAATGATGTACAGCAGAGACAGAGGCAAATGATGCAGCGCACACATACACAGTTTGAGCTTTAGGACTATACCTTGAAGGGCAATAAAATCACATCGCTCTCTCATAACACATCAAAAGCACCTCACTCACACGGGGCTGTTTCATTTCCTCCTCAAACAGAGAATCTCACAAATATACAACACAGAAATGTTCTGACTCCTAGACTAAACAGAACAAATGAGTAAAAAGGAAACGATTTCTAGGGGGGAAGCTCTCGACACTGTATTACATCCTTATTTCTCAACATGCAAAATTCAAAACCTGAAGAGCTGCAGGGTAAAGACCTGAAACACAGGCCACAAAGAGCGAACACTTACAATAGGACAGGACCCGTTTCTTTAAATGTGTGTTAGATTTCCCACAGTTTCACTTATATAATTCAATATTCCTACTGTGAGTGAATTGTAATAATATGCTAAGCTGTGCAAAACCATAGATCAGTGAGGAACAGAGGTGTACTAAGGTGAGAGTTGTCATATTGTGAGAAGGAAGAGGGAAATTTCTCTTAAAATACCCTTGTCTCCACCCCTTTCTCTCTCTCTTGACTCCCTGGAGAGGTACAGCATGTTTTTTTCTACTCTACAGCTCTTGGGAACATAGCTGCAGGGCCAGCCGAGAGGAGGGAGAGAGGAAACGGGTAGGTTTCCCAGGCTGCCTGGCTTGTGAGACTAGAGAGCATCCAAAGTCATTATTTCATGATAATATCCAGAGTCAGTCATTCAGCTTTTGTCCAGAAAAAACTGCTTATGCATACCTACACTTATAGGAGCTTTAGATCTCCACCTCTGTCCTGGTGAAAACTCTGTACAGTCTGAGAAGTCTCATTCAGCACTGACCATATAAGTGAGGTCAGAGTTAGGTGCTTACGTCATATTTAAAGCATCCACTTTTTCCACACCCCCACAAAAATCACTCTTGCTTTTGTAGAAGCCACTTTTATGGGTTCAGGGAAACATGGAAGATGATGTAAGATATTAAAATAGTCTCACTCAACCCTATCTGCTGCTCTTACAGTATTATCTTATCCTGAATATTCCACTGACATAAAACAGGACAAGAGCTGGTCCCTCCGTGAGCACGTCTCGTTGCTGGACCATATCTGTCAGGGTACTGAGTGCTCACATCTTCGCCTCCCATCATCTTATTCTGCCTATTCTTCCCTCTGATTTCCTTTCTAGCCTTTGTCTAAAAATCCTTTTAAATTTTTCTATTATTCCTTTCCCTCTCCACCTTCTTTCCATGTGAGCCAAAACCCCCAGTGACTAACACGGCAAGCATACACCTTAAAATTCTTGCTTGCTTTTGCTATTTTCTTCCAAAATAGGAACAAGCACTTTGAAATTGTAAAAATTCTATTTAAAATTTCTCCTCAGCTGTTTTCCTATACTGCAAAAAGAAAAATGTCAATTATAAAAACTATTAAAAAATAGCAAGAAGGAAAAAGGTTCCCAGCTGAGGAAAATGAAGTCTCTCTCTTTTTTGTCTGATGGCAGAACAAAGTATACCAGGGTAATCGTGAAATGGAGGTAGCAGAAAGCAGGAAATCAGAGGATACGTGGGGGACAGAACATCAATTCAAGCATGCTGGCATAGATTAGCATGTACCATTACAAGTGATGCTGATCAGACAGAAGTTATTAGCATTTTTCAGCATCTTCACCCTGATTATGTAAAAGCTAAATTATCCCCAGCACTCTTAGACATAATTGTGTGTTACTTCCATGGGGCAAGAGGGCATATAGTGTCTGGTATAACGATGATTACCATTCTGGGATATTAAAGGGTCCAAAACACAGGCTTACGTGTGAGCTCTGCTCTTAAAGCTGAAGGGTTCTGGATGGTTTTGGATTCTGTTCCAGCTCCCGTGTCGTAATCCAGCTCCCGATAGTAGATCCGGTATCCCAAGAGCAAGCCATTTAGACTCTCAACTTTGGGTGGCTGAAAAACATTCACATTAAGAATGGGCTTAAGATGTGCATTGCAACAAGCATCCATCACAACGGGCAGTAGCTGACACCGGTCCTGTGCAAAGGGACACAGTGCGCTCTGGTGAAAATAGCCATTAATAACATACAGGGTCAAAGGTTGTGTAATTTGAAAAACACAAGTTAAAGGCAACTTTGATGATTTCACTCAGCTGTGGCAATTACAAAAGGCTCTTTACTTAAAAATTGACACCTGAGGCACTACACTAAGAGCTAAGCTCCTTTCCTTTCGTCCACAGAAACGTGTGTGATAAAGAATACAAATAAGCATGTCCCTGAAAATGCATGTTGCTGGCCAGCAACAGTGGAACAGCAAAACAGTATTTCACTTCTTCCAAGATGAAAAGAAATAAATTATTTGTCAAAGACAGAATTTCTTTAGTGGCTATTTTCCTTGGGGACTGCTCACAGAACATTCTTCATTTGGCATTGTTTTACTGAAAGACTAATGAGAAAATAACAAAGACTTGGTGTGTTCTGGCTTTAATTAGAAAGATGAAAATAGGTCTAATAGCCTCAGAGAGCCCTTTAGAGAGGAGTCACAGTATGATGGACTCTGGTGTGTGGCATAGGTCCAGTCCCACAGGCAAACCCAGGTCTCCTCCGTAACAGCTTGGAGCGGTACGGTACGTATGGCCATTGGGCTGGCTCAGATACGGGATTTTTTATTTCTGCAACATGCTGGAAGATGCTCAAAGACATAGTACCTCAGCGAGGATTCTTCAGCAGCCCCTCACATCTTCCTTCAGGTACAGATATACAGCCAGTACACTGAAAAGGAGATTTTTGTCTGAATGGCTTGCTTAGAGACAAGCAAAAGGATTCTTCATGTTTGGGAAAAAAATTACTTTCCTGAGTCTAATACAGGCTAAGAACTGCAGAGAAGAAAAGACGCCCTGAGCCATTTATCTTCTAAAGACTCTTGTACTGAAATTTAAGGGGCTGAAAATATAAATGCAAAGGATCTTAATGATGATCTCGCCTTTAATCCAGAAAGACTCCAAGCGGTCTTGAGAACTTTACTAAGGAAAACCTTCTGCCCATTGTGGAAAAATTAACCGCTGGTGTGAAACGCTGTCACAATAGAAGGTAATACCACATGTAATTTTAATGAAGAAAGTAAGAATATTTTTACAGGAAAGGAGGAAGATATTTGGTAATAATCTAGCATTCTGCTTCCAGAAATGACAAGAATTTTCCATTACTTCATTATGATGGCAAGAGGAGAGAGAAGGCTGTCCTGTCTTAGTGCAAAGGCCTTTGCTTTGGGTGAGGGCTGAAGGAATTAAGTAGAAAGATTGCAGCTTATGGAAACCAAAAAAGAAAATTACATGAACCAGACTATAGGAAAGCTACACAGCTACCAGGAAAAGGAGCAGAAACTGCTCCTGCCAGAAGCTGCCTTCTTTTGCAGTGGTCCTGCCCAGAGCCTGCTGAAAGCAACCCAAATAGTCCCAAGATCTTGCTGTACTTCCTCCGCATCGTTGGAGAACCTCATTCATCTTTGTTTCATGCTCATTATTGTGCTCCATCCTTTGGAGAAGCTCTGACCACCTTTCACTATTATTTAGCATCTGCATACAGAATGATCTAGGAATACAGGCTTGTGAGGGACCTCAAGAATCATCAGGACTAGGCCCTCAAGACTGCAGAAAGTCACAAACAGAGCAACCTCCACCAGAAGACAAGCTGATTTTTCTGCTTCCCAGTATTCATATTGGAAAGCTGTTCCAAGCCTCGCTACTTGGGCAGTTAGAAACTTTCATTTAATTTCTAATCTAAATAATTCATAGCTAGTTTATAACCATTTGTTCCTGTGCTAACCCATTGCCTTTTGGGTTAAACTGTTCTTCTCCCTATGGGGTGTTCACTCCCACCATGTATTTTAAAAAGGGCAATCATATTCCCTCTCAGACTCCATTTTACAAGGCAAATAAATCAACCTCTTGCACAACAGCCTTCCTGAGTCTCAGATTGAGCCCCTTGTCCAAGGGACTGAGCAAATAGACCAAACAAAGCGACAGCCTTCTCCAGGGCTGCCTGATGACATGGTCGCTCATGGACCAGCCGAAACGTTCTTCTCCACAAGGTGGAGAAGATGAGATGGGGTTTACTAGTATACCTATCATGATCTTTTTTTTTAATTTTCCGATCTTCTGACTTTCCTCTTTTGTTTTCTGTGTTATACTGAAGTTGCTTTAGCTCTGATGGTGCCCCAGCAGAGAAGGGCCCCACAGCACGGCAGTGTCCTTGCCTCCCTCAGGGAGGAGTCACAGCGCAAAGCACGAGGACTGCCTTCTCCAGAGACAGGGTAAAGGAGGCACCGTCCCACCAAGATACGTGCATCACCACAAAGGAGAGAGGCTGCAAGAAAACAAAGCCTATCCAGCATGGAAATAAACTTCACACAATGAAAAAAATACTGTGAACGTTACACAGATTTGTATTTCAGTTAATTATTACCTAGAAGGAAGGTGCTCTTGGGAAGATTCAATGTCTTTTCCTATTTTAACTATTAATCTTTTTTTTTTTTTAAATTTAAAAACAAAAGTTGAAGTGGGATATCCTACAGAATCTTAAAAGGAAAATGCTGCTGAAGCCAAGAAAGAGACTGTTACTCCCTGGTCTGCCATATAACTGCCTAAAGCTTAATTCCTCATTGTGGTACAACACTGATTTGTTGATAGCAAGCATTGTTTTCTTACGCTTTCATGTGATTCTCCGTTATTCCTTCCTTTAAATTTAGGACAGGAAAGCTCAGAAAATAAATGGCTTGAAAACTGTCTTTCTCCTTGCGATGGAAATGATGATTCTTTCCTGAAAAGGGTACTCTGCTAAA
Organism: Calonectris borealis; assembly: GCF_964195595.1. Classification (NCBI taxonomy): domain Eukaryota; kingdom Metazoa; phylum Chordata; class Aves; order Procellariiformes; family Procellariidae; genus Calonectris; species Calonectris borealis. The sequence continues at coordinate 13,395,892 of NC_134327.1, read as the reverse complement.
AGGTCAGGTCTTCCCCTTCCTATCTGTCTTTCGTGGACAAAACTCTGCTTTTGATGTAATGGATTATTTAGGATTTTGTAGGAAGGCCCGAGGGATCTGCTGAAATAGGTAAAATGATTATGAGTGGCAGCCCGTAATGTTGTGCAGAACGAAGAGAAACTTGTGCTATTTAAAAATAAAATTTAAAAAAAAGACTAAAATGTAAGTTTGAATAATTGTTATCTCTGAGGTAGAGGCAGAACAGTACATGATCCTGATGTTAACTGTAACATCCTCCCGAACATCGGAAATAGCCTTGCATTATTGATACAACAGACCTCAATGGAAATTACTTATTTTCATCCTACTTTAAATTTAAAAATAATGGACTGATTGGACCAAGCAGCTGAAAGCACAGATAATGCATCTAGAGTTTGTTTTATGAATTATTAACACAGTTCAAAGTTAAAAATTTAGCTTTGCTTGGAAATCTACTCTCCCATTTAGCTTGACTGTTGTTTTCAGTTTACATTATTTCTTAGACACTGCTGTGAAACTTCCTCTTAATTGGAGGCTATTGTGGGACTTGAAGATTTTTGTTTATTTGAAAAATACAGTACGGCTGAATTACCAGGACCTATTAATATACATGGAGTAATGACATATAATCGCCCACAACTCCCTTGAGATGGCTCTGGCACAACAACCCCATTTCATTTTCATGAAATAAAAAGCATCCAATTACCTAAACAACCACCTATTTCACATTAACTACACACCAATAATCAGTCAATTGGGGGAACGTTTATTTCTGTGGTACATCATGCCTCACATCCTCTTTGTCCTCTCTTTGTATACTTTTTTTTCCTTCACTGTGGGCTTTATTTGTAGGTGGGGCGGTAGATTTACCTCTCTCCATAACTCCTTTGGTAAAACTGTTCAACATCTCTTCTATTTGTTCAACATGCTGTAAGCAATGATGTTGCTTAGTATTATGCTGCGTGAACTTGGGCCAGCAACCCAGTAGTACCGCCAGGCATATTTTTAAAGCGCTGCTGCATAGCAATAAACAGACCCTCATACATACATTTTTTTCCAAAAATGCAAGGAGCCCCATCTGTACTGTAAACGCGTATGTACATTTTTCACTATAATGCAATCTGTCCAAAGTTATCCGTATTACGTGTGTGGGACATTGTCTCGGGAGCAGGGTGGGCAGAGGCTTTCCAGGATAGGTTACGGATAACGTGCAGTACCCCACTGGGTGCCCTCTATTAATGCTCACTCTGCAAAAAGAAGCCTCAGGCACTGGGTCACAAAATGTTCCAGCATCTCCCAGGAGGCCAGTATTGAAAGATAAAGGAAGGCAGAAGAAATGCCTATATAAAACGCAGACTTGGCATGAATACTTTCACATCCAACTCAGAGATATTACGGAGAGCTCAAACTTCCTTTCTTTTCTCTGAAGAAATCTCAATTTTTAGTCCTCAAAGAGCCAAAAGAGCATGTGGAGGTTCCTCAAAGGTATAAGCAGGATCTCAGGCACCGCATACGCTTCTGATTGTTTCAGCAGCTGAAGGAGGCAGCATGCGATGCGAACAAAAGCGAGCTTTTAATTACCTGATCTTTACCTGTGCCGCACCCTATTGAACGTTTTCAATGGAAAGATGCACCTCTATTGATACCAATGAAAGGACAGGGGAATCCGTACAAGTAATGATCTTGGGCATCGCCACAGAAACTCCTTTACCTCCCAAGCTTTCCCTCATGGGGCACAAAGTAAAGGCAACGGCCAGAAATTTCCATCCATCACTAAAATATATGCCTGGATCAGGAAAATAAGGAAGTAGCTGCAGTCCTTCAACTTTACAACAATACTTCCAGCTAAGGAAAAGGTCCCTTGCAACGGACCATTAAGGTCAACAAGTCAAAGCAACCAAAAAATTGTTCCAGAAACATCAAAATTTTTCATTTTACCTACCTGCCACTGCACAAGAACAGATGAAGTCGTGTGGGGAGTTACTAACACAGAACTGGGCGGTTCACCTGGAACTAAACAAGAAAAAAAGGTAACCAAAGCAGTTATAGCAACAGGGTAGAAAACAGGCAGCTTTTATTCATCAGATTCTCTTTCTTCGTTGCTGAAGAAAATCTTCCATCCCAGCTGCTACGTGGTGGGTCTCAAAAGCAATGCGGTGGATATGAATATTGCAATCCAGGCAGAAGCCAGCCACCTCTCGTACATCCCTTGCTCTGTCTGTGGCCTTGGCAACTTGGGCAGGAATAAGAGAAGAGCTGAGGGCATAAATCTGGAGGAAGCTGCAGCATTCCAGCCACTCACAAACAACTGGAACAACAAGTGTGAGCAAACTGCTCCCAGATTTTCCATGATGTTTTTGCCACAGCTGGGGCAAACCTACCTTGTTTTTAGGAGTCTGTGTCATGTATTCACATTATTTTAGTTAGGATAGCTTGATTTACCATGGGTTAACCCATTCCTGCGCCCATGGTCTATAACATATACACACACACACTTTAGCAGCTCAAATACGAAGAAGGGAAGGCTTATCAGGAGCTGACAGCCCTCCACAGTGCAATGCTCTAGTGGCAGCGCCAGGTTTGCTCAGCAGAATAAATCTTCAGTTTGTTAAGGAGGTGAGAAGCTTTCACAGTGTTTCCCTATTGTATTGTGAGGAGGCCAAGCACAACTCCGGATTCACTGTAGCTAAATTAAAAGAGAATTGAAAATAAAATTTTAAATTCCGAAACAGTGAGTCAGTGTTGCCTCATTTAGTACCGGTTACAGCCTGCACCAGTACAGCAGCTGCTGTTCAGGAAGGTGGAGAGTCAGGATGTTCTTAAAAGCTGCTAGGCACATTATTCAAGTATTACATGGGTTCTCGTTTAACTTAGGATACTCCTGAGCTTTATCCTCTGTTTTTCTGATTTCAAGATCACATTCTTTAAAAGTTCCTTTGCAAAATTGCTTCCTATTTTTATATCTCAGTGTCATATTTAACTAGTCATTCCTTGCACTGTATTAAATACTGGCTGATTCCTAGCACCACACACACACATATCCCAGTATTACCCCATTTCCCAGGCTAAGGGTAAATACGATGCTTTTTCACACTTTCCAGAGTTCCTTTCTCCATTCAAGACATCAGAGCTACTTCTGCATTCAGGCATTGACTTTATACAATCAAGAAATTAGAAGCTGATCTCTAAGGCTAAAAATAAAAGCCTTGTCAATGTCATTCACAGTTTATTAGCCCTGATCTGCAGGATTAAATGATCATGTTTCCAGGAGCTTCATATTCTTTCTTATACCTCAGCAATTTTGCCGTATTGCAGACTGATGTAGATTGTGAGTGAAAACAATTGAAGAAACTTCTTCAAATGTATGCATGGTTCTACATTTATTTTTAACGATCTCTTGTAAATTATTCAATTTCTGCAAAGATAATGGTTAGTGGAGAGTTTGGAAGCCAATCAAATGGAGTTTAATTCCATTTTGAAACTCCTGAAAGTATGATTCATTATCAAAGGGCACAGCAGGACACTTAAGGCTGCCTGTTATTAATTCAGCCACATCTCATTACTACCTGTATCAATCTCCCATGAACAAAACTGCATTGGATGTTGAATTTTCTCTCCACCGTCCCAGCGGAGAAAACATTGCAGCGGGTCCAGCAAACCTAGGAGCGCTGGGGAGCACCCATCCCACGGCGATGCCCCCCGCGTGCCTCTCCTCCTCGCTTACCATCCTGCAGAGTTGTGACCGCTTCGGTCTCTGCGCTGAAGTCACTGTCTCCGATATCGTTGGTTGCTTTCACGCGCAGTTTGTAAGAGGTGAATGGGTTCAAGCTGTGGAATGTAAAAAACAAGGCTGAGGGATGCCATCACCCCACATCATCAGAACAAGCCTCTACAGAGAACCTGCCCATTAGCAACTAAAGTCCTTGAGCAGTTTGTCTCTTCTCCACACCGCCTTTTCTTTGCGGCCTCCCCCAGCTTCCTCAGGACATGGGGGTGTTCGCACCCTTGCTGCCATCGGCATCTTCTCAGATTTCCATCGGCCCGAGTTCCTGAAAACACGTGTGGATTCATAGCTGAATCTGGCTCCAGAAAACAGCCATGAAGCTGCAGTTCATGGAGCAGCCTACGACTGGGGCTTGTTGGAAAGGACAAGATGTGCTGTTATCCCAGTTTTGCAGGGCTATGCAAAACCTGGCTTTCAAGGTGCTTTGCCTGAGATAGCCTCAAAACAGATCTGTGGGTCAGCTCATCCTCAGTGCATGGATGGGGATGACAGGTAGCGTGCCCAGGGTCAGCCAGCACGCAGCAGGCACTGGGATTCAGAGCGCCAGCCTTCTGACTAATCCAAGAGACCATACCGTTTGATCAGTGCGTTTTATTCCTCCTAAATTTCAAATTAATGCTATTACTTGGATTATTTAATAAAGACAGTAACAACAGGTTCCCTGTGGCTCTTTTATCTTTGCAGTGCTTTAAGATATGCAAAGAGTGATTTCCAGCTGACATTACCTTAGCAAAGATTCTTCTGTCTTGGCTTGGCAGGGAGAAGGTGTGGGGGAGGCTGCCTTTTGCATCACATGCAGAGGCTAGAAATGCAGAGCTGTAAGTTACGGGGGATTTAGCTAATTAATTGGTAGTGTCTAGCCATCAGCTGGCAGATGTAACACTGGCTACAAACCCAAGTAAAGTTACTTGTAAGGAATGATTAAACATCAAGGGATAATGCATTCTGATGGGCAGCACTCCCGCATCACGCATGTACTACTCTTCTGGATTTTCACAGGAAAATGCTTTTAGCAACGGGGAAAAGAAATCTTTTCAGTAGTGCCACCCTATTAGGACACTGTTACTTACCTACAGCAACTTGAATAATTTGAACCATCTTTTTTGATCTTTTGTTTTCAGTAATGTCAATGTCAAGCCTAAGTGACGTAGTTGGTTTCCTTGATTTTACAGGTTTTGACTGGAAAGAGACTGGGTATAACTCAGGGTGAGTGTAACGCCTCCAAGGTCAATGAATCAGATCTATATTTGTACCTATAATTGTCAAGTTTTCTTTTTTCTGCACAGTTAGACAAAAGGATAGCACTGTATCTGTATCTTCTGGCACCTGACCAGTGAGCTGCCATATACCATAGCCACTGATGTTTTTATAACAGACCTGAAAAATCTGTATCTGAATGCTTTGAATACTTGATTCTCCAAAAGCTCACAGCCTTTTAGAAATAATCTGATTTGTACTAGCTGGTCAATAGAGGAAATGGACAGCAAAACAAGAAGCTTCTCACAGACATTCAATTGCTTTCACAGATGTTACAAGGACTTTAATTACAACAGCATCGCTGAGGATATAATGAAGCCTGAATAACCAAGTTTAAACATTCTGATGCTATCTATAAACTTCAGTATGGAAAATACAGATAAAAATGCTTCTCATTTCATCTGGAAAAGCTTATATAGAGATAATTGCAACGCAGCATTGAGAGTGGATTTTAACATCAGTCACTACTGAAAGGATTTTTAACTAGTTGTATTTTACAGAGCATCATGTAGCTGCATATGGTTCAGCCTGAGTAGCGTTATCTACCGTGCTGAGCTTTCAGGAAGGGCTTCAAAAAGATGCATTGCAATCCACCTTTAATTAGATTTATTGCATGACCTTCAGCAAATCTCTCAAATGTTGTTCATAACACCATCTCTAAAATGGGAGCAGTGACCTCACTTAACCTCTCTCCCCCCAAAAGACTGTGAAGCTGAGTAATGCGCTTTGGCTTCCTACCTGTTGGAAGTGGAAAGTGTGGGAATTTCTATGCTAGCCTGGGATCATATGGTACCTTTCAATAATGCAGGATGTTGCCTCGTGGCTGATGGAAGAGGAGTAGGTTTGCCAGTCTCCTTTTGGCAGTTCTCGCACTTGTACTGTAAAATACCGAATTGGTGAAGATCCATCACTTCCAGGGACCCACTTCAACAGCAGACTCCGTGACGACACATCACTCTGGGGGGTCATCAACTGCCTGGGAGGTGCTGGTCGTTCTGCAATTAAACCATAATTTGGTACTTTGAGAGGAAATTCAAGCTAACATAAAAAGTGACAGCCTGAACAGATTTTCATAGTGATAATGCCACAAGAGATTGAACTTCTGGGTTTGCCCCATGAAGTGTACAAGCCATCCCATTCCTTAACCTTCTACTGCAAAGAAGAGCAGTAAAACTTATTCTTATCTCCCTGCATAAAATGTCTCCAGTTGAATATACTCTTTCCTAGCAACAGACCTCAAACTTTGGAGGGGGGTCTTAGCCTGGCAGGTTAAGGCAGAATGACTAGGACCAGCAGCCAAGCAAACCAAGGAAGCCTTTAATGAAACTCAGCTGTGCTTCCAGCAAGCAATTGCTCTTTTGACAGAATTTGCCTGTAAACTAGTTCAATTTTTAATCTGTGCTTACTACTTGGTACCGCAGGACTACGTTCTGTCTATGCTACGTAGCATCCTCTTCCACCAGTTACTCCCCAGTCGAGGCATGAAGAAGAGGAAGGGATGAGCTGGAACAGGCTGGTGTGTAGCAGAGTCCAAGCACGTGACTCACAGCCAATCCTAAACTCCTGCACCGGTTCTCTCTGGCAAGGAACCGGGAACCATCAGCAGCTCCTGCTGCTGCTTCTAAACCCCAGCTTGGAGACAGAGCAGAGCTGGGGCTTGGGTACCTGCTGCAGTTCACTTCCAGACCTCCCCAATTCTTCCCTTCATACCCACTAACCTTGAGCCTGCAAAGTCAAACCAGCAGTGCCAATGCTGAGGGAGATCTCTCCAGAGTAATTACCCGTACACCTTTTAGATGAGGCAGGGAATGGCAATGCGGGTGTAAGCATGCCAGTCCCCAACTGTTTCAATATAGATCTCCTTTCCCGTCACTGTGTCTCCGCACTCCATCGATTTCAATAGAGAAACTCTATAGAGTGAGGAATAATTGTTTAATTGTTTATCATGAAGACTATTGATTCTGATTAAAATGTGTGGCATGTAATAAAGCAGAAATTGATTGGAGACACCGCAGTGACTTGCTTTTGAGAAGCAATTCAATTCAATTCCATCAGCGCTTGTTTCCATAAACACACCTCTGCCTGCCTGGTTCTTCACAGCTCTGTATGGCGAGCACTTCATTTCCCTACCATCCCCTAAAACCATTTCCTATATGTTTTGGCATTTCTCTGCAGCGTGCTCTTGCTGACATCAGTGCCCAAAGATTTGTAAGCTATTAGCTGGAGGAAGCCCTCAGTGCCAGCAGCCTGCGAGCCGGAGTACAATGCAAAAGGTCAATGCCTTACACTGACAGGCTGAGACAGGTATTCAGGGTTACTCTATCAGAGGAAGCGAGTGTCATGCAGGGATTTAATACTCTTTGTTGATAAGCTTTAACCAGCTTGCAGTTTTGGGCAGGTCAGATCTTGCAGTCAGTCTCCCATGATTGGGTTTCCTTCCGCTGCTAATGGGAGATCTTAAAATCTCTGCATTGCAAGATATACTTCCTGACTGTTTGTACAAAACCATTAGTATAAAGAGTTTATTTATGGGAGTTTAGCCACAAGCAAATGCTAAGGTGAGCTGTTTGTGCAGGAATGTAAGGCCAGGCCATATGACTCAATGGACTCCTTTTAATTTCTTGCTGCATTTACATCTCCTGACTCAGTTCTGCCTTGATCACCAGTGTTAACTATTCTGAGGGGTATCATACCACTATGGAGATTCAAAGCACTACAGAAGAACCTCTGGAGAATACCGCTACAATTCAACTTGGGATCTGTAAATCACAGGTATCATTGTAAAATGTAAAGATTTATATTGCGATTACCCAAGGAATTTAAAAGGACAAGTGCGACCAATTTTGCTAACTTTCAAGGGAATTTTTGTTCTTCCCTACCTTAGGATCAAGGACTACAAGGATATTAAATACATTTTTATTAATGGAAATTAAACATCTCTTCACTGTAGAATATTTATTGTCCTGTATACAAGTTTCAGGTTTGTTTGATTATTTACTTGTTAGCAGAAGAGCTGCACTGTATATCATCTCCTCATATCAATCTTGCTGATGTGAGATTACACATTTTTCTCTCTACACGTTACATGTGGGATCACTTCAGTTAACTCTCAGTGCCTTGGGACTCGGTTCCACAGCACGCATAGAGACACAGCAGAGCCATCCATCAAAAAGAGAAAGGGTTCATTTTATACTAGAACTTGCCTATTCAAGATAACCGTAAAGCATTGATAGCAATGAGGGATCCGTGTTCCCGCAGCAGAGCTGGGAGTTCTGCCTTGAGCTATTGTGTATCCAGCAACAGCTTGTGCATGGTCTGGGAAATCTGAGCACATTTTATTGAAAAGGATAGGCTCCAAGCTTTGACTATTCACTTCATTGGGCATGGTGGGTTTTTTTTGAAACTTCCACAGCAATCAGACAAGGGTGGAAGAACTCTTGAGCTGATAAATCTCTTTGATGGACAGTATCTTTAGTAGAGGCACTTTAAGTTTCCTAATACAGCTCTAGAGGTTCTTTCTCCGAGGACTGCACGGTTATGCGCTGGGAAGGCTGCACATGACCTGGAGAGCTATGCCGGTGGGAATTTTAACACCAACCAGACAGGCCAGAAGTAGTTGAAATGTACCCTAGAGGTCCCTGCTGCTGGTGGTTGAATATCAGGCCAATGCCCCTTCTTCTTAGAAGTGTTATAGGAAAGCTATAAGGAAGACATTGTGGGCAAATAGCATGGGAAATCCTTAGTCTTGCACTAAATGATTCGCAAGGTGTAGAGAGGACTTAAAACAAGAGATTGCTTATAGGCACATTTTAAGAACTAAAAGTAAGTATAATTGGTTGTTTTATAGTGCAAGACTTGGGCAAAAGCCAACACCAGGCACACAAGCACATGCAAAAGTGCTAACAATAGTTGAAAGACGTCTGTGGAGGTCTGCCCTAGTTACCTGCTGAAGGGTGCTTCTCTCTGAACTGCAATTTTCAAAAATGGTTCTAATTTTTGAGGGAGAAGTTTTCTTAAAGATCAATATCCAGATAGCACAATGGGTCAGAGCGGCATGTGGCACAAAATCCAGTGATGCACAAGGGAGTGATGCTTGCAAAGTTACCCTGCTAGTTTTGACTTTGCCAGCTCAAGAGACCAGATACATGCTTTGGAGTGGAACACGGCATATGGTACAAGACCAGAGGAAAACTCACACGCCTGTTCTCTACCAATACATTCTCTTTTAGCTCTGAATTAAAAAAAAATAAAATCTCCATGTACAAGTAGAAAATATATTTTTTCTAACTGGCAGCTCTAGAGATCTGTTCTAAGACTGCAGAATCGAGCAGTTACTTAAGCCAAAGCATTAGAAACAAGCAATGATGCAGAGCAGATTCTGTAATACCTTATATGTCTTTCACATTTTGATACGTTTGTGTCTAAGCATCTGGTTTCATTTATACACATGTAACTCCTGCTTTCTTCAAGTAGGTTCCCTACAGAACAGAATTTGATTGGAGATTCAGAATGCAAATAACCATTTTATGGCTGATGCAAGAAGCAGAAAAATTCTGGGCGATCCAGATGCAAACACTCTGCTTGAGTGCGCGGCAGTGAAAGGCCAAAGTAATTACTAACACATTAGGTCAGGACTGAGGTACAATGGAGGAGCTGTGGAGAAATCCTGCAACATCACCGCCTCTCGTTTTGCGTTCCCTAATCAATATAATTCATCCATCACTTACTTTCTTAAGATTGCAATCTTTCTAGAAAACGAGAGCGCTGAAAAAAAGATCTGACTGCAGAAGGAGGCTGCATATGGCCAATATAGCAGCTGATGGAAAAATCAATCTCCAACAGCCCGGCAGGTTAGAAGAACTGTGTCTCATAAAAGTCTGTCTTGCTCACCAGTTTTCTCAAATCATGATGTTGCTATGGTTTGGGGCAGGTTTATGGGGTGAGAAGGAGGAGGTGTACAGGCTGTAGCCTGTTATTAAAATTCCCCTAAGTGCAGCACAGGCTCCAAGGCATGCAACAGAAAGTACCTCAACCTGTGGCTGCAAGCATTACCTCTTTTTTCTGTTGTGATCACTGTGGCTTCCAGAGGCTCCCCCCAGCCCTGCCTGGTCTTGGCAGATGTCCGAAAGATGTATGCTGACTCAGGGGTGAGATCTGTAGCAGTAAACTGCCTGACTGTTGAACCAACCTCCACCGTCGTGAACTTGTTAGGGCTGCTGCTGGCCAGACGGTAGGCAATCTGGTACCCTGAAATCACAGCATCAACAAGGGAGAGAAAAAAGGTTAGGGTTAGGGACAAAAGAGCACCAAAACTATTAATTCATCATAATTACTTGTTTATCTGAGACCAGAACAAAGTAATTTACTTCCTTTAGTGTTATAAAATTCTGCTATATGGCAGTCCTCCCCCAGTCAGGTGCCGTCCCCTACGAGGGAAATCACACACACTGGTCTTCTCAACTTTATCTGCCGTGAAACTGATTTCACTTTCCGTCCTTTATACCAACACGATACAAAACCAGTTTAATCTTTCCTGACCGTATCGGTACCTTTTTGGAAAGGCAAAGGTACAAACAGAGTCCGTGCAATTCATGTCACTTGGCTGAGCCAGTTCAAGACAAGGCTCTCTGTTTCAGCTTTCCACCCAAGCACACACGGACATGTGCATGCACACATGCTCACACGCTGTTCTGCCCTCTCACAGTTTCAGCATTGGCTCAAACTAAAGGTTCTTCAGCTGCAGAGCAGCTGGATTGCCCAAACCATGCAACCTTCATACTGCTCAAGTAAAGACTTGCTCCTGCTTTTTGCACTTGCTTTTTTCTCAGCTCTCCCACTCCCCTGTGACTCTACAGCGGGTGCCACAACTGCCAACAAAAGCATCCTTCTTCTGTCACTCAACATTGCTGCCTTGCCCACAGCCCAAGGAAGAAGCCTGCACGCTGTGAGGTCCTGCTTCAACCATGCGGCACTTAATAATCAATTTTGTTGATGACTGTAAGTGATAACCCCTGTTCCAACCTGCCTGACAATTAGGAGTTCACAGTTTAGCCGGTATTATTAATGATCCAACTGTGCAAAGGAGGGCTTCCAGAGTTCTCACGCACCACTAGCAACAACTGTCCCCCAAAGAGGATCTGCCAAATGTTCAAATCCATTCTGTAAACCCAGCAATTGAATCAGGCTCTCACTTCTGGAGCTCAACGGTAACTTTCAGTCCAGCTGCTGACTTCCAAAATCAATTAATACCAGAACTGGTGTGGGGCTTTATTGCCCAAGCTGAATACAGTTGTATGATTAAACGCTTCATGGAGTTACACAGGGCAGCGGGCAGCCAACAAATCCAAATCAAACCAGCTGAAAACAAAACAGTCATGACATGATCCTGCCAACCCTCTGCTCATCTTCCAAATGACAAAGGGGTCTGCAGCACCTGAGACCATCTCTTTCTCTTGGAATTAATATCCCAGCTAGGGTTTGAACTCCCACCACATTTTGGCTGTAACAAGAACAAGGGGAGCCAAACCTGGCGTGCTTCATTCGTAAAGGTCAGTGCATGAAAACTGAGGTTTTTATCTTACCTGTGGCTATTAGACAAAATCAATGACGTTTATTTCCCACTGTGAATATGCAACAATTGCCACATGCCCACTCACAGAAAAGGCACAAACAGAGTTCCTGCGCTCTCTTGAATGAATGCCATACTCGCGTGTGGTGCCCGCTGTCACGAACAGTGGAATTTAATTGGGATACAGATGGTATTAATTTTGGTGTGCTGACTCTCACAGTGCTGTTGACAATGCACCAGCATTTCCTTGTCCTTCTTTCTTCGGTAGCTGCTAGGGGATGTGGGGCAACAGCCATAGCTGCCTTACATGGAACAAATTTGATTGCCGACACCTCGAAGAGTGACTTGGCTTTTCCGAGCACCTGTGACTTCAGCCCGAGCTCCTGTTTGCGGTTACAAACAGGTTTGGGTACAGAGCCGATTCACTGAAGTGCCTTAATGTGCTCCGGGCACCCACGTTTGGAAATGGGCATCAGCAGCGAAAGGCTCCCAGCGCCCGCGCGGGCTCACCTCGCGCTGCCTGGGGTAATCTCACACAACGCGGCCGTTGGCGTGTCAGGCAGAGTCCTACAGCAACATTTCACAGCTGGGTGGATAGCATTAGACTAGTAGATAAAAAATGGCCTGATTTTTCAGAGCTCCTGAGCATGCTTAGACCCCAGCAAAGTCTTAGGGTCTTACGCTTTGAGCATTTCATTTTTCCACCTGCAAACTATCTCCTTTTATCCACAGCAACAGCTTTCCCATTACTGGTCCAATATATTTCACCAAAGTATTTCTGTATCTTTAGTACTACGGTATTTTGATCTTTTTTAAAGTCTACAGAAAGACAGCTAGCAATGGGGAGAAGGAATGGATACACTACAATCTCCTTTTGTTTATACAGATGTGAAGAACACAGGAGTGAAAACCCTGGGGCAGGATCTCAATAAGGGAGAAAAATAGTCAAAGAAAAGCACGGGGGAAATTTTTACAGCAGCTGGAAAGATGAAGGAAGCAGCAGCTAAGATGGCTAAAGAAGTTTGATAAAGGGACACAGGACTTAAAGATTAAGACCTGGAGGGAAACAGAGAATATTAAAAGAACAGAAAAGTTGATTTATCTAGTTATTAAAAAATAAGTATGATATCTGGGACACATCCTTGTTGATCTATTTCCTCTCTTTTCTAAGCCTTTGTAAAATATAAAGTGTAGTTAAAATGTGAGGAGGGAATAGAAAGATAACTATTAACTGCTAAATGCTGGTACTCATGCTGGAAAGCTAATTACAAACATGCTCAGATTAGGCAAAGGAACACATACATATCTAGGCCATTATAATAACTTACACAAGAGTGGTTCCTTGGCTACTGTAAAAACTAATTTAGCCATGAGAAAGAAGAAATCACTTGTCACAGCTTGTCTCTCTGACAGGCTCCGCAAACTCCCTTTCAATGCATCCCTGTGAAAAACAGCATCAGCTCTCACTGTCCTCTCCTACATCTGCTCTGTTGGCCGACAGTCTGGGTAAATATCTATTTTCCTGGATATCTCAGGCAGAGTTTACACAACCAGAGCCGTCACCATTACATATTTCCTCAGAAACCCAACACTTCCCTTGGTCTTATTCAAAGGTACATATCCAACCTCTGCACCTGAACTCAGCTCGCTCATACTGCTACCTACAAACCGCCTGAGAGATACCCACTGTCTTAATTTTGATCTCCTACATTACCTTCTCCTAATGGACAGTTTGGGACAGCCAGGATACATGCTGGCATAAAAAGCATCGCTTTTTTTTTTTTCCTGAGTGACACAGAAGACGCAGTATTTAAACCACAGCTTGGAGAATAATTAGGGCTAATGCAAGATCAAAAAGATAAAATTATTAAGTTGATGAATTTCAGCAACAAGGGATGGGAGAAGACAGGAAATATTAAGTGAAATCAAACGAGGCAAATCAATAGAGGTAAATGGAAAGTGTTCAAAGAGAAATTAATGTATGCTTGAGGGCTGTAAGAGGCAATAACTGCAATTGCTGCAGTAGAGGAATAAGGAAGCTTCCTTCTCTTATTAGACTATGACAATAAGATGTCGCAGATATCTTGGATTAAAAAAAAAAAAATCAAAGGTTATGAATGAAAGTAAAATCTTTAAAAGGTGATCACAGCAAACTTTTTTGGGAAAGGAATATCTTACAGAATATGAAGTATCTGGATGGTCAATAAGAATTCATATTGTTTTCTTAATTTTTCTTTTTTTCCCCCATATAGCTTAGCTCCCAAATCTCTTCTGCTGTTGGGAGTTCTGTGCTTCACCAGGCCAAAACAGCGTAAAAAAAAGCCCTGAAAGATCAACTCTTCAGGAGTTTATTTATTCATTGAAACTAGCATTAGCATCTTTTTAAGTATTTTTTGCACAACTGCAAGCAGTTTCATGAGCTACGCTTTCTGAACTCAATAAATGGCAACAGCCTGAACTGCCTGTTAAATGTTAGGTCATTGTAACACAACCAGTGGATTCCCCAAAGCAAACAGGCAGGAAGATGACAACACACCATGAATACAAAAAAGCTTTCAAGCTCATCACCATACAAAGCTCTTCAGAACTGACAGCACCCGTTCATGCAGGCCATGGTGCAGCAGAGATACAAACACTTATTAATTTGTCACAGAACTTCGGGAAAGCCAAACGAGGGTGGGAGGTTACGGGCTGCCTAGTGGAGCAGCAATCCAGTTTGTTGATTTTACTGCTTATCTGTTTAAGGGCCAGCGGGTGTGCAAATGCAGTCTAGGATCAAAATATGAATTTGCAAACATGGATTACATCCTATTTCGCTTCTAATTCTCAGTGGAGTTCTTACAGTCTTTTGCAATAAGCTTCAGGTAAATGCTAAATACAAGGATACCATGAGGAATACTAACCAGGGCCTGGAAGGATGCGGGCTGAGCTCTCGTTTTCAGAGGAAGCTCATAGCTAGAAGTGCACATATGCACATTAATGCATCGTTTTTCTTTAATAGTATTTGAAGGAACTATGCTGGGTGCTAGCTCAACTGAGTGCAGAAAAGAAGACAGAGTGAAGCTTCAGACGGTTAGCGTAACATTCCCAAAAGGAGAAACGGAAATATCTAGCAGTCTTCCACAGGAAAATATTTAAACAAACCAACAAGTGGTTTTCCCTCTTGGTGCCTGCCAGTATTTCATCCTGCTAATCTCTCTCTGAAATGCTAGAACATGTTTTGATATAGATTACAAAAACGTTAGCTGCAAAGGTGCCTGTATACTCAGGGGACAAAGCTAGCAGAGCAGGAACGTTAGTTCAAAGGCTCTGAATTTAAGTTGCTCTTGCAAAACAAGTATTTTTTCTTTCCAACCCCACTAGTGAATAGAAGGACACCGCGCAAAATTACGTTAACTTATTTTTTCCAACAAGTCTACTTAGTGCACTTGACTGTGGTGGTTACAGAGGTGTTTTGAAAGTTCATTACAGTAATGAGATTTAAAAGGTGTACAGGAAAAAAAAAAATCTTGCAACCTTTACTTAGAATGCTACACATAGTCTTTTATCTATTTTTGAAGCAGTCCTCACTTCTTAGGAAAGATCACAGAAGTACCCAGCATGAGTAATTTTTACTTTTTCTCTCTGACATTGGCAGCTAACTACTTCCTCCACAAACTTCAATGTTTCTACTATCAAAAAAAAAAAAAAAAAAAAAAGGAGTGAGAACTGTTGAATAAAGACAATGGACTTCAAAGGGGTGGACTGGGGGAATTGGCAGGTAACGTCCCCCTGGGAAGGAATTCTAAGGGAAAAAAGAATTCAGGTTAGCTGACAGTTTTAAAAGAGACAAAAAAAGGTACAACTATCCCAATGCAGACAAAAGATGTTAAGAAGCCAATATGTTTGCATTCAGAGCTCACTAATGACCTGAAAATCAAAACTGAATTGGACAAAAGTTGAAACAGGACACAGGTCTAAGGGAGTGTATAAATAGACAGCACAAGCACGTAGGGACAAAATCAGACCGGCTAAAGTGCAAAGTGAGTTAGAACTTAAAGAGCATCAAAGGCAATCAGAAAGATTTTATAAATACAGTAGAAATTCGAGAGACAGGAGGAGGACAGGTCAACTAGGAAGAAAAGATGAGCATAAGACAGGTGAGACAGAAAAGAATGGGAGGCTGATACCTCCGTTACTTCACTTTCACACAAAAAAAAGTTGATGCTGACTAGATACTTAACACAAATTAAAACTGACAACAATATAAGTAGAGATGTAGGCTAGAATAGAGAACAGGTTAACGAATATTTAGTTAAGCTAGATGTAATCAAGTCAGAAAGGCCTGATGAAATTTGCCCTGCAGTGCTTATGTAACTAGCTAGAGCCATCTCTGAATAATTAGTGATTATCTTCAAGAACTTGTGGAGGACAGGTGACATCTCAGAATATTACAGAAGGGCAAACAGAGTACCCTATCTTTTAAAATGGGGAAAGAAAAACCAGAGGAATTATGGACAAATCAAGCTAAAGTTCAATACCCAGCAAGATCCTAGAAAAAAATATGAGTCAATATATAAGCATCCAAGAGGATAATAAAGTGCCAAGTAACAGCCAATATGTATTTGTCTGGAGCAAATAATAAATATCAAATAATCTATTTTCCATTTTGACAGTGTAATTAGCCAGGTGGGAAGAGTAGATATGATCCACATTGACTTCAAGTAAGGCTTTAATACGGTTGCACACAGGCCTGTCAAAACCAAACAAGAGAAACAGAATCTAAGAAAAATACTAGACATTTTGACTTGAACAATTTAAAAAAAAAAAGTCAAAACGTTGTTTTCAGTAGTCTGCTTAGAAACTGAGAGAACCTATTAAGTAAGGTCTCATGATAAGTCATGAGTCTGGCTCTGTTCAATATTTTCATTAATGACCTGGCTGATGGAGTTGCCAGTCTACTTGCAAACTTCAAAAATAAAACCAAATTGTGAGTGGCTGTGAGCCCTTTAGAGGACAAGTGTGTAATTTAAAGTGATCTTGATAATAAGGAGAGATGGTCTGGAATCAGTAAGATGAAATTCAATAAGGGCACCTGTGAATTATTACATTTAAAAAGAAAAACCTTAATGTACATATAAAAGAGGGACTGACTGACCTGAAAGTGTGCTGCAGAAAAAGGGTAGGAATTAATAGTGGGTCATAGACCTACTTAGTTACAACATCAGTGTTGCAAAAAAGCCAAGTATCCTGGGATGTTACTGGGAACGGTCTGTGCAAGACATCAGAAACAACAGTCTACATGCTAAGCATGCCAAGCATTCTTAAGGGACAGTCTTCCCCTTTCCTTCCAACCCTGCGTTCGTATGATTTTATCATCAATGTAGCGGCAATGGGTAAGAACCAACTGAGAAGGGGATGCATTGCACAAAGCACTGTGCAAAGACAAAATAAAAGAGAGTTCCTATTCCACCGAGCTTGCAACTTCAGCAAATAAGGCTGACAAAGAGCAGCAACGTGAGACATTGGAACACAGTCGGGAGAGCAAAATCTCTTTTGTACTTTCCCATCATTTCTATCAAATGATTTTTTTTCTCCTTAACCACATCCTGTGATTCAAATCCCAATCTCTACTGAGAGCAAGCTTCTAGGACACACAGTTCCTTTAAAAAAAAACGATGAATCAAACCCACAAGACAACCTGGAAGCCAAGCATCCTTGAGCTGCAGAGAAACCCTGCGTGGATCTATCTCCGACAGCTAACCGCTGCCAAGCTTCACACAGACTCTTTCTTGTGCTCAGAAAATCCCCACAGCGTCTGCCTTTGGATCCCATCTGATGATTTCCCTGCATCTTCAGGCATCAGGATCACCCCCTGAGCACTTTGGGAAACTCCGCACCTGAGCAAACACTTTGAGTTCTTGACTCAAGATGTAAACACAGTGCGAGACCGGTCCTTTATTTAAAGGGATGCCACCAACGCAGTAGCATTTGAAGTAGGCACCTTCCACCCAACAATGAAGGCTTTAGGAAATATTGCTAAAAGACTACAGGCAAGCCTGAATGACAGCACTGAAATTAGAAGCAGAAAGACCTGGCAGACTGAGAACTAAACAAAACCCAAAAGCTTTCATTTCTCTTTTTTTCACAATTGAGAGACAAATCTTTACTCACCAGTTAGAACTACTGTAAAATGTGTTTAACATCAGCAGAGAACACAAAATTGCTGGGTAACTATTAGCTACTTTAATTTTAGAGGCAAGAATGGATTCTTACATTGAAAAAGTCTTCACATTTTAAGTACAAGTAGCTGCTGGTGTACACATTGCAAAGGCAACCCAAGAGTTATGACAGCAGCAACATAAAAAGTTTTTTCATGAAATCCTGTCGTCCCTTGCTGCCCTTATTTCCCTTGATGAAAAGCCAAATGTGAGTTAACTCCTTGTGACCTGAGACAGTATTATCCAAAGGAAGCAATAAAACAGAAGCACACATGAAACTGAAATGTTGGGCATGCCCAGAAAAGGCAAATGGGGGGGAAGGAGGGGAAAATCCAGCTGTCCCCCGCTGCAGCTCAGCAGGCAGGTTGCCCAACAGCCAGCCAAACAGGTTACGAACCCAAACGCAGATGGGGAGATGAGAATTCAAACACATTGCCATGAATGACAGGTAATTCTGACTCAGGAAAACACACACCATGGAGCCGGGCAGACTTTTCCTCCTCACCACAGGGTACCATGTCTCTCAGCTGACACCGACATCTTTTCTTTTCTTTAGCCATGGATTTGCTTATATATGGTTTCTAATCCGACACGCAAGGGGAAGGAAAACCCAACAGCCGGAGCTCGCTCTGGTCTCCAGCCCTCTCCTCCCAGCCCTGGGTTTGCTGCTCCCTCTTACCCAGAATAATTCCATTGGGCTCCTCCGGCGGCTGCCAAACAATCCGTACGGATGTCAGCCTCACCTCGGGGAACACCAGCCTCACGGGCGGCCCGGGGGCTGGAAAGAAAAACAGAGATCGTGCTAGCAAGCATTGCATGTTAGAGGAATTACAAGTTCTCTGCCACCTTACCTAGACGGCAGCTCAAGCTGTATCTCACCAATAACAAGTAGATGGTGAGGAGCACCTATGTACATACATAACATAAATTTATTCTGAGGAATCTTGTCCGTGGCCAAACGCCTCCAGCACCCACGGACACCAGACACGACACTGAACCAGCACACCCTACGGAGTTTTACTGCACCTGTGAAATGCGTTTCGCAGGATGCTCCTCTGACCTCTGCCAGAGTTATCTCCCAGCACCATAGCAGGGAGCCCCTGCGAGCCGGCCGTGTCTCCGCGAGGTAACTGATTACATACTATGAAGCAAGTCACCAAGCTGCCTTTACAGAGAGTAATGTGTCAGCCTAATCTGCTTCATACCTGTTGGAATTGAATAATATCTCTTCTCTGTGTCATCAGCCCCAGCTTTGAACTGCCTTCTGATTTTACATGTGCATTTTAAACACTCAGGTCTGAGCAGGAGAACCTGAGGCAGGTGAGATGCACATTAATACAGACGGCCGGTGGCTGCACTGACCATCCCAGGCCCACAAGGTGACGAGATGCTAATTCATAGGTTAGCATCCGCAAAATTTCCCCTTCAGCACAAATTCCACCTGCATTACCCCTGACGATACTTTTAATTAAGTTGAGCCCAGAGGAGACACAACATATTTTTGTCAGGGGTATGGAGATGGAAGAACAATTTGTATCATTTGCCAACATGCACTTAAGGAGGGAACTGCTATAATGGGGTTATCTAAAACAAACAGTTTTAAATATTTCTCATTACAGTCTGATATGTACATTTCAGTGAGTGCTTTTTCTCTCCCTGCAGAATTCTGCTAACAGTAATTTCTCTTTGTTTCCTTTCAAAGAAAAGCCAAGTCCCCACACAGGCAGTGTGCTGAGAGAATGGCTAAAAAGATGTCAGGGAGCTGCTGCCCCGGTTCCCGTCCCCGTCCCTGCATGCTCTTACTCCTTCCCTGCTCTCCACAGAAAACGTCTTGTTCAGCCAGAAGTCTGAATGTGTTTTCAGCCCAACCAAATTACCACAACGAAGCTCTTGCAGAAACCAATGTTTATTCCATTACTATCGAAAAGATTTTGATGAAAAAAGAGAGACTTGTCTTTTTGTTCATCTTCATTGGGAGTAATAAACAGAAGCTTCTCACACTGATATTAATCTT
Organism: Calonectris borealis; assembly: GCF_964195595.1. Taxonomy (NCBI): domain Eukaryota; kingdom Metazoa; phylum Chordata; class Aves; order Procellariiformes; family Procellariidae; genus Calonectris; species Calonectris borealis. The sequence goes on along the minus strand of NC_134327.1, from coordinate 13,376,051 downwards.
CATTTAATACGGAAAAGGTAATGAAACTAAAAGTAATTTTAGCATCTGCAAAGCCAAAAATATTTTAAGAGTTGAACTAAATTTCTGTAAAACCCCATCAGCAGGAATGCTCCCACCACCGACGTGTTCAGACAGCGCCGGGGCGAGGGGCTCGCTTGGGTTCCTTCAACCCATCATCGGGAGTCCCTGAGCTCACGGGAAGCGCTGGAGGCAGTTGCAAAAGGAAGCTGGTATGATCATCTTTCAGGGTCAATGCCGTATTCTTTTGGGAAAAAAACTGAGAATGGATTACTGAAGTTGCAAATTCCATATCTCTCCTTCGGTCCAATCAGACCCAGATTTGTTTATGGCTTTCAATCGCAGCACTCTACTCTTTTTTTTTTTAGAGCACGATTGAACTTCAATAGGAATTTATAATTGGGCTCTAAAAATTGTCTTTAATAGAAATTGTCTACACTGAGCTTCAGAGTACAATTTTAGAAGTTTTCTTCCTCTTCATCAGCTGCAGGGAAAGAGGAAACGGGGGACTCTGGTTTTCTGTGTTTTTGCCAAATCCTCAGCCCATGACCAATGGAATAGTGCTGAGTTACACTAGGTAGGGACCAAATCCTTTAGGTTCAAAGTTGGGGAAAAAAAAAAAATTCCAAATATCCTTAGTTTGGGCTGTCGTCTACACTTGCATCACTAAAAGAAAGCAGCGTTAAAAGATTGGATCAAATAAAATACTTATTTTGGTAACCTTTAAACTTACCGTCATCCTTAGTTCTTTCTGTAACTGCAGGAGAGCTGGGGACTCCATCTCCGATACGAGTGAATGCCAATACCTGGATCTCATAGAGCACGTATTTCCGCAAGCCAGACAGCAGGAAAGACTGAGTGTGGTTACCTCTTACTATTTGGCTCTTTGGTTCAGAGTCCAAATCTTTTGCTTTGAAAAGTATCTGCAGAATAAATGCATGTGAAATATAGAAAGAAAAAGATTGTTACATGAAGACTGAAAAGAGGGGTACGCATTTTAGATTCCTCCTTTTCACAAAATATAAAACGAGATTATATTCACCAGTCACCCCTTTAAAAAACAGCACACTGCCTATATCTTCTCCAGCTGATTCATGAATAATATAAATATCCAGCAGGTGAATAGTAAATAACAAATGGAAAAACATATCCAGGTAATGCATTAAAAATTGCATACCTTGTAACCCAGGACGAGACCATTCTGCTCAGTCTCTGGGACTGTGGTCCATGTCAGAAGGATCTGGGTTGAACTCACGGCTTCAGCAGAGACGTTCTCCGGAGGAGCAGAGGGAACTGGAATCACACGGCGTAGCCAAAAGCAGAAATAGGTAAGACATACTAGATAATTTTGCTCCATCTCCCTATCTGCTTGGGATTGTTCCAGGATCCCATAGAAGAGTAGTCAAATCCAAAAGGACTGGAATAGGTTCTAGACAATCCCTTCTTCTCTTCTATCCATTCTACATCTTCTTTATATTTCAGCCTGCTTCACAATTTCTTGCCAGTTCATCTCAGAAATGACAATGTTTGTAAAGAGCTAAACATTTAATACTAATCAGTGTCTACAGATAGACAGTAAATACAGACAGATAGGAATAAATTTCAGGTTCCATATATTTACAGTAATTAGAACCAAGTTTAAATTGCTGGACTTCTACAGAAGTCTATCTCCTAGTATTTCTTTCCCATATGTTTTATTTCCCTATGCCAAAAGCTAGAAATCTTTATGAATGGGAGTTTATCTTATGGCACGATCTGTTCTAACAGAAGTTTTACGCCACCCTGGCTTCCTATATTATCTGAAAGGAAATTATAGCATCTTGTCTAGAGTTAGCAATAATTTCAACCACTGGATTGCACTCCCAGTTCAGTAAGAAGTTCTTTAACGTCTAAGCCTTTTGATGATGTGATAGCGCTCAACATTTGCAATACATCAATTATAGGCGGATACATTAACGCAAGGTGTATTTTCAGGGACTGATACGGTGTAAATGAAAGATATGCCTATTTCATTTATGTTGCAAAATTGGCTCTTATGAAACCAGAAACATCATTAGAACTGATGGCACAGGAACACTGTAATTTTCTCTCACTCGAGAGAAGAGCAAACTTGCATTTTCTCATGCCATTAAAACTCTAACCGCTGCAGAACCACCACACAACTGCAAGCTTTTGTAGGCAAGCTTAATAGCATGCCGTGATACGCAAGCAGAATTTGAGGCTATTTTTAAGAGTTCACATTTTATGCTGCCCTTTTGCATTTTTTTTCCTGTGGCATTTCCAACATCTGAAGGGTACAATCTTTTCTAAAGCATGAATACACCTGTCAGGCCTCAAGAGAATATTTCACCAAGTTACGTTACACAAGCACGTATGGACAGTAAGGCTTGATTAGGTCCTGAATATATCACAAAAAGGAGCACAAATCTCTGCCAAAAGTAATGCTTTCCTGGCTGTCCGAATGAAAGAACAGATCTGCTGTTTCGAAGGCGAGCTCCTGAAGCTCCTAGCAACATGAGTGAGATAATGAGTATGAATTAATATAAATTTAAAAAAACCCGCACTGCCCCCCACCCTTGTGCACTCAAGGTTAACAGCAGAGATACTCATTTCTGAAACAATTTCCCTGTTACCAATTATTTGGGACCTGAGAAACAGAGCACCATCACACAACACTGCAGCAGACTAAAATCCAATTTTTTTTCCCCTCCAACCCTGAAGTGCTTTTTTTTTTTTCTTTTTTAAATCTTCTCCTAGATTTATCCCCCACAAGGATATAATTACGTTAAAGGAAAATAGATTGCCAGGAGCCATGAATGTCTTTGGATAGCTGCCATAACTTTATCTGTAGATCTCCACAAAGAGCTACTCCCACATGAATCACTTCTGGAGAGAAAAAGGGTGGAGGTGGGTTGCAGGAAACCAGAACACGCAGAGGAAAGAAGCCCTTTCCAGCCACATTTATTTTTATTTTATCTGGTTTGAAGCCTTTCAAGAGAAAAAAAAGGTTCTTTATTTTACAAATATTTCTTTTCCTCTTTGATCAGCAGCCACAAGATTTCCCGAATTCACAAAAGGTGGAGGCTGTGCCCGGGCTGGCCCCGTGTGCATGCTTGCTTTGAGGTGTGCGTACGATCGCACTGCTGGCAGGGGGACTCGAAAGCTAACAAGGGAGAGAATGGTCCAGCTGAAGATTTATTAGCCCAGACTCCTCTTAATTCCCGGTGACAGCCAGAGCAGCTAAATGTCCCCTCTCGCTGGAAAGGAATCTAAGCCCAATGCCTAAATGGTAAAGATACTTGTGTTCATTGAGTGCGCTTTAATTCTCCAGTTCTCATATTAGTGTTGAGAATTTTATTCTAATATGGATGTATGAATTCAGGACCTACAAGCGATATTATGGATCTTACTGTTGCCAGTCTTTTATCAAGTAACAGACTTTGATCGACCCTTTAAGAATGAATTAAAGCGTAACCTTCATTTCTCTGACCCCTCTCCTCTCTCAGGATATCCTGATTCAAAGAAATTATAGTTTGCTAAGACTAATTAGTGGCTTGAGTGAGGCATACAGATCCCTCTTCCCTCTGCAAGCTCCCTGCTCTAATGCTGGTTTCCTTAACTATTGCACTGAAGACTTTGTTATAAGCTCCAAAGCCGAGTTCTCATTAGTAACCCGCAAGAACAGAAGCCAAGCGACAGTGTCCAAAAAAATCTCAGGGCTTTAACGAAATGAACCGGAAATATTGAAACTAAATGATGAGCTAATCCAGCAAACTGCCAGCTGCACAATGTACTTTAAAAGATCAAACGTAGGAAATTATAGAGTTACTGGCACTTTGCACTGGAACTTCAATAAGAACTCGGGTTTTTAAGGTTATCTGTGTTGGCATCTAAGATCATGCATCCTCTTTCTACATCTGACATAGCCGTATTTGATATATAGCAAATGATGTTGTTTTATGTCTCTAACTGGGCCAAAAGCAGCTTTTAATAAGCTAGCTTGTATTCTGGCTTTCTAAGAAAGCTAGATAGTGGGATGCAGTGGTTCTCTCCACTTTTGCAGCTTGTTTTAGCTGCACATCCATCACTGTTTTTTGAAAGTAAAAATTGTACATCTGCCATCGATTAAGAAGTGCAAATTTAGAGCAAGGTTCATGGCAAAAGTAGCGTAGCTGCAGTACACAACCATTTTGCCTATAAAATTAGATACCGCAGGCCAAATTGTCAGCTTGTATAAACTGACAAATCCCCACAGTGACATTGGACCACATCTGAATTATCAAGCGATGCTTTATCACACCACGGTAACTGCTTCGTGAAGGTCAGCCTCTGAAACATCAAGAGATTGATCCTTGCCATAGATATGTGACCATGCCTGTATAGTAGCTGATTTTGTAAGACCAGTATAGACATTCATATAGCTGAATATTAGGAGCCCAAAAATATTAAGGCACTGGGTTAGCTGTATTTGAGATGAATTGTTTGAAAATAGGAGGGTTTATATTTAAAAGGAAGCAGCCCCGTCAAGGTTGTTCTAATACATTAGAGGTCTTCGCATTTTCTTGCTTTCGCTATATTGTACCTACTATCATTTTCAATTTATTGAGTGGAAACTGAGCTTGTTACTCTGCAGTTATTTTACACTGTAAAATTTAATGAGTTATTTAATTTCTAACATTAGTAAAACATTTTTGGATTGATAAAACCTGTCCTCTTTAAAAATCCTAATTCATCGCCCTCTATCTTCAGCTGCTTGAAACCTTATCCCAGATTTTCATTACAGGGTTTCCCAACCGTTTTCTGAGCCTGCGTTACTAAACCCCACAGTGTTATTTATTCTCTCATAGTGTCTTTGGTTTCAAAATGTTTTATATTCAAGAGCTTCAGAAACCGGAGAGTACCTGTAAAGGCATGCACATTTATTGTTAGCATGTGTGCTCAGCTATTAGTGATATGATCGCACATCCTAGAATAAACAGAAGTGTTCAAGTACAGCTTTATTTTTAATGAAGATTTTGGACTCCAGTGGCCGTACTGTCATTAGATACCACAGGCTGATTTAGTGCCCGGGCTCTAACTTCTTAGGCTCCTTGGACAGCGTAAAACACAGAACCGTGAGTTCTGCCAATGAACCAGCATGTGATCCTGGCCGAGCCACCTCTGGCCAGCTGTGAGGGGTGTTTACAGCCTGCAGCACCAGGCAAAACCAACCTCCCCAAGTCTCTGTATCTACAAAATGGAAAAAGAAATATTTAGGACATCTGCTTTTAAAGTACTTTGAAAACATAAGCGTTAAATAGAATTTTTCTCATAGTTCAGAAGACTAAAAATGCTCTGACTTCTCTCTCCAGCTTTAGATATCTTTTATTTGCATTTTAATCCCATTTGACTGTGCATACAGGTTAATTGCAGATTAGCTGAAGTTCTCTCACACAGCTTGCCGCTATGCCAGCGCTTCTTGTGTATTTTAAATCTAAGAAGATACAGCCAAAAGTCTGAGCCCTGACTTGCTCTATTCAAGAAATCAGATGTTAGTATCAAAGAAAACACATGAAAAAAAACAAATGAGTCCTTATGGCCTAGATCACAGCTTTGTGTTATTTTGATCCCGGTTTCTGTCTGCCTCCTACAATCAGTTTCAGGTCAACCTTCTTTGAATACTGCAAGAGAAAATGCCAAATACAGACATAACCTCTGATCTTTAGATGCTGAGCAAGAACACTATAATCCTAAGGTTTTATGAAATCACTTAATCTTAGTATTTACTACATTTCAAAAGAAGTGTTTGAGAGTAGCGGAAAGGAGAAAGCAGAGAATGTCGTATCTTTTTATTATGATACAGAACACTTCAGAACTATTTTGTCCGGGTCATGCTATCTCTAACTCTAGCATAAGCACGCCTTGTTTAAAATACCTCTGGCAATAGCTTTCCAGTTATTACTTCCCAAAAAGAAACACTTTAATGGAGAGGGATGACTTTGTTTAGCCTTCTCCTCGGCTAGTTCAAAGGATAGTTATCTGAACCAGCAGACCAAATCCTGCTGCGTACAGCACGTTCACACTTCACACCAAGTAACGTGGCATGGTACAGAGTGCACAGACATGCATATGTGTGTCTAGAAGTGTAGGGTATGCATAGAATTAAATTCCAAAACATTTCTAATGAAGAAAAATAGAAAAAAAAAAAGAAAAAAGAAAAAAATCAGTGTTGAACCTTGCATAAATACAGGTCACAAAGAGCTTTTATTATTAAACTTTAAACCATATATGTAATCCATTTTGTTATTCACTTGCAATATAAATTTTAATTTATCAGGTGCATGTGGGGTAGGTTTGGAAATAGGTTTTGTGAAGAAAGCAGCTTTTCAAGATCTGTCTTTACTGTTGCTACTGTGCTAATAGTAATTTACTGTTGCCTGAGATTGAGAGTTTGCTTCTGATATTTGAAGTCCCTATGCTAGTATGGACAAATCAGCTAGACACTACAGTACTCGTGCTCCAGGTCTACACGTAGGTTATGTCTATATGCAGGGTATGTCTATATAGCCTTGTACACACAATTTTAGAAGGCAGTTTTGAAAACCTGTCGTCAAAAGTTCAGATAATTATTTTATTTCTATATGGGTAATCAGCTCTCTAAAATAACTTGTGCCCTTTTAGAAATATTTGGTGCTTGAAATTAAATTTCAGATAACCACAACCGTAAGAAAATCTGCCCAAGCCTAGAAGCAGACAGGGAAAGGGGGAGAACGAGGGGCAATGGGGTACTGGGGAGGGAGAGGAAGCTTGAGAGACCTGCTCAGCCAGAGAAGGCTGTATGCAAGCTCCTTGTGTTGTCCGTACTGCTGCCAAACGGGGGCAGGAATGGGGAGAGGTTATTTTGTTTGCTTTAAATAAATAACCTGCAGGTTCATGCATGAAAGCAGGGTAGGAATAAAATAAATAAATAACTCCCTCAAATGTCTATACGTTTTTTGCCTTCAGTGCATCTAGAGATTGTGGTTTTTTCTTTCATTTTAGATTTAATGCATCAACAAGCAAAAAAATAAAAGCTGAACAAAAGGGCAGAAAATGCTGAAGTTCTCGGATGTGTCCTTCACAGCAGACATGGTGCTTTGACTCACCAGACTCCCGCGTACGACCTCTCACTACGTCGCTCCATGGTCCTGCCCCGATGGCATTGAAAGCCTGGATCTGCAGTTCATACTCTGTCCACTCCTCCAGATCTTCAATTGTGTACTCTCTTTCCAATCGGTCATTAATAACCTTCATCAAGGTGGGAGACTGCAGATCCACACGCCAGAACTTTATCCTGTACCCCACTGACTCTGGATTGCCATTATACTGTGTGTCGGGGAGGGGCTGGCAAACGACACAAAGAAAAGCACAATATTCCTACACAGAACAAATTCCCAGGGCTTTCCAAACTATATACCAAGTTCAGAACTCATATAAGGCCATAGGAAAGCGAGGAAGAGGTTGATTTTTGGTTTTATTTATGTTTCATGATCTCTAAATTTCCATGTTGCTTGAAATTTTCTTTTAAGTTTTACCTTAATTTTGAACCAAATAGATATGCTCACAGAACTATGCCATTTGCTGTGGGTGTATCATCAGAGATGATATGAATACAGTATATTTCAGAGCTTTGTGATTAATTATGGAAATGAATGATAAATTGCTGAAGCATGTGACAAATTCATTTATCGTACTTTCTTACTTTTTTTACTGACTCTCTGCCTACTCATTTATCAGCAGAGATTTATTCTAGTATTCTAACTCCCCAAGCAATTTCAAAGATTAAAATATGAAATAATTAGCCTACTTCATGAAGTTTAGAGTTTTTCCCCGTAAAACTAACTACATGATGCCACGGATGGCTGAGATTCTGTTCCGAATCACTGGGAAAGTTTGATACACATTAACATTTCACAGCTTAGAAGACTGTATCCCGCAGGCAAGCAGGGCTAGAGATGTGACCCTTATTCAGTAGGAAGGAAGGAATTCCCAGCTCCCAGGGGGACACAGATTCACCTGCAGGTCTTGAAAAAAAGAGATTAAACTCTTTCAAATACTGATGTTATTAAGCATGAAAAAGGTATGTCAGGTCCTTTTTAGCTGTGGCTGTTGCTCCTCTTGAACCCTGCACAGTTTGACTCATGAAAACCAGGCTTCCAGGTGGCACAGCAAGGAAACACAATCTTAAAAATGTTTTAAAGTCTCTTAAAACAACCTTGAGTTAATTTTGATGCAAGATATGTTGGTCTGGATATAGTACAAAAGGTTCAACATAATGGGCATGTTATTCACACGGTAAAGCCACGAGTGAGTTATATGGGTCCTATCAAATGAACTGCAATGGCTTTTCTATGGATACTGAGGCGATGCCTTCAAGTCTGATGTTTTGGGCATTCAAGATTCAGAATTAAGTGCAGCGTCCCACTGAGAAACTGGAATTATTCCTTTCTGACGGGAGAAAAACCCTCTTGTTTCTAGCCTGATTTTGACTTCCAGCCATAATGAGTTTATGCATGGAAAAGCTAACATTTGGGCAAAAGAAAACCTGTGCTTCATCAACTTCACACCACAGTAACCCCAGTGGAAAATTCTGCCTAACAGGGGAGAAGAAAAACCGTTCTGGAGCAGGTTAATTGCCAAGTAAATCCCAATGTGGCAACTCTGCAGGAAACTGAGACAGTCAAAGGGGCACAACAATGTCATCAATCACTGCATCTTCGCAATTAATCATTTCTTTCTACGTTTTATCACATAACTCCACACCCTTTCACATAAATTTAATCTTCCTACAGGAGTCTAACGTGCAAACTTTGCTGCCTTTGAACCACAGCTGCTCAGTACCTGCAGGATGATTGCCAACGGCCGGTGTGCACCTTCTGGGGACTGTTTTGTGCAAAGCAAACAACTGAGCCCTAGGAAACTGCAAATTGGCTCAATTATTATATTCCTGTCCCACACATTGACCCAGACTGTGGAACTAGAGAGTCTCAGAAGCCAAAGTTTTACACACAGGCATATATTCCCCTGATGAAGTGGCAGAAGCAGTGGCAGTAGGCAATTTAAGTGATTAATAAGGCACTTAAGGTAAGTCTCAGATTTCTGACTATTCTGAAAAAGGAAATAATTTTGCTGTTACTCCTTATACTGAAGGCAAGGAAAAAGCATTCCTGAGTGCTGGCCTGACTCCCTGGGGAAGCAGCCGCACCCCAAGCACCAGCACCCGGCTCCCCTCTGCCCCCGTTCCTCCTGGCCAGCTCACCACCCATCGCAGCCACAGGCTGGTCTCGCTGGCCGTGCGCACGGTGACGCTCCCGGGGGCAACGTCTGGCGGAGCCTGCAGCGTCTGGATGACACGGGAGGGCTGGCTGAGCGGGCTGGGGCCCACCACGTTCACCTGCCGCATCCGGAACCTGGAGCAGAGAAAAGATGCAGTGCATGCTGTAACAGCTCAGCGAATGGTACCTCTCTTTCCAGAAGAGGAAAAAGATGGAAAAACACAAATTAGGGCTTTCTACGTGTTCCACAAAGGTTGTTGCATGCAGGTCCCCTTTGTATTCACTGCTGAATGCTTTATGGTAACCGCTTTCAGATCCTCTCAGGTATTAAAAAAATGAAAATGAGATTAGCTTAGGGTCTGTTAGAAACTTAGGTATTTGTGTGAGAAATTTATGTTAATTATACCAAGCCTGATGAGCTTATGCTAGCAGTAAGTGATTTTCTCTTGCGATGCTTGTACAATACATTCAAAAAGGTATTAAAATATCAAACTTCAGATATTCTCATTCCCTGTCAATATAAAAAATATACTAGTGATAACATTTCCCCTCAATTACTGGTTGAAAGAAGCTGATTTATCCCTGTGCTACATTTTCAGCCTTCCTGCATAAGAAAGATTAAGTTATTTAATATGGATATGCATCTTTAAAAAATACCCTGTCTGCTTGAAACCACCTCTTCTACAATAGAAATCTCTATTGGGTCACAAAAGATTCAGAAAATCTTTTTTTCAGGAAGCACAAAATAATTAAGACGTGCCGTACATTTCAGATACTCTCACCCATCACAAGCAATTAGAGGTATCCAGCACTTGCACATAAATGCACGACCTCTTCATACTAAACACTTAATTTTTGGACCTTACGACTGAGCTTGGGAAAAGGGTGAGCTAGTCAACATAGCAGTGTTTATTTATCTGCTCTGATCTCCCTAGAAAATGCATTAAAGGAAACACATTAAACAAACACTGTCCTTGATTTCACTCTCAAACATTGGCACAAAATATAAAAAAGAAGCTGGCCGATAAAGATGTGGTCTGATAATTAGCTCTCATGATGTATTTCCTCAGGGGGCAATAACTAAAGCTGACCAGAGGACAACAAATCCATTTGGCAACAACTTTCTAGGTTTCAAAAAATTATATAAAATTTCTCTACACTGAAACAAAATCAAAAAACTCGTATCTGTGCATGCATGAGAGAAAAAATCCTAGGCAAAATTCAAGGAGCAGCTTTACGATGAAAAAAATCAGAGAACTGGAAGTATGAAAGATCCCAGCATAACTAGGATCGCTCCAGAATTCAATGGATACAAGAGAGAAATGAGGTGTAGCAGTAAAATAAACCAAGACGTTTAACAATAGAAAAAACCCAACCACCCCAAATTCCTCATATACTTCCTCGTTATTTTTTATCCCAAAGACATTTCTCCATACACCTGCTAGGTGTGCAAGTCTTTCTTATTTTGCATGGTCACTGAACATTGAACTCTGCTACGACCTGCACTTTACTATTCACCTCTGCCTTTTCAGCTTTAAGGATTCACCTTTATGAGGAGAGCAAAATCTTCTCAATCTGAAGATAATTTTCCTAAACCTCTGCACCAGAAATCTCTGCTCAAGTTCAAAACTTTTCAAAGAGCTTTTAGTAAAACGTTTAGCTCTTGAGGATGTAAAACACTTTCCTGTAAAACACTTCAGTGGAGAGTTTGTGAGAAATTCAGTATCGTCCTAGGCTTCCGGGGAGAGGGAGAAAAATTAGTCTACCAGCACTGAATTAATTGTAAATTTTGTGAGCTTTACTTGCTTGCACCTACTACGAGCTCACAGCAGCACATGGGCTAGGTAACAGGCCCTTCAGCCAGCGCAAAGTGGACAAGTCTCTAGTAACCTGATTTAACACTTGCCACTATACGTCCTTGCAACCAGCCTTTACATTAGCAAGCTATTTCAGGAAAGTATTTTTCATTAGGATTGAGTACCTCAAATTCTCAAATCTTGTCTATACTAAAGCAACGCATCACTTGAATTGAATTGATTTAAAAATCAATCTCGTTTAACTGGGGTGCACCCATAACGTAGATTCATTTCAATCAGTTTAAGCATTGCATATATCTATTAAGCTTAACTTGGTAAATTCTTATAAACAAAGGTTTCATCTAACTGATGTTACCAAATTAAGCTAAAATCAATAAAACGATGTTTAAACTGATGTAAATATATAATTACAAGTTTGCACCAGTTAACTACAATTGATTTGTCACTGACTGATGTTACATTGGTGCACCCTTTAGATGAGGGAAGTCACAGGATATCAGTTACTCATAAAAGCATTTCACTGTGCACTTGGATTTCCTTTTTAATGTTACGAACTGTATTGTATGTAAATTACAATTAACACTATCAGACAAGTAATTTTAAGTATAAACTATGAAAACAGCAAACCTTTTCCCTTTTGTTCAGATTATGAAACACAGCCAGCTGTTTCTGATTAGGAAAGCTGTTCCATGCTGCTATTTACTCATTTTTTTCATGCTGCAGCTAATTACCTGCTGTTCTTACCTGTAATGAGTGTAAGGAGTAAGGTTCGGTACCTCCAGCATCTGAGCATCAGGTTCATTCTCCACCTCACGAAGACTCACCCACTCTTCTTCATCACCCAGTACACCAACCTGTACATGGGAGAGGTAAGAAGGAATACAAAAGCAGACTATCTATATAAAGAATTATATATATAACCTCTTTTGCAATGTCTGTCATCACAGCAGTGGAAGGACAAGTACTTTTAAATACATATTATCCAGTTAATATTCATTTTTACATGACAAGGCACTAGTTATTTGTAAAGCGACAACACAGACAAGTTAGCCAAGTTTCCTTGTACCTGTTGGGACTTCATTGGGATCCTCTGATAAGATCTATTCCAGAAAAACACCATGAGAGCACTAATACCCTGTTCAATCTTGCTGCCACAATACAGAAGTATCAAGTAGTAATATAACAAAATGAAAAATAGCCTTGATAATAACTCGCAGGAACTGATGCATACTAAGTAAGTCTCAATGGAAGCAAAATGCCACAGAAATGAAGACAGAGAAACAAGAACAAAGTCAAAGAACAAAAGTGTTTTAACCTCATCTGCTGGTCTGCACTTACACCAGACTTTTCCATACGCAATCCTTTCTATTAATTAATCACAACATGTTGCCCAACACAGTCCCTCAGCTACAGCAGTGTTTGAAGGGACAAAACGATGATGAGAATTGAGAGCATTACTTTCCGTACAGCTTTCTGGAGATAAAATGAAGATGAATCAGGACTTAAAAGGAAGTCAACAAGGCACGATAGAAAGGCCAGAGTCTGACCTGGGACCCTGGAAGATGGCAGCATGAGTAGCATGGTTGTGTGCGTCAGAGCCACAGTAGGAGCGTGGAAGAGATAGAAGAGAGGCGGTAGGTGGCTGGATCTAAATCACTCATCCGCAACAGCTTCACTTTGGAGATTCACAAGTGCTGAAACACAGGGGATCTTGGACAAGACTCCCGGAGAGAACTCCCTAGCACTGCGCACGTTTACTCTGGTGTTTCAACCCTACCACAAAGGGCAGGACCTGCAGTCCAATTCCCTCACCCTACCCTGGTATCCACAATCACGGGCTGAAGGATATTAGAGGATACACAGGCAGCTATTCCCTTCAGTGTCTATTTACAGACTTGATATCCATGAAGATGCCTAATCCTTTTTTAACCTACTGACACTATCTGCTCCCACAGACTGCTGTGGCAACAAATTCCAGAAGCTCACAGCCCACTGTGTAAAGAGCTATTTCCTTTAATCTTTTTTAAACAGATCCCCTACGAGTTCTATATACTAGTTACAGCCATAGACACTGTCAAAGCACTCAACAGGCAATGTAGCCCGAAGTATCTAACACACCCCAAGTACTTCAAATAGAAAATTAGGTTTCATTCACTCTTTTTTTTTTTTTTCCCCTTCAGGAGAAGCAGCCTGATTTATTTATAGATGTTTTAGTTCTTCGCTCACCCAGGACTTGATGGGCTGCATATTTATGTTTGTGCATGCAGAAATGACACAAGGAAAATTAGGCCAAAGAAATAAGTTCTGCATTGCACTGTGAAAAGAAGCGTCTGTGATCTTCCTAGCAGAGGACTGCTTTCATGGAGGGATGTGGTTGCACAGGTCTTGAAGGGCCTTTCAGTCTTATTGGTTATCAAGGTCAAAGCCACACACCAAACGACACATAAAACAGATGTCAGTGAAGATTATGGGCCTTTTAAAATTCCCAGTCCCAACTGAGCTCTATAAATTTTAGTAAAGTCCATGGATGCAGAAGCTTCAGGGAAGCAAGTTGAGACAGGTCTGCACGGTAAAAGAGAACAGCCCTAAACTGAACCCAGAGAACAAAGAGATGATAAAGAGAATTTTTAAACAAAACCTACATGAACAAAGAAAGAAAGAGGGGGTTGATTTCAGCCAAGGAAACACAGAACACTCTTTATTAAAAGAGTTTTTGATTAATGCTCTAGAAAGTCTACAGTAAATGCTTATTTTTGCAAAATTCCTTGCTCTCAACAGCATCACCTCAAAGTGCTGCCGTAACTGTATAGCAACGATCCACAATGCTTTGGAGGCTGCAAATAATCTCCAGTAGTGAGTGAGTCGTCTTTTTGTATTCTAAGAACAGTAAGAGCTTTTCAAAATATTTCTTGCATAGCAAAAAAAAAAAAAAGACGACCACAGGTTTCAATCGTTATGCAGCAGCAGGCAGGTCATTAATACACATTAAGGACCACATGGTTCAGACCCAGCGGCCCACAGGGCTGTGAACAATTGACATTGACTCAAGCTTGAGAGGTGTCCAAAACCCCCCACCTGTTTTGCAGATAGACATTTACCAGCTGGCTGCAAACATTAAGGATCTTTTACTGATTGAGAAGCAGTGAAAGCTTCTATGTGCCCAGGACTACAGCAAGCCCCTCGAAAGCTATCCCAGGAGACAGCTTTCTGGTTTTGAATGCTCTCCCTGCTAGGAATGACGGGTGCAGCCTAGGAGGAAAGGGCAGATGCCAACCAAGCCCGGCATGTTGGTTGTTCCCAAGCTCGGGATCCAGCTGGTAAACAGGTGGCCACTACCTCTATTGGGAGGTGGGGGACCCTGGGCAAAGGGCAGCGCAGACGGTTCCAATTAACCACTTTCGGACTAATTTTCTGCCAAAAAGTAATGACAGAGAGGCAGCAAAAAAATCAACCACAGGTATAGTTCTGTGATTCAGCAAAAGATTTTAAGAAAAATAGATGGGGAACTTGCTTTAGTTAGAATAATACCTTGTAATGTTCCCAGGATCTGGTGCCAGCATTTGGGAAACTAACTCAAAGGGTTAGATCTTCTACTGAAAGCAGTAGCACAATTTAAGTGTGCTGCTTTTGTGGGGATTTTTTCCAAAGTAAGAGGATTGAAGGGTAAATGGGTGTGGGGTAGCTTGGTGAACAGCCTGGGGACTTCTGCATGGCCTCTGACTCGTGTGGCCAGGCAATTCTAGGTCACTGCTACTCAAAACAAGTTTCACTTATTTAGCAATAATCTCAGAAATGAGTCTTGGAAGAGAACCTTCAGTGATGGACTTCTATATTTTTAACTTCCGCAAGATCTATAGTAGATTCCAAGTTTCAGGCTCTTGAAGGAAAAGGAAATTATTTTTGCTGAAACACTCTGATGTCAGATCAGAGGAAACGTATCAGTTTCAAGAATCAGAGTACAAAGGGATTCCCACGGGGCAAAAAGAACTACGGGCAGTGGTAAGGATAAAAGAGTCCTTTGAGGGGCAAGAGAGTCCACTATGAGCCGCTCTGCATAAAATAAAGTTAATTTGGAGGCTTCTTTCTTGTAGCTGTTTTTTGGATAACAGTGTATGCAAACTTCAGAAAAGGATTGTTTGTTGACAGACGCACACATATTCATGTGTGCATTGTTTTAGGAGGCAGATGAGAACACCAACTGCTTTTCTGTTACCGTCGGCATAAAAACTCCTTAAGAAACGCACTGTGCGTCTTAACAGTTCTCCGTACAACAAGGCCACAATCCCCAGGAGGCCGCAGGACTGCCACAATAAAAACACCTATGTCCACCAAGACACTTCATACAATTCTTGATAACGATCAGCCATCACAAGTTAGCACGTATTCATTCCCATCTCTCAGCTGTTCCCAAGGCATTACATTCAATAAAAGGGTATATTCTTTTATTATTACAGAAATGAGAAGTATAAAACAATATTGGAAGTGATGTCAGAACCCTTTACTTCTCTATGCATTAGTTTCTCTAAAGGAAAAGGAAAACATTATATATTTTATAAAGTGACGTAACATTTTCTGATGGAATGCACTATATGAGCAAAGTTGCAGAATTTTGACTTAAACGAAACCAAAAATAATTAAAATTTGGAATGAAAAAATCATTTGCTGTGATATTTTGTATAAGACAGTAATACTTCCAAAATTTTGAACACTTATGAAGTACTAACTGCAGGAAAGGAAAACACAATGTTTCTGTACATTATAGAGGTACCCTGTGTTCTACCATAGTTCAAGATATGTCAAGAATTTTCATTATAGAGGTCCATAACTCACGCATTTGAAATCGCTTTGGGAGAAATTCGGTTCACAGGATGTCAGCCTGGGTGCAATTTTTTTTCTTACAAAATCCTTAAATCGATTCAGCCATTTTTGATTTAAAGATTGGCAAAGGCATAAAATTGTCAGAGTTTCAGCCACTTTATTTACCAGCTCCAAAGTAAAAACGACACCAAGAGAATCACCTCATACAATGGATGAATCCTATCTGGGTCACTGACTTAACCCACAAAACCAGATAAATTCATGGTTAAAGTTGCAACATCTTTCCCAACTCACAGCTTTACAATTGAATACAGTGATAATACTTTAAAGGTTTTACTACTTTGAAACTCTGTTACCGCTCACCATGATATTCATACAAAATCTCTCTAAAAACAGCAGAAAGGCTTTAAGCAAAAACTCTCTATATTAGCCCATATACTCATGGCTCCATGACTTGCCATACCTCTTCATAAGTGGCCTTCAGCTGTTCCACAGGTCTTCTGCTGTCTGCACAATGACGTTAATCACCAGAAAAACACACCAAACTCAGCAGAATTTAGCCCGGCTTTTCTAATCAGCCACTGGAAAGCTTGATGCTGTGGACCAAGCACGGTCCAAGGCACAGTCATGATGACGTCATTTATGTACTTCTCCTGACAAATCCCCAGGAAAAATCCAGCATGAGAAAAATAAGGTGAAACTGGACTGCAGCAGATAGAGAGTGCAAATACGAAACCACGCGAACAACAGCAGGGATTCAGTGCCATTCTTGGTTGCAAATTGCCAGAAAAAATGTCTACAATATATACTCTAACTGCATCTGAGAGTACAGGATGATTGGAAGGATTTACTGAAATTCTTTGGGGATGAACATGTTACCTGTGAGTGTCAATGCCACAAGACAGTTACTGCTGGTCCTTCAGAACAGGTATCAGCAGAACCTTTATATTACATTAGACCCTCTTCTCTTTAGATTATACTGTATGTAATGGAAAAACAATGTTAGAAGTATTTTTTAAATGGCATTGGTACTTTTTTGTAGTTCTCTGTTTGCAAATCTAATTTCCTCCAATCCTCTGAGTCCAGATGGAAAGATGGAAAAGAAACAGCCTAGTGATTTTTAAGAAATCCCTTCAGAAGTACAGAATGTAGCTTCACTAGAAACACAGAAATGGGATTTTTAACACTTGATTCTTCAGTATCTACCAACACTAAAATCTTAAAGACCTGATTCTCCTCTCATGTTCATTGACATAATTGAAAATTAGTTCCACAGTGGCTCCTGTGAATTTACACCCCAGCACAAAAAGCAGAAGTCAAGGCCAGATGTACAAAATTTCACGTCAACTGGAATTCCCAGCTGTGTTTTTAATCCAAATTGTTCATGAAGTATCAGGCTTCAAAAATGGCACTTAGCCAAAATGGAATACTTGGAACATTTTCTAGACCTGCCCTTATCAAGGAAGCTTTGTATCACATAAAGGAACAAAGAAGAAAAACATGTTGGTGGCAGCTTGTTTGTGTGTGTGAATATAAAATAGTTTGTCTGTAAGGACTCAGACATTTAGAGTAAAGGATATATTCCCAGTAGAGATGGAAGAGAAGACACAATATATAAGGGATGTCCAATGCAAAGCTATCACCCAGCTGTACAAACAGAGGGGGACATAGATGAAGTACAGGACTGCCATGTATTTGTTGGCCATGCTTTGTCATGAACCCTTGCACCTTGTTGCAAACTTTCAGAAAGGCTAATGTTCAAAAAATTTGTGGAGGGATGGAAATGTACCCTCTACCTGCTTGGACAGAATCTTTATTCTCTAATTCAACTGATTAATTGAAAAGAACATATTGATCAGTGTTTTATAGTTAAATTGAACCTATCACGCTGCAATGCCACCTGTTTTAAAATCATAGTATGCAAAACTATGCCTTAAGTGCCTTTTAATTTAATACTAAGGCATGAAACACTTAACAGGGCTATTAAAAGCTGTACATGAGCCAGCGAATTAAAGATCCAGAAGGAAAAAATCCTCCCTATATTTCTGTTTAGAAAATACTGCTGTAGGTGGGGTGTAACCACTGCCCTTCAATCTACCATAGTCCTAAGGAACAATTATGGTTCTCTATGCTAAAATACAGATGTTGCAACAGTAGTCTGCATCCCAGCAGAGACATATCACTGCTTAGAACAGACAACATGAAAGGCATAAGTGAACACTGGGGTGTCACTGGCAGCTCTTTTGTCAAAGCTTGTGTGTCTTTAAAAGGCAGGCAGAAACACCCATGAAGTCCAGAGGGCAGGTCCACGGCAGCCGAGATCCAAGTCAGGACGGAGGCATTCCTGCCCTCATCTCTGCGCCCACCAGCGTGTTCTTATCCCCTCCCCTCGCAATGGTGCTCTTCTGGTCACCCAGATGTGTGAACACATGTCACAGTCTGTGCAGGGAGTTGATCTGTCTGAAAGTCTTTGTTCTTGGCTGGATCAAGCCTTGTAGCAGCTCCGGGTGTGATCACACCAGAAACAGTGCATGTGGAAGGCAGGAGTAAGAAACTCTTGGTAGGAGTGATGGGGATGAGGAGAGGGAACGGGAGCAGAGCAATGAGAGCTCTGGTTTAATTGGCTAAAGGTGCTGTGAAATTGCACTTTAAGAGAGAAAAAGAGTTTGAGTGGAGCGCTGCCAGAAAGGGCCTGTGAACAAAGGATTATATGCAGCTGCCATCCTGGAAACAGGATATCCTTACAGAGTCACCAGTTTCTCTGCACACCTGAAAAGATCTTTGTTAATCATGTGAGCAAGAATTTTTTTTTTTTTTTTAAATTAAATCCACTTCGAACAACATTTCTTGTTGTGCCAAAGCTGAACAGTGAGGTACGGTGCAGAAGAAACTTTCAGGGTAGTTGTGATGAAAAGAACTGCCCAGACTCCACAAAGACTTTGGCTGTGCTCCTTCCCCAAATGGAGCAAATACTCCTGGATCCAGGATCTATCAGAACCACTAACCCCTTGACTTTTCTAGCAACTCATGAGATGTTGATGAGGGTTTGTGAACAAGAAAGATCCTCCCTTCCCTCCCTGCACTCCAAGAATCCTTCAACCACTATTTGTACCTGGAGCTCTTCAAGGATCCAGATGAACTTCATGGTAATTATTATTGCAGTTTTAAAGCATTCAAATTTATTTCACTTCAGTGGCGTTCTGCAATTCACAGAATCAACGAATTCCTAGCAATATCAATGTGGTGCTCCAGAACAAAAATGCTTCTCAGAATGTGCCAAGTCACCATATTATAGGATTTCAGTGTTTAATTCTGTAATATGCAATAACGTGTATGCAAACGGTACAAAATGTACCAACTTGTTCACAACAATCTCATTACCAAGTGAAGTGATTGTATCAACATGTCTAAGTGGTGACGGTGATTTAAGAAGTCCAATTTGGTCTTAAAAACAGATTATATTATTTATAAAGATCTGTGGGTGGAAAGGAAGAAGCAAAGCTCATCTGTCACAAGAACAAATGAGGAATATATAACTCCTCCAAGGCATAATGACAGTGGAGAGAGGGATATTGTTTAAAGCTGATGAAGAAGAGAATTCATCCTATTCATATCTAGAGGCCTGGATAGAAAACCTCAGTATATTCCATTACAAGATAGAAAAATACACTCAGTCTCATGAATAATGGTATCTTTACTGTTCAGTGCAATTCTTCCTATACTTCTGACTATATGAGATAATAATTCCAGGTTTGCATCTGGTTTGAAAATACACCTAACAGAACCTAAACACAGATTTCAAATCCTTTTTTAAATAAATGGATGGACTCAAGCTGTATGTGTTGCTTATGATGCATCTGGTGTTTTTCTGAACATAAGCAAAGCTGCTTTACAAAAATCCATGTGAATTATTTAAAGGATAAGCATTCTCACACATATATTATATATCATATTTTTCTTTTGTTCCTGTGAACAGAAGTTACAGCATTCATATGATGCTTTTCTCTCTGGCTACCGCACAGACATTTCTCACCTAAGCCTCCCGAGCTCCCTTGCATTCCAACCTTTCCAGGACCCCCTGAACAGCCACCACACCAGGCCATTTACTGAAGGGCTTCGATCCCAACTTAAACAAAAACTGTAATCCAAACAGCAATTCACTATTTAGACCCTCCTTAACCCCTCAGAAACTTCATTAAGAGCTTTTTGTCCGGGATGTACCTGGCCTTCGACTATCCACTTGGAGATGGAGGTTTTGCCATCGTACCCTGGCCGGAACTGAAGCGTGGCCGAGCGAGGGCTGATGTTGGAAATCACCAGGTTGGATGGAGCACCTGGAAGTTCTGAAGAAATAGAAATGTAAGTGAGAGGTGGAAACACTCTTTGTCTAGGGCCCAGTAACGCAGGTTGACATTCAGGATTTCAGCGTATAAAATACCTTGGTAACAATTATAATAGAGCAAATAGCTGAGGGGTTTTTTTTCCTGTTTGGCAGAGTATTACATACAGCATTACTATTTCTGTTGCTCTAAGCATGCACCACACTTTTACAGATCAAATGAGAAAAGAAAGAGCCCATCTACTGAATTACAGCTACTGTTTTAGAGAAGTTGCAAAACTGACAAAGCGCGGTAGCTCAGGGGGGAAGGTACTTTCCCGCTCCAGACCTGCCAGTCACTTGCCAAGCCACCTACTTCTGTTTCTCCAGAATTGAAAGACAATAATTTTTACTTACTTCTTAAAGTACATACAACTTTAACAACAGAAAAAGACTCAAACTTTTGGGTGGTGTACGGGGAAGATTTTGTGATTCTTATACTGACCTATAATAGATGGGTTTTAGAGGGCATTTCTGACGCCTGAATAAAGTAGGTGATTTTGTAAAAATTTCTGTTGCAAATAAAGAGGGTGACCTTCTAGGGGAAAAATCTGCAGCCCCAATGAGATCTTTACCTCACATCAGCCAAGCTTACAGCGGCATTTACATTTTTAATATTATCTGAACTATCAACAAAAGCAAGCCCAGGAAAGAGATTAAATATAGATTGTTTAGAATAAATTCCCAATAGTACCTGCATTCATAAGTAATGGAAATCAGTATTATAATCAGTAATAATTCATAATGTTGTACTATGTGCAAAGGCAACAGGCAAAAAATGGGCAGCTTTTTGGCAAATATTTCACGTATGCACGAACACACAATATTTCTTGATTCTTACTTCACATTTGTGGGAACTATGATCGATAAACTAACCCTGACCAAACAGGCTAACACTGTTATCTGGCTAACAGGGAGCATGGCATTGATCTAGCCTACAGCTTGTCACAATTACCTATGATTAGGGGAAAGAAAGGCAAGCATACTTCCAAGTTCAAAAATACTGGAAAAGGAGAAACTGGATTACCATCAGTGATGTACACTAACTGCTCCACTTTGGAAAATTCTACTTTTATAACCTATAAATTAACTGAAACTGCTTGTTTGAGGAAAGAATTGGCTTTTTAGTTTGCTTTCTATACTGGATGAGGGAGAATGCAGAATTTTAAAAACAAAATGCAAAAAGACTAGATTTACAGATGCCCAAACAGTAACTCAGACAGTGCAGTACCTCCTCCCAAATCTTTCTCAGGCCACAACTCCAAAATCTTGTAAATAAGATTTTAGTTTCATTAGACAAATGTCCTCTCATAGGCAACATAAGCTATACTACTTATAAATGGAAAAACCTTTCCCTTTTAAAGCATCCAGACTCTATTTTTCCCCCCAAAGCAACACTTGTTGAATTGATTCAGGCTTCATTCTTACGCTACTTTGTAAATGTCAAGAGATTCTGTATTGTATCCACTTTATTACTTTGTCCATTCCTCCTGCCATTCCTACAACGTTTTTTGTATTAAACAGCCTCAACTTTCTGGTAATTTCAAATTGCAAGTGTGTTCATGTTAATGTTTTGAACTGTTCTAAAAATTAAATTTAAATTATGTGGTAAAGAATTCCAATGTTTTATAAATAAAACCATATTTATTACTACTGAACTGAAGTAATTTGTGATCTTTGGAACACAGAAACACAAAGAATCAGCCCATTTTAACTTGTTTTATGGAGTTTTACCAACCTGGGGGCACACCAGAAGAGATGGTGGAGGACGTGACCCATCCGCTCCCTTTTGCGGTCACAGCTGCCACCTCGATTGTGTAGGTGGTGAGAGATGACAGCCCCGTGATCTTGTACTCCAGCGTTGTGTTGGGTAGCGTGTGGGCAAGACGAGATTCATTCCTGCCATACACCTCCCAGGAGATCTGGTACCCTGAAAAACAATTACACAGAAGTCAGGGGATGTAGCAGAGGTAGGGTCTAGTCTTTCTTCTAAAGCACAGCTATACAATAAGCCAGAGACTGGTAAATTCCTGCTTCTGCAAGATTTGCTTGTAGTCAATGGTGCTAGGACTTGTTTCCTACTCTACTCCAGTATGGTCACCTTTTATAAGCAGAAAAAAAATGTTGAAGTAAACACAGGCTAAAATACCCAAGTATTTTTCTAATATTATTTCCAATAAGCAATTGATGCTGCAATACGCAGATGATGGGGTATCGTCTGCCCATCAGATTACAGATGGGGGAGGACATGGAGTCTCAACAGTCTGTCTCTTTTTCTATGGCTACACAGTGCTTGCTATGAAATGGCTAGGAAACCTGGGGATAATCTCGCAGAAGGGTGGACTTTCATTTTGTGAACTCTATGAAGTGAATAGGAAGACACAGTGGAAAATATAACATCTCACTAGCTAGAATATCTAATTAAAAATCTATATGTGCTTAGTAGGGCTACTCCCTTTCCAGGCTGAAGTAACCCTCACTGCTGTATGTCTAGAAATACTTACAAATCTGACAATAACCATCAGGCAGGAACATTGTGGGAATCTTCTAGGAACTGAAAAACCTCTACTCCCCACTGCTTGTTCCTCGCACAAATCCTTTAGCGGGGTGAATCATTACCCTTTCTTTCAAAATCATAGTGTAGCCAATGTATTGTCCAGAACTGCACTCACTCTGACCTCCATATTATTCTTCTATCATAACCAGGCTTTCCTTTTTATCACTTTTATAACCATTTGCCTTCCAAGAACTTTTGAAACTTTCTACTGTCTGATTTGCTCAATTTTACCTCCAAATCTGCTTGTCCTCCTCCTGCCCAGTCCCACTTTGTTCTCCTTTGAACCCATTTGAACCTCACTGTGCCAGCCTCCAGAGAGCATGTCTGAAAAGTTTGCTTGATTGCAGCTTTCTTTGTGATTTGACTCAGGGGGGAAAGAAATACACATAGCTCTTGAATGCCTGAGAAATGGAAGTGAGTGAAAAGGGCTAACAGAAAGGAACCCCACTGAGTGAACCATGCACGAGGCAAGCTGGCTAAAGAAATTCCCTACTGGGTTCCTGTTCCCATCATCTAAGATGAGGAATTCAGACCAGTTGGGGGGCTTGAGGTTTTTTTCCCTTTTTTTTTTTTTTAAAAAAAAAAAACATGATAAGCTGATTAACATATACAAATTGACATAGCAAAATACCTTATGGTATTAATCAACAAGAAAACATCATCTCATGAACTAAAAGCATGGCGAGACAAATATTTCTGCGACAGTTTGAGAGGTGTGAGATGTTATCCTTCCTCCGGTGCTAGCTGCCATCACTGACAAAGATTCATGTTAACCTAATTTTGCATGAAAATGGGCTCAGAGTACTCACATAGTCACTAATTATGTCTCAGGTAAGGGGGCAGTTATAAAGAGAGGTGATACTTCAACAATTCCAGGTACACCACAAC
Source organism: Calonectris borealis (assembly GCF_964195595.1). Taxonomy (NCBI): domain Eukaryota; kingdom Metazoa; phylum Chordata; class Aves; order Procellariiformes; family Procellariidae; genus Calonectris; species Calonectris borealis. The sequence continues at coordinate 13,352,282 of NC_134327.1, read as the reverse complement.
CGCTTGTCTAACTATGCACTACCTAGGGGAAGGGGAAAAATTCCTGAATGCTCATCTGGAAGCAGTTTTAAGTAAGTGTCTGAATGGGAATAAATTAAGTCAGTAATTTACCAATATCTCAGAGACACTGTGGCGTTTTGATGCTCTCTGAAAAGGCTTGAGAATCATTTACCATTATCATTACTACATCGTTATCATTTATGTTGTATAGGCAAGATTATAATCTGTATGAAGATTTTGACAAAATTTAAGGACTTTATTGCCTTTATTAACAGAGGGCGAACAGAAAGGTGGGGGATGACTGTCCACTCTGTTTGATGCTCAGTAAAGAGGCCAGAAGGACTTGCAAACAGAATGACCATCACAAACACCCCTTTCTTCCAAAAGCTGTGGGTGCTGTTTGTTCCAGACAGGGCAAGGTGGAAGAATGAGCAGCAGTCTGAGGAAGGTGCCGTTGTGCCTCTCCCCACTTCCCAACAGAGGACACAAGACTAGCAGCCGTGGCCCCAGCCAGCAGAATGTCCGTGTGCAGCCATGGATGGAGCAGAAGCTGGGCAAGGGCCACGCCGCGGCTCATCTGTCTGCCTGGGAGCTGGGGACGACCCCGCTATGCCTGCTTTGAACCGTACACATGGGCTGGCAGAGGGAATCAAGAAGTATCATCTCAGAATAAAACAAAACGGGTTGCTCAAAGCAATAAATAACCAGAAGATAAGCAGAGGACTTTTAATGCTCTCCCTATCCATTTGTTGCTTACGAACAATAGAAAGTTTCATCTGCCATGCACTAGGCAATCTTAAGTGATTGAAATATCTTCTCTCCCATCTAGAAAAGCTTTGGATATACATCAAATGTTGGTGATTATTCTTTGAACATTTTATGTTTTCTCCCTTGTGACTATAGGGATGAGACCCAGCTTTCCCACCCACTAGGCACATAGTCTGTGTATTTGTTTACTGAAAAAATGTTCACCAGGAAAAATATCCTGAGTTCACATGCAAATTGAAGAAAAGGCAAAGAGGCAGCATCTACTGTTGGATATTTCACTCCCGAAAGTATAGTTAAATTCTAGTCATATAAAAAAATGCAAGCAGAAAATACATACATACATACCGAGCAGACACAAAGCCAAATGTAATCATGCATAACAAAACCAGATGAAAAAACGCTGAAGGAAAGGAACAACATCCACTGTACCCCCAAGTAGCACTTAAGCCACAATGACTGACAGATGGGCAGAACTTTAGGACATGTGGTTGGTAAAAATGCGCGCTCTGTTTTACAGACGTGATCACTGCCAGAAATGTGCACGGGGGAGCCCAGCCGGCCTGGGCTGAGTGTTTCCTCTGGCTTCAGTGTAAGTGAGAATAGGAAAGGTGCCACACAGTCTTCCCGTATGCTTTGGCACTACGCCCTCTCCGCAAAACGCTGCCTAACGGAAACTAATGACCAGAGGAGTTTCAGAAATAATTTTCTGTTGATCTGGAGTAAATTCTTTACAAGAGAGCAGTACACCCAATCACAAACTGTCCGTCTACATCCAGGTCCTCATAAATCAATGTTTACGGAGAGAACGAGGAAGATACTGAAATTCACAGCAAGAGTAATGGGCAATTTCCCAGAGCAGGCTGGCTGCCAGGTGCCACCCTCCATGCCTTCCTCCTCCCAGCTCTGGTGCATGGAACAAGAAGGTCCAGTAAAGATATCAATGAGCAGAAATGATGAAGAATTGCCTCCCTAAGCACTCAGATCTCCAAGCAGCCCTCTAGAAACCTTCGAGGCACGCAGGTCATAAACAATTCTGCTATTCTTTTCTTCTAGCCCAAATGCAATGTGCATCATTAAGGACATTTCTTTTTCCTTATAAACTTTGCTGGGCATTTTTACACTGGTGTTTCTTCACGAACAATAGAGCTTCTTGAGTTAATTCTTTCTGAAACAATTTGCCCCAAATATAACATGGTCCACCATCGTGCTTTACCAGGTTTCAACCCATTCTGGGAGGCAGCAGCTTGTTTCTAGCAAAGCAATTCTGCAACACTAAGCATAGTGCTGCTAACACGTGCTTAACGAGGATGAGTATTACATCATCTTACTTAGATAGCTAGACTTGGATTTAGGTACCTAAATTTAAGCACTCGGGCTTGAAGTCTTTGGCTATCTTCACTGAATCAATACTGCTCTGCTTTCAGAAGTCATTAGTTTCTGTTCTCGAACCACTTAAATCAATGCATATTTCAGGAAGGTTACTATGGTTTAAAGGCATAAGATGATTTGCATAAGGACTCCACATATACTATAAACAGCTCAGAAGACACATGTACAAATGGTGCATGTTACAGATACACAGAGAAAACACTGACAAGTGCAAGTCCTATCAAAATAATTAGACCTGTCAAAGTTAAAATGCTTCAGGAAATTAGACTGATAGAACATTTCAATGTTCAGGGGTGAGAAAGTCTGATTTTTTTTTTTTTTAACTCCTAAAATGTGTTTTGTTTTTACAAATTAGAATACATTTTTTTAAAAAATAAAAATTAAACATTTTAATGTCAATGCTCCCAAACCAAAATATTTTGATCCATGTGAAATGATCTTCTCCTTCCCAACTATGATTTTTAGCTCCAGTAATTTAAAATTTGGGACCTTTCTTGCACTTCAAAACCTTGAAAGTCTTTGTTAAATGGAATGTCCATCCTGTGCAGCTGTAATAGTTTCCCATCTGAAAACAATATTGCCTCTGTTGATAAGAACTAGAGTTTTTCTCAACTATTTATAGCTTCCTTTATGAAAAATAATGAAGTTGCTGTTGTTGTATCTACACTGGCATACAGTAAATAGATAAATAGCTTGTCAAATGGCAAGCTCATCAAAGAGAAACAAGAGAGTTCTGAACCCTTGTGATGGTTTATACAAAATTAAGTAATGACATGCAAATTCTGTCACGCAGTCCACAGCCAGACCACTTGATCACAGATAAACGATACTGCTGATTTCAGGCTTGGTCTTGATTGCAAATCTTAGCAATGCCAACCTAGATTTTGCAGCTGTAAACTCCACGTAGGCACCCCCCACCTTTGGGGCAAAGGCCAAACACTGTCTCACAAAGTTTCAGAAATTTAGTAACGCAGGTGGAGGTCACGGAAGATTTAACAAGACCAGAAACTCCACGGGGAGCTGATTTCTAATACAGACTGCCTTTTCAGTGACCACAGTCATGAGCTGCCAGTAATTGGACCCATACTTTCTATAACGTGCCCTAGCTGACATTTCAATTACCCAAAAGAAGGACCAGGAAACCAGCGCTTGCAGTAGCCGGTTCTCCCTAAACGCTCTGTTACGCAAACATTTTTTCACTGCAATAATACACGCACTTAAAACAATTTAAAAAAAGGAGATAGCAGCTGATACTTGCCTGTAATGATGCCATTTTTCTCTACGGGTTCTTGCCAGCTGACCTTGAGAGACGTGTCCAGAATCTCAGTGAAACTCAGGTGTCCCACCGCTCCTGGCTCTGGCAATCAGAAAAGGAAATCTGTTAACAGGAGAACCCCACGTACTTTTGATCTGATTCGCGTGGCAAGGTTAGGGCTGAAGAAATAAAACACTGAGCCGGGGCCAAGGGAAGCCTGCTGGAAACATCAGTGAGAGCTGCAGGGGAGAGGGGAGAACACGAGGTGTTTAAGAAGCACTCTGGCTATCATCACATAAATTATTTTATCCAGTCATCATCCTACCTGTGCAGAGAACTAAAGAGAGTGGCAGCAGGGGACTGGCAGGCAACTTGTTCTCTGCCTTTCTTCTTGATCTAATCTAATTAGAACAATCAAGCTGGTAAGCTTGGAAACGATTACTTTTGCTGTTTTCCCTCAATGATGGTGTGCGGTGTTTACCGGTGCTGCTGTGTGTAGCTTAACTGGCCTCAGGACAGTAGCAACACCACCAGCACCCCCCTCACCTGGAAAGAGCCTTTTGCCTTTGCAAGGTCAAAGCAAGGACAGAGTCACCAAGCCACTGCTTGGACAGATTCTCTCAAAACAACTCTAAAAATGTCCAACATAATGACAAGTGTCTTCAGTAAAATGAATACAAGTGTGTGAAACTTTTAAAGGATTTTTATGATGTAGCTCAAGAGCTCTTAAAAATTTCAGCTCCCTAGTGTGCAATGAAAGAGCATGAAATGGAATGACTGTCAAGAATATGCCATCCTCCCTCAATTTTGATCTTCAAGGAAGACATCCTGACTGATTTTTGATCCAACTGCTGTTCTGTCTTCAATCGATGTACTGGAAAAAGGAGTTTTTGTTCACTTTATATTCACTGTGCTTCTGTCATTGGATCCCTGCCCGAGTATCCTCCAGCTCCACTGACATCAGTTGGCAATTTCTCGTCTGCAATTTCATATTTTGTTTCCTCTTCACTTTAGTCCAGTTTCTCATTCCCCTCCAGCTATGATAAAAAAAAAAAGCCTGCCAGTAGGTTGGCTACAACCACATTTGCAATTCTGCAATCCTAGTGAGGAAAATTTCCAAATCCATTCTGTGATATCTAGTAGTCAAAGCATTACAGAAAGAATTGCTGATCTGGTAGCGATCTCAGGAATACCCAACAAGAGCACAGCAATTATGCACTATTCGGGACCATGTATCTACAGACGTGCAAACCGCATACTCACAAAGCTTTACTCCAATTAGCTCCTGCAGTTGCAGCCCAATTTTAGCGTCATAATGAAAAACAGGTGCAGGTTACTCCAAGCCAGGACACACTGCTTCTGCCTGGATGTCAGATTATATTTGACCCACAGTTCATCAGCAAACAGATCTGTCTGCACTATTTTTTTTCCAAAAGATTGCCTAACTTTGCTACACAGACAGAAAATTATCACCTGAGAACATGAATGACAGTCCTTTCGAATCTTTTTTCCCACCACATAAATCCTGAAGCACCTTAGATCCAATGAGTTCTCTGCAAAGATGCATTATACCATCCTGCATTTAACTTCACAGCCACCATGAAAACCAAGGAAAGCAATTCTGAAGGACCAAAAAAAAAAAAAAAAAAAGTCCTGCTCACCTCTACTGGAAAGCTCCTTGCAGCATGCAGCTGCACATACCAAGAAATGTTTTAAATGTTTTACAAAATACAAGTCTGGCTTTCTCTCCTTTTATGTTTCATGATGGCATCTTCTGTTTAAAATGGCATGTGATCCCAACGTTTCCCCGAGATACTCCCAACACCTTGCCCCTTCTCCCACTTTGCACAAAGTCTTTAAGGCTCATTTCTGCAGCCTCTCCTTCAGCAGAAATATTAATAGTCTCTTTCCTCTTCCCAGCTGATTAATTTTTGCAAAATCTTAGGAGTCTCGTATCTTTGGTTTCTTACTCTTCTGTACTCACTGAAATTAGCCACAGGGTTCAAATGTCATTGGAGGGAGAAAGACAGATGGACCTAAGTCAGACGGTCGAATACATTTACAAATCATCACTGTCAAAAGCTTCATTTCCTTATGAAAACAGGCAAAAAAGTTAATACTACACACAAGAACCTAATGCATGTTTCTCTTTCCTTCATGCCTTTTGCTTTAACCCCAGATAAACATGTATGAGCTCATATTAATGGTTCACATAGATTTCTAATAGTTAAATTGCTATCTTTGTGATCTTCTAACTAGCAAAGGTTTAAGTTTACAGTCTGCTTTTGGGGCTCAGGTCTAGCATATGGAAGAGACCAACCACAAAAGGAAAATCCAGGGAAAGTATTTAATTTTCTTCATGTTCTTTCAAGAGTATCTCATGAAAAATGGGATTAGCACTTTGAGCCTCACTTCTGTGAATGTTAATGATAATCAGATTTTTCTTTACGGGAACATTGACTAACCTAAAAGATCCCTATTAAGGCAAAGTAGTATTTCTAAAAACAATACCTTAATGGATGTATTAGACATTTTTTTATTCTGATTCAGATCTGTAAATGTGCAGCAATGTTTATGATGCTTCATGACAGGAAGATACTGAAGCGCTGGCCAGAGCCAAGATCACTGTGGACACACTGTTAGCTACAAGGACCACTGCAATTTAGTAGGTATCTGCATCAGACACACACTAGACTTGTTAGTCCCAAATATGTCTTGAGCAAACACTTCCAAGGGGCCACAGAGGCCAAAACATTTTCTGATGCAGGAAATAATTTATATGCTAAACTATCCAGCTCATTTTATTTTATGCTGCCTCCAGTTTTGCAGAATAAAAGTTACCACACCGTTATGATCCTGGTTCTTTTATACAAACACTTGCAATATAATACAGATACAGACATTTTCAATATATTGAATAACAGAACAAAACAATCATAAATTAATCATTGACCTCCACAGGAAGTTCCCGTGCTCAGTTCCTAAGAAGATCAAATCATATTTATTCGGATGCCTGAACATGGATTTAAGAGCATAAGCGTTCACAGCCATAGACAACATGTTGTGTGTTAGCTGAACCAGACTGTGAAGTTTTCAGCTTCTGACCAATGTAAAAAAATTCGTGCAGGTTTAGTCCATAATGAAAAAAATACCAAAATATCTGCCACAGGCTAAAAGAACACACACAGACAACTGGCTGAGGTCATTGTCTGATGCAAAGTGACTCGACAAGAGATTGCAAACTGATTGTGAACCTGAGGTCCAATTTTAAGTGCCCAGATTTGAAAACTCTGGCTTTTATATCCAACCAAAGAAAACCCGAGCACTGAGATTCTCTGCCAGCGCTGACTACTCACTGTCTTCAAGGGTGCGCAGGAGCTGGGGTGTACTTCGTGGTCCATCGCCAGGTGTGGTGAAACACAGAACTGATGTATAGTAAGTAGTGTATTTCTTTAGGTTGGTGATGCAGCCACTGTGAACACCATGAAAATCTGGAGCAATGGCGACTATAGTCACAGCCTCTGGAGCATCCACTGGCCATGCTAGAAGCTAGAAAATTGAAACATGGATGAGCTCTCATTAGAAGTTGTGTCTATTTGGAATCAAAGTATGCTTGGCTGCCAAAACCATCTTAATCTGATTGTAAAAAACAAGCAATGCTGTTAAACTACTGTCAGCTCTGACGCTGAACAGATGGATATAACACTCTTACTATGGTAACTGAAGGGATGTGTATAATACTCACTAGTGATGGGGGATATACTGTTACCGCGGAGGTATTGCAATTCTCAATGTCTGCTACTGAACAATGCCAAAATTATTGCGAATGATTATTTGTATGACATGAGCCTTTTGCCTCTCTCTGGGCTGCTCTGCTGCTGAAAGGAAGCTGAAGGAAGAAAAGTACATTCAGTGCTACTCTGAGATGAGATAGGTGCTTCATCTTATTTTGGGGTTCCTTTAAAGATCCCAGGGGCTGGGGAGGTTAGTGGGGTAGGGGGGAGAGAGAGGAAATCCTCCTTCCCCTCCCACAGCCCCCCAGCATCCCTTTGACCAGCCTTGCCTAACAGGCTAAGAGCATGACAATCTTCGGTAGTTTGCGGATATCCAAACTGAATGATTCAAGTGGTTCTGGAACTACAGAAAGAATAGAAAATGGTTGTAAAGATGATTACTACAATTTTCAACACCTGGGTCCAACAAGTTAGACTCCTGAAGACATTTTCATGCATTTAAAGTAGCGTCCTTGTCAGATGTGCGCAGTTCTTCCAGGTTTCATTCACCTCAGTGGATCTTCTGGGTGATCAGTATTTTTTAAAGTGGAGTACCTTATGTGTAGGTACCTAAATGAGGACTTAAAAAATTCATTTCTGGCAAATGACTTTGAAATTTTAAAACAATTTTTGAAATCGCTTTAACAGCTTAGGGATCTAAAGCTTTAAAGTGCTTATGAAATTTTTATTTTGTCCAAAAATGCTTATCTTGTGGCTTATATAAGCATGTTAAAATTCTAGGCCTTACTCAATATCTGTGTAAATCGTGCTACTTGTATTGCTTTCAGGCTCATAAACATGAATAGAATTATTATCAATTTAATGAGCCGTATTTGACACATTTAGCCAATGTCTTTAGTTTCTGATAATCAGAAAGCACAGTTAGAGGACTATAAGGAGTAATTTTGTCAGGAATATTTCATATTTGAAAAGGCGCATTTTACAACTTCTTGAAATGCAAATAAATTTCAATGAAAAGATAAAAATGGAAAATGGTTGATGGAATAGTAAGTTTTATTTTCTTTTCTAAATCACCTTTGTGGATTACAATCGGCATTTATAACTTTGGAGGACTGAAATTCTCTTTTTTGAGTACATTCCATTGCACAGCCTGCAGGAAACGTGCAGAAAATAAAGGCGAACAATTCCATCAGTTAAAGGAAAAAACGTGTTTAATCCTTGAGAAAAGCAAAGGCCTAGCTTTGACTACTAGTAATTTATAAATCATACAAAAAAACTATGCAAAAGAAGTAACTGACAGAAATGTTCTCACGCAGTCTCTGTACTGCAATTCACAATCCCTATGAGAAACAGGAATGGTAAAGCTGTTGCAATCTACTGCAAACAAAGAAATCCAAGGAAAGGGAAATTTTGATCATTTCAAAAGTTTTCACTGACTGCTGACAGATACAAATTACAATTTTAGTTATTTTATACCATTGCTAAAGAAACCAAAACATAAATTAGAAGTAGCTATGTGATGAGACTAAGGATCTTCAGACTAAAACTCTGCTTGAATAAAATAAAGAATAAAAATCTGAAATACGACTTTTGCAAATCTGACTGAGCTCACCATGCTTGGACTTGCACCAGAAAATTATAGTGCATTGCAGTCCACTGAGCCCAAAAAGTGCTTTTACTCTCCAGAGTCTGAACAGAAGCCAAGTATTACGTCTGTATTGAGGTTTCAGGAGGTACTTTTGCAGCCCTGTCAGTCACCTAGTCTTGAGAGCTGATTCTTTCTCCAGAAAAAACAGACATACCCATCTACATGTATATAGTACTTCAGTGGTGGGATTCTGAAACCATCACTGTTTTTTATGAGAAATATATAGATGGGAAAAATACTAAGACTCCTATGCATAGCTCTATCTCAGTTTCTCCGTCACTTTGAGAAATTCTTAGAGAAGGAGCAAGTCTTCCAAAACTTCTAAAATCCACCTGCGATCCCTCAATTCACAGCTTGTCTTCTGAACTACACATCCTTCTCGGCTCACCCAACACCTAAATCACCTTCCTCCTCCCTGCCCATAAAAAGGTACCCATGTTCTCTTTTCTTGCTCTGTGATTCCTACAAGATTTCTCTTCGTTCTTTCCATGAATATTTTTAAACCCTTCGTTTATTATGCCCATATTGCCAAACCATTGAAGGAGTTTCTATTAAGCAGTCCTTCCTGAGAGACAGAAATAAACCACTCCAGCTACCTTCTTAGCATACACTCCACTGGTCAAAGCACCAACAAGTGCTCTGTTAAGCACCCTCTACTCTGAGTACTGTAATAGATATTGCCAGTTGCCCCATCAACAGGGACTTATCATGCTAACTCCGTGTCATCAAGCATGATTAATAAATTTTACAGTCTTATGTCTCCCAAATCATCACAGTGGGAAAGTTAAGACAAATATTTAGTGTGGTGTCTTGGTTCCTAATGAAATGCATGGGAATTTTGCATTAGCGTAAACAGAAATCTCAAGGTTGATTTTTAGTGGCACAACGACGTATCTCCTGTGCTGACTTTCCAAACTCTTTGACATTGAACTGCTTTTTGGCTTTGGAAATTCTCCACGTAAATGACAAAGATATTAGGACTTCTAGCCTATGACATATTCCCTTTTCAGAACTTACATAAATTAGCAAATGTTAGGGGCAACAACTGCTCACTTCTCTCTTCATTTTACTCGTGTAAGATACCCCTGAAAATATACAGTCGCTTTGGAGATTCAGAGATTATTAGATTCAACTTCTAAATGTTATATACCAGGAGTGTTAAGGCAAATGTTATTTGAAGGTACAGAAATCTTGTTTCTACTTACCTTGTACCCTTGGTTAATACCATTGATGAACTGTTGGGGTGGAGGGTTCCAGAGGAACTGGATGGTTGTGGAGTTCACGGCTTCGACTTGCACGTTCTGCGGCGGAGCTGTAGGTACTGGTCCCAGTCAGCAGAGAGGGAAACAGAATAAAACAGAGCGGAGGAGGGATGAGGGGACAAAAGAGAAAAGCTATTCACTGCCACTTTACTCTCACAAAGTAATAAAAACCTTGAGAAAAGGATGCACTTCTTGTGAAATGGTAACCAGCAATGATTTGGAAAGAAGGGTAATTGGGTTAATTTCTCATTCTGTATGGGAGGTTCTTTCAAGGGGAGGGGATGAAATTATTTCTGTAGCTTATTATTCCACAGATGAGTTTCTCATAAAGACTTGAGACAGAACCTAGGTAATGATAGGTGAACACATCTCCTTCAATTATCCATGAGTGCACAGAGAATGAACAGTTTCAGAAAGAAATTCCTTGAGTCTTTTAATACCGCACAATTCCCCAGCTCAGACAAGCAAACATGGAGTTCGCACAATTAAAACTCTAATTGTGAATTATAATCTGGTGACAGCATCTGTTTATTATTTACTGCTGCTTAAAGAATTAGGACCAGTCATATCACATGCAATAAAGATTTTTCTTGGGAATTGGAGATGATGTTCTTTTATCTTGATATGATATTCATTCATGTATATTGAATTGATTATATATATTCTGAGCCACTACATCCTCTAATCTACTAAAAGTTGCATAAACATTTTATGCCAAGTATTTAATTAGACAGATGTTTTCTCAATACAAAAGAAAGCGTGGAACATAAAGCCATACTGCCTTCAAACAACAAAAAATAACACCTAAATATTTTGCCATTTAATATGTCGTCTCTTTAAATACTTTCCAGGCAATTTCTTCAACTTATTGCTTTAAGATGTCATTTCTATAGTTCTCAGAGGAAAGAATACTAATAGACAGGTCTATTTTTCTGAAATTACCAAGCTTATAGTAAATTTAAGAAAACAACTGCTATTTGAGTATAAGAAATGGCCTAATACCCTTTGAATCCTAGAAAATAAGTTTAATAAAGCTTCAAAAATATTACTATTGACAGTCATGTGCATTTGTATTCTACGAAAGAGAAAATATCCACAAGTGGTGGATATTTTGAAGACTGGAAAGCTTTGTTCCTTCTGCTTCCAAGGGAAGAAATGAAGACATTAAGTTCAAAAATGTAAAAATCCCCCTTTTTCCACCAAAAGCTATGTTTGTTTGAAAGAGACATAAAGGGGCATTATTCTTAACTGGTGTACAAGCTATAGCGAGACTGCAGCCAACAGAGCTAGGACAGTGTACACTTATCAGACATCCACAACCTAGAAACATCAACACAGAGAAATGGAGAAATGCTCAAAGATGTCAGGTTTGAAATGAAAAGAACATCCACCTTCATGCCGTGTCACACTAAAACTCCCTGATGTCTACCACGGCTTGAAAATTTAGCTCTGAACATTTTTTTAACCTCAGAAACTGCATATTACTCAGAATTTTCTTGCCCTAATTTAAAACCTGATGTCACAATTTATGAACTATGCATAACTGTTGACTTCTAAACCCAGAATTTATCTGATACTGTTCTAAATTTTCATTAGAATCTGGGTCCTACTTCCTGCCATGTATCATAATTCCCTGTATGCTTTTGGAAGGTTATAATATTATCTTAATGACCTGAAGACATCATAAAGTTTTTGTAGTTAAGAGATTTACCAAATCATCCTGATATACAGTCATATGTATTAAAGTCACTCTACAGTCATAATGAGCTGCTTTGGCTACATTCCCCTACTAAATGTATTTTTTCTTATTTATGTTCTTGGATGAAACTGTTTATTATGAGAGCCACAAGATGTATTTCAATTTGCTTTTGTGTGTGCAATACTTGTATAATTAACGGTTAATGTGAATAAGATTTTTTTAAAAAATTAAAATTCTTACTTTCCTGCCTATTTGCATATTCAGATATTGTAACTGCCAGAGATTTGTTATTGCAGAAGAAAATTTTATTAGAAGCCTTCAAGTTAGTTTGTTATCAGAAAGCCACCTGTAAATCACTGATAGATTCATCTCCTTCTGTCAGGAAGGCTAAATCAGCTGAGCATCATCCTCTCCACTCATTGCTCTTCCTTCTGTTGAACTGCTACATTACTACTCTATTTATACGTGCTAGGTTGATTTTTGCAACACAATTATTGTACAGAAAATCTATACATAACCCATGTGCTGCCCACTGACAGCCACACTTGAAGAAATGCAGAACTTTGGCAGTGGTAGGAAGAGTCTGTTTTTCCCAGAGCGTAAGAAACACGTACAGGTGGCCTGAGAGTTAACAGCAGAACCACTCCCAGCAGGACACTCCCACTGCCTTTATCATTTTCCTGAAACACAGATTAGCATGCACATTGCTGCTTCATTTCTGTGGGCATTATTTTCTTTGGTGAAGGATCCCATGGATGCTGTACAATGAATAGCAAATTTTCAGTGATTTCAGTATCACAAGGATTTTATTCTAAGGGTCTGATGAGTCTTTTAGATAGAACTTAAAAAATTGCAAATTTTTTAAGAGAGGAAAAAACCTGCATCGGCAAGCTCCAAGTTTTCATTTGCAATCCTTACAGTCCTCAAAAAAGCTCAGGCAAGCACTTGAGGATAGGTTTACTACAGTTTTAGAAATGTCGATAACCAAATGTATTAGTTATTTCTTTTAAAAAGGGAAATATTTTTCTTTCATTAGGAGATAATTTCCTGGAACAGGAGTAAACCATCATAGCACAAAAAGTACTTGCTACAGGAAGAAAAACGGTAAAAATTATGAACAGAAAACATAAAACCTTCAGAATGTTGGAAATCATGATTTATATTACAATTCCTCTTTGGACACCTTTATTGAAAAATCAACATCTGCATCTCAATGCATGCATTTAAAAGATGGAAAGAACATGGTCCATCTGATATACATAAGCTTAATTATACTGCAGAAGTCATAATATAATACATTTTTATATTTTTAATCAGTAAAATATTGACATTATAATCTCAAATTTACTTCAAAGTGCCAGAATAAAGTTCTCCTTTTTTGTCCTGGTATTAAAGACCTCCTTGGGTATTTGAACAGTTTTGCATTTAAAAAAGAAAATAAGTTTGACAGAAGGTAAATCAGAATTGTCCTTCTGGTCACTTCAAAACTCAAATACTTTTCCAAAATCATGGTTAGTAACTTACTGAAACTGCGACTGTCCACATAAAGGATTTTCTAATTTAGTGATATCTACCACTAAATTCAAGTTTCTTGTTGTCAAGTGGTACCAAAGCTACCAATGTCAAATAGGTGTTTCAAGAGTATTCCCCAAGTTTTTACATGCTCAGTTTTTAAACCTGTTCTTCATCATGTTTGCAAGTATTCCTAAACCATCTCACAGTGGAGACCCATCTGGGACTCATCTCGGAATTGCAGATCAAATTGGTCAGACAAAACCAACTGTTACTTTCTTCCCGATAAAGTTCATGTGGTTGGAAATCTGTTAAGAGCTCAGCCCCTGGGACTGCAAGTTAATGAACAGCATTCCAAGTAGAAAAGGTCATGGAAGCACTCTAGATAAAAGCCATTAAAGGGGTTTCACTGACGAGATAATTGAAAGAAGAGAAGGCATTAAGGTTAAGCATGTGTACATGTAATTATTCTGTCTCTAGCTATGTGCAAATAGCATGTAAACCCCACAGAGATTCTGACAGCCAGACTGCTGGTCTTAAATATAGACCTTCGACAGAAGCTTGTAGAAAAGTCTCCTACTCCTCCGGAGCTCCTGACCTTTGAAGGTGGCAGCTTCCATGTCTCAATAAGTCAGGCTCAGGGAACTGCAGGTTTTTCTCTATGTGAAGATTTGGTTCTTCCTTTAATGCACTGGCTTGAGGTGCTAAGCTGCACATCCCCAGTGGGAGCGGTGGGAAGAGTCTGCCGCGGAATCACGCGATTCCTCCTGTGAAGCCTATTCCCCTACGTCAGCAAAGGCTGACGTCCTTTGCTGTGCTACGAACGGCAGCAGGTGCGTAGAAAAAGTGGTCTCCGCAATTCTACACATGCCGATATTTGAAATTCAGTAGTGTGAGATTTGGCACTAACTGATGAGCTTTGCTTCTTGCAGCTGGGAAATGCCTTCTTCCTTTCTTGCATGCAGGACAAGATTTTACTTCTTTATTAAGATCTAGGGACCAGGGGCCTCACCGAGACAACTGCCAATTTCACAACCTTTGTGAAATCATTTAAAAAAAAAAAAAAAAGCGGTAGACACCTAACAGTGATAAAACCAAGAGATACAAAATCCAGCCACTGCAACTCCAACCTGCTTCTGCACAGGAGCAGCTGGGCCCAAACTGGCCATGGATGCTCCCAGGCTGTTGGTAGGTTCCCCAAAGGAAGTGAACGAGGATCTTTAAGATGGTTTTGCCAAGAAAGCCTAAGGGGAAACTAAGGGAAATCTCATTTCACTGAGATAAAATTGAATGGTTGCAGAGGACACTCCTTATTCAGAGATTCCTTTTTCAAGGTTATTTCCTACATAAAGTAGGAAGCTTTCAGTTAGCCGGGTGTTCTCTAGTTCTTCTGTCTCAGTCTTATAAATTTCTCTGATTCACCTCCTACTACCTGAGGAAGAAACTACTTTGGACCTGGCAGAATAGACTCATCTTGCTTTTATCCTTCTTTCCACATCATTAAGGCTCACTAGTCTGGTGACTCACCCACTCTTTTATTCAGGCAGGGCCTTTTGCTCAGACTTTCCTGGCCTTTCAAGGTGTCCATGCACAGCACAGAAGGGAAAATAAAACAATACCGAACTACATGTTGAGACCTATGAACTTTAGGACATGAGACTGGCTTTTGGGATATGCATCAAAAGAAAGACGTAGCACTTAAAGTAGAAACAAAAGTGGGTTAATGTCAATGCAAAGAGCCTAGCGAAAGCTGTGTCTCCACTTATAAACCTTGCCTAAATCTAAGGAGCAGTGGGAGTTTTTCAAAGAGAGAAATGTTCAGAAGTATTCAGGCTAGTGAGATAAAAGGGACAGACCCAAAGTAAAGGACGGAAACTTCTGCTTTCTCAAATCAACCTGCAGGAAAAGCTAAACATGTCCAATAGTACCGAGCAGAGATAACATTGTCACCATCCAGAAACATGTTTATACATCTCACAAAGCTATTCTTATGTGAAAAGGTATTGGGAAACTTCAGTTTTTCATATGGCCATGAAAAGTCCTGCAGGACACTGTTTAAAAAAGTAAAAATTGCCCGATGCAGAAGGCTGGCACAAATCCCTGTGAAAAGTAACATCAAAGTAAGGAACAGCTGGAGAAACTCTGATGAAGAAAGACCTATATATACAGAGCATCAAAGGATTAGGCTGAATATCACTCTGAAAAGACTTTCAAGATTTAGAGACAGTCAAACTGTCTGACCCTAGTGCTAGGATATTCAGTGCTTTGCCAGTAAGTCTTTCTGACATTTTATCTAACTGACATTATGTACCAGTTTCTCTACAAGTTTAGATCTTTCAGCATCTTGTGAGTTTGGCTACATTCTAGAAGTTGGTGATTTTCGAAGAGCTTTGAGTAGCTGATTAGTTATCGGTGGCTAAAGCAATGCCAGAGGACTAATAAGGAATTAATAGACTAGGTTCTGGTATAAATCCACAGCTTATATGGCCAGTCAATATGCCGTATGACAAAGACGCCAAAGTGCTGATCTGCTCCTGCCGACGGGTTGGTCTGCTCCCAGTGTTCATTTCCTGCCAGGCTTTGCCTGCGTAGCACACTTGATTAATATGAGGTGTTTCAGGTATTTTTCATCTGCAGACAGACAGGTTCTTGCCAGCATAGCTCACATCATTTAATGCATGTCAGAATAGAGGCAGCAGTGGTGGTAGTAGGAGAGGGGGATGGATGGGAGTGTGTGTCTTTGACATTTATCTCTGCTCATATTAAAATCAGAATATGATTTACAAGGCAGTTTTACACATGGCTTTTTCTTACTCCTGCTGGTTTGGTTTAGGAAGGATAGTCCAGAGCAAGAAAGACCCACTGGCCTTTCATGTCATTTCCCAACTACATGAAAGATAAAGGAGCAGAGTTTTGGACGGTAGCGCATTACATATGGAGACTTGATATTAATCCCGTTTCAAATGATACTGATACCAACCAGCCTCTCTTTTCAACTCTAAATGTAAAAAGGCTTCAAACTCTTTTTAGAGCAGACCGTATGCCTTTGCTGATTTGCACAGAAACCCAGCAAGGCATTCATTAGGAGATGGCAGCATATGTGAAATAGTTATTTACTGCTATTATTAAATACTGATATAAAATAAATAAGAAATATCCAGTTTTTCTTCTATGGCTACCCACCATCGAGCATTTAGGAACTACATAAAGACAAACAGGCCATTGCATGTTGTCCTGCAGTCTTAAACACTTTTGCTGATTAATATGAATGCAGGACTGACCATACTTAATTTATAACCGAGGATTTATATCCTTATAAATGACAACAGACAGCCAATCGATAAAGGATGATAATAACACCACATAATATCAAGGGAAATTAGAGTCAATTGCAAGGTTTAAGAAAAAGAGCGTGAAGTCCAAACCTGAGTCTCAGTAGATGGAAGGTTAAGGTGCTATAATAGCTTAAAATGTGCAAATAAACAAACTAATGAATTACAAGCATATTCACAAAAGAGATTCAAATTCTGTGTGCAAACCAATTCTCAGCAGAGATCTGGTCTTTAGTGGAATACAAAACATTAATCCTGGCTGCAAGGAGAAAACTTTAAGGAAAACATTTCAAGGTCTGCTATAAATACTTCTAGAAAGAGGTTGAGTGTGTCTAGACTCCTCTAAACTGTGAGACTTTACATGCCTTAAGACAAAATATAGATAGCTTCCTTCTTTAATTGTTGTGGTTAATTAGTGTTGCATATGAATAATCTTTTCTTAAAGATATCTCTACACCTCAAACTGTACCTAACCATGTTATAATGTACTCCTAGTAACAATTAACAAACAACTACATATTCTTCACTGATTGTAAATTAACCGATGTACTGTAAATCTGCAAGTTTTTAAAATAGTTTAATTGTTTTATGACCAATAAAGTAGAGACCATGTACTGTCCAGTGCTCAGAATCCAGCACGACCCTGCAATTCTGTGAATATATGAAAGCTTTAAGGGCCTGGTACTTAATTATCCTACAGATTTTTATACCAATCTAGAGGTGTAAACATGCCTTACACTGGTTGTAAAAGGTAATTACATAACCTTTTGTTGATGTAATTTATACTCTTCTTAAAGCACTTACCAGAAAGATGTGGAGGAGCTGTAGCATAAAAATCAGGGCTTTAAAGATCATTTTATCTTCCTTTTTGCAAATGTCTGCACCATTCCTGAAATGCTACAAAACACTTTCTCCACAGGCTGTATTTCTCTTCCTGCAGGTTCCTTACAATTTATTCCATATTTCGAAAACAAGGTATTCTGTGATTATCAGAACTAATGCAGCTGGTTTACTCAGCTTTTGTCTCCTACATTGCATATGCGGCATATTGCATATCTTGACCACAAAAAACCCGGTTCCCTGCCATATTCTCTCTGACTCTCCTGGCAGAGTAACCTCAGCCCCTGCTTGTCACACGTTCTATAAATCCATTCCACAGGACCCCAGCTCTCTTCAGCATTTCTATTTATTATTATGCTGCGGCCGACTCTGACCTGCAAGTGTGGTAACGTCATCACGAGGGTCAACAAAAATAGATAATTTTTGAATTCACTCACAGCTTTTTCTACAACAGAGATAGTAGCAGAGTCTCGTCTTGACTCTACCTAGGCATTTGAAATTTGTAGGTGTTTCCTACCCCTAGCTGTCTATCAAATTTGGCTGAAATGACCATTAACTTTACAAGTTGTCAGGTAGGACTACCAGAGAGTGCATCTCCTCCTTAGGAAACTGTGCTATAAACTGTAACTATAAGGGATATATTGGTCCGATTTGCTCACCTCCCTGTAAAGTGTACTCTGTCACAGGTCTGCTGAACGCTCCCAGCCCCGCTCCATTGTAAGATGCCACCTGGATTTCATACTGGGTCCAAATGATCAGGTCTTTCACTAAGCAGTAGTTAATTTCTGCACTGGTGATGTTCTTATACTGGTATTCCCCGGGGAGGCCGGCCAGGCGATACCTACCATATGGGAAGAAAAATTTGCTAGTTAATTAGATGGTATCAATTATAGTAAATATCCTGACTAGCAAAATAGCTTCCTTTGTGAAGAGGCAATATGCAAACTTTTACAGCAGAATTATACAAAGAATAATGAAAAATAATCAGAAAGAACAGACTCCTGATAAGACCGTATCGTGTTTGACTGCTATAGTATTTATAATCTGATCTCACCAAGATTACATGCTCAGGGCTAAACAAAACGGGTATTTTATCCTGTTTTATGGTTGCAGAAAAATTACAGCTTTTTAAATGTGGCTTGTCTAGTAAAAGCTGTGATTTAGTAGAAAAAATAGCCCAGATGTGATTTTTATCAGGGTGCTGCTATAAATCAGCTTGAGAAATGTTTTTTTCTTTCTCCTCTGAAATGTGAAAAAGAAGAGCTCAGAGGGCTCTGACCTTCTAGACTCTCAGGCACTTTTTGTGCCATTTCTGGCTTTCGCCAGGATTTACTTCACAGAATGATTAAAATAAGGATGGAATATAGTTGAGACTGAAGGATTGGTTAAGCATTGGAATTCCAGGAGAAAGGCTGTACCAAATATGGATGAGTGGTAAACATCCTGACAAACTTTCTGCTGAGACATGGGAAGCTGAAACACTGAACATATTTTCCCATGTAAAAACCGTATTGCAGAAAACAGAGCCCCTCCGATGTGCCTCTTTAGGCCAAGAAACTATGGAGAAGAACTGAATTATAGAAAACAAACAAACCTTGCAACTCTGTGAATGTGAATAATACTATTTGTTTTCCTTCCTTTAGGAAAATGGTACACTGGATGCATACAATATGCTAATTCACAAAAAAAATCAGAAAAACAGGCCAAGTAAGGGGCACAAGGCATTACTAGTCCATGAAAAAGACAAACATGGAAACATTTGTATTTTTATTCACCACACAGCTTTTATGCCCTCTTATTCATCTTTTGCTTCACATTAATCACCAAAAGCTTATTGACACAGAACAATTTCATTGACATTTTACAGTCTGATTTTAAATTCATCTAAGTTAAATTGGTGCAATTTCTACGACTAGACAACTTAGTGTATTTCAGCCATAGATTTTGTTCTAAGGTCTTCTTATAAAGAGATCAGTTCTTAATCACTGACAACCCCTCTATTTCCTGCTGAGGAGCTGCTTGCCTGACCGTATTGTGGCATACTTAGTATTTGTAATGCTACACCGGTGTGATTCCATTTATGAAATACAAATGGAAATAAAGAAATATCTGCCCTCAGCTGAGTTTATTGAACGTCTTGATCTTTTTCTACTCTATGCAATATCTACCTTCTTCTTTCTTTTCTCTCCTGTGAAGGGTGTATGCTTCCTGGCAAAGTCAATTCTTTGTGCAGCAATGTTTTGTCTCACACCTAGCAGACAAGGTGTAGAGTGCTCCTGTGATTTAATCTATTATGCTGTTAGCGTGGCAGGCCTCTAAATGCAATACTGCCAGTGAGAAAAAGGGCAGAGGAAGGAGGCCAGTTCAGAAATGTCATGTCTTCATGATTTTTCTCACCATGGACTTTGATGTATACCCCATATGACTTGTGCAGTGCACCTTCACTTTTAAAGATCAGGTGTTCCATCAATTTAGTATCTTGAGCATTGGGTGTCTGGGCTGCATGGTGGTTTTCATTTTGTTATACCCTAATTCTACAGAAATCAGTGCAGGAAGACTTTTCTTCAGCGCACATTGCTGTGACCACACAATTTGTCTTGGAGGAACAGCCTGGTTTGTTACCTGGGACAGTTGTGCTTTTATATGATAGTCTTAAATTCCTGTCGAATAAATGGTTTCTCTGCTCTGTAGTTAAGACAAAGCATGTAGACATCAAAAATGTTCACAGATTGAGCATAATGAATATGATCACTCTCTGTTAAAATGGAAAGAGATGTTACAGCAAGGACAGGGATCAATTATGCTGATAGATGTTGTAGGAAATACTTAAGTTAAACATTATTGAAAACGCTATATGGAGAAAACAGAATGGATTGCCAGAAGTAGGAGGCTATGGGATTGCTGTCTCAAAGGACTTAATGCTGAGACCGGGTAAGACTCATTGGGAATAGTTAAAGAATTAATTCTATCATCAAGCAGACCAGTTTGAAGGGAAGAACTGTACAAGCAACACTTGCACCCTGTGCAAATAGGTACCCAAGTCTCATGACAAGATTCTAGCTATAGACAGAAGTTAAAGCACCTTTTCCCATCTGTCACTGATGACTGGCACAGCTTTCAAACTGAGTCCAGCTCTTAAAACTGCAGGCACTTGCACAAGTGGCTCACCACTGTGACACGCAGATTAACAGACTTCAACTCTGCCTGCGGAGAGAAGGAACTTTCCAGCACTATTTTGGGAGCTCACCAACACTCTTAACATCACAGAAGCATTTCCATCCATGCCAGCAAAAGGAACACAGCATGAACAGGATGTTGGCATTTAAACTGTAGCATTTAGTTATCTTCTAGCAGGTCTGGAGACAGTGTATTAAAAATGTCAGCAGCCTGGCTACAATAGGTTGTAACCATCTCTTGGAAATATGTCAGTGGTGGTGCAATGCTTGGGAGTTTCCCACAAAAACTCTAATTTAGATAATACCTCCCTTACTAAAGGTGCGGCCCTAGCTGGCTGCTAGCACTGTAGGATATATAGGATGCCAAATAAGCAAGTAAGCTGTAGCTGAATTGGGTAGGAGTGAATAACCGAGTCCCAAAAAATTACAAAAGGGAAACGCTCTGCAAAGTCTCTCAATGGGGCAACACCCTTTCCAACACAATAAATCCTGTGTAAGCAGAAAGACTGGATGTATTCAGGATTCCCAGTTACCTGCCTGAATCTGCTTCTCATTAATAAATACAGATGGGGCTGAAAGAATCTTACTCAACCGACTAATTTTCAAAACCAAATCAAGGCCTGCCATGAAGCGTCTGACCTGTCATTCCCCCTCTCCATTTTGTTTGGCACAAAACTGAAGTTTATTGATTCTATTCTTGCTCTTCCATAGTGCAGGAGCCCTGTTGTGTCTTTGATAAATTTAATTAACCTTTCTAGCTGGAAGCTGAAATTGTAATAAGCAAATATACATCTGCAATGCATAGGTTGCACTGTACCAACTTCCCATGTGAACACTTCTAGTACCTGGTGCTTCACTTCACTTTGAAAATGAAAAAAAGCTATCTGGATGTTGAGAGTCTCCACAGAGAGCTAGTCCACTTAGGCATTCGGAGTAGCTAGCAGAAACCCCAGCTCACTGACTCTCTAGTACAGACAGGCTAGAATTTAAGTGCCCGCACCCTTGTGGCCACTTGAACAGAGGTGTTTTCTCATCTGTAATAAACCAGGGCAGCCACAGCATTTGTAAATAATAACTAATATATTTAATGGAATTAAAAATAGTTTTTAATACACTCTTAAGTCACACCATCCTGAGTTCCCTCATGCACACATGGATCTACCTCCAGACTTTCCAGGTTAGGAAATTACTTACCTTAGGATGTACCCATGAAGAACTCCATTATGTTCACTCTCGGGAGGAGGTTGCCATTGGACCATGATAGACTGATTGGTGCGCCCACTGGCCACTATGTTTTTAGGTGGGGCACTGGGGGGCTCCTCAGGTAGCATCAACCTAAGTACAAAAGAATGTGATGGAGATGGGTGTTGAAATAAATGATAGATAACATTTCTATTTCATGTATCCGCTCCATGTGAACCGGTTTCTTTTATCAAAGTCTGATGACTAGAAAGAAACATAACGCTGATCAAACTGCTGAAGACACGCATGAAATAGTTACAACAAATCAACATAATAAGAAATCAGTTAAGCAAGCAACAAGACAGACAGCTGAGGTAACCTTATTCTCTCTGAATCACCCAGGCTGCTACAACTCTTTAAAAAGATTACAAGCCTGAATAAGTTAGAGCTCAGGTCCAGTGTCTGTGACTCCTTCCAAATTGTTTCTTTCAGTATTTTTCATATCAAACTCCTACATTTTGAAAAAGCCATTTAGAGTTCAGCTGTTCTGCAATTCAAGCTCACAGCAAGCTTTGGTTCACAGAAGAAGGGGGATGCGTTTGAAACTAAATTTGATGAAGCCATCCTTCTATGTCGCATCTGGGTGAATTCCAGAAGTGACATTGCAATGATTGGGTGAATGCTGTACTGCTTCTTCCCGGGCTAACCGCTGTGGCTTAGCACAAGAGCAAAAAAATATTTCCAAGATTCTGCTCAACTGATACTTTGGAAATATGAGGGCACCTCTCCCATCACGTGCTGATATCCTGCATAGCCTAATTGCCATTATCACCAATTACTGACAGCTGCAGGGCACTCTCCAGAGGCCTGGGTGATGCTAACTGCTCCGTTCCCCAAGCATTGTGCAAAAGATAACTTTATTTTATTCATTCACAAACAATCTGCAGTTTTTTCCTCCCAATAATTCTAGGTTCTTGTACCTTTAGTACACAGATATTTATTTTTACTGTACCTGCTGGTCTCAGAGCTGTACCGGCCCTTTCCCACCTGGTTAACCGCACACACCCTGAACTGGTAGGTTCGGGCTGGAGTCAGTCCGCTCACAGTGACACCGGTCATCTTTGGGTCAAGATTTGACAGGTGAACCTTCCAGGGAGAATCTGTTGGAATATTTACGTGTGAAAAAAGATGGAAGTGCTTGTTAAAAGCCCTGCAGAAGTGAGAAAACGCCTCTGACTGCTCAGGGCTCTTTGTGCTTGTTTTCCTCAGAGGAACTTTGGGAAGAAGTTTCTTTTCAGCAGAAGAAACCTTCCTGTCAGCCCACACGGTTATGCAGATTGCACATTTGTCTACTGGAAAGTGATGCTGCACATGTCACAGCATAATAAATAAAAACTATATTCATTAACATTTTAATAAAAGAGGAAACAAGCATGATAAAGACAGATGGGCTGTGTATTTCACAACCCATCTGTTTGGCAGGCCATTACAACACCACACCCATGAGCGGCTCCGGTGGAAGGACTGTAATGAAACTCAGTCAGTTTGGAATATCTTCCTACCCAGCTTGCAAGCCAGTGTAGAAGCGTGACTCTCTCTGCCAAATCAGCCCTTTGCTGTAAGACCTGAGAAAGCTTCTGCTGCGGATTCTACACGTCTGCAATTTTTTTTCTAGAGGTAGTACACGGCGTTCGGTCTAATCATTTCCTAGGAAGATTCCCTGGTATAAACAGCCCTGGCAGCACTCTAAAGCCCTCGTTGTCAGTTCACATACTTGACATAGCAAGCTCCGTTGATGCCCAAATTACATTTTCAAGTTTTCAAAGAGGTCAGAAATGAAACATGTTGAAAATTAAATATCCTGACTTCTTTTCTTCATAGCCTGGTGTCACATATTCTCCCCAAAGTCATGACTGAAATAGTCAGGGAGAGGTGACATTTGGTCTGTGTTGCAACAGTACAGCAATGGAATCAACCAATTTAAAGATTTGTGCAGTTTTTAAATAATACCAGCTGTTTTCATGCTCCCCGCTCAAAATTACTAACACTTCTGGAAATTACTGAGGAGCTAGCTGTAGATTTTGGCAACGTATCTCTGCATGTTGCTCATCAGAAGTGCATTGCAGTTCCTGGCAGGTCACCTAGACGTCTGCCTGAAAATGAAGATGAGATGTCCCAAATGTGGAAGGCTGCTAAACTTCACACCAAGACGTAAACCACTAATTTACTGCGTTTCTGGCAGATTCCTTAGCAAGTTTAAGTCCTCTAGGGTGTGATGCCAGTTGGGCTATAAACACTGCATCTTCAAATTACTCAAAACATGTTTATTCCAGTAACGCCTTTCCGAGAACAAAACCTTTTTTAACAGGAAAACTGACAAAGCAGAATACTGGGAATGTTGGAAAGGGACATTTGCACAGCAGTCAAGCTCTGTCCTCATCAGTTGTTGATGATTTATCGACAGTCACTTCAGCTGCAAGATCTCGATGGCAATTCATCTTAGCTGAACTTCTTTTAGAAAGACCTTAGAGGAAGCACACCTATGCTATCTAGAATAGCATTGGTTAGGAGCTTTTTGCACCCTAGTTCCTTCTGAATTTTATCAAGCTTCTATTGAGACTTCACAAACAACTCGTTCACCTCGTTACAGCCAGAGTGCACAATAACAAATCAAGGTAAGCGGAAGTTAAGGTATGGCTGACTTAGTACATTGCCTGAAGCAGCTTCCTGAGGAAAATGGAAGAGCAGACACCAACAAGAGAGTGAAATACCCTTGTATGAGCTACTTGAGTAGTGGTCCATTTCCTAGAGCATTTCATTTGTTTACTGCTAGTGTAAACACCACCTGAGAGTGCTTAACCCAAGCAGCTCAATATAGTGAGCAGTTTGATTCAACAACAGGGCCTATTAATCTCTTCAGCACCTTGGGACTTTGCTCTGTTTATATGCTGCATCTGTAGAATACTTTATTTATTCTTTTTCCTCTCCTGGTGGAAGATAAAAGATCTGGCAGGAAGAGAGATTAAACTGAAAACTAATATAAACGAAGCCTATTCATCTCCTGGGCACTCTGATTCGTAAAGGAAAGTGGTTTGGGGAGGATTTGCTCGCTCATGGAGCAGTGGATACAGTGAGTGTGCAGAGTATCTTTAAAATTTAAATGTCAAGTCTTTTTTTTTTTGACAATCAATAAACTAAACATTTCAAAAGGCTGTTCTCCCTCCTTAAATACACAACAAAACCCAGAATAGTACAGAAGCTTGTTTTACCGTAGAGAAGAGCAATTCTGACATCGGAAACATGCCATAAAATTTTCAACACCGTCTCTCTTCTCCAGGGATGACTGTCACTCGGCTGTCCCAGGAAGCCTGGAGAAGCTCCATGGTGACAAAAGACTTGCCAGGTCAAACTATTAAATAAGCCTCTGTTAGATTGAGCAGACTGTGCTAATCCTTCATTTAACTTAAGCTGCCCAGAATGCACTCTGGGCTTTGCTTGCTTGCTCTTCCACTGTAATTGCTACTGTCTGAAAAACTTCCACGTTTAGCTGTCTATCGTCTTAAGGATATTGGGTATTTTGAATTAACTCTGATTGCCTCTCCAAGTTAATTTATTGGAAATGAAGAACCTCACAGGCTACTCTCTAGTTTACAATGTGATTTTGGGGTTTTTAGAAACTACCTTTGTTCTGTCAAGAATTTTTGGATGCACTTGTGACATGTTTAATAACACTGGTTGCTCACCAAGAGGCATTTCTTCCGTATTTCCCTATCTACCTTAGAATTCATGCACTAATTGCAAATTCCTCAAAAATAATTTCTAATTTGATATTACAGATTAGATCTATTGCAGAAGGCTGATTTTTACAGGTTTGGAGTACATTTCCATCTCCTTCCTTCTCCAAGGGGTTTTGCATAGACGGTAGTATTGGAATTTGCCGTACTGCTAGAGTTTACCGAATTCATCTTTCAAATCTTCATGACAATATGATATTGCAAAAAGTTCAAATAAAAATTAAATGGTTCATCCTTTGTTTGGTAGGACTTCAACAAGGTCTACCAATGACCTGAGAAAAAGTATCTTTTAAGACTATCATATATAGATCAGAGTCACAATCGTAATGAACAACATAGTTTTACTTTGATTTTTGGAAAGATTTATCAATGTGTTCAATTTTTATCCTTTGAATATTCCTACCAAATTCAGTACGACAATTCATAGACTTTAAGTTAAGCATGTGTAGATGCTTTTCACAGGAGCTTTTATTATCTCCTTATTAGCACAATGTGATGAATCTGAGTTATATCATTACATCACACAGCACAGATATCCCAGAATACAATAAAACAAAAATGGGCTTTTATCTTAATTGTACTCAAAAGAATTCTTCAAGTATTAATTCACTTCTTCAGATAAAAGACTATTCAGAATAATTTTTGATTAATCCCTGAAATATAAACCTCTTTGGAATAAAATAAGCGTATCCCCTTCTAATTTCATGAAGATACTTCATTGGAATTCCTAGGTATATCGCAACAAGGGCTAAACAGGTCATGAAACATCCAAAAATTATATTAGTGCAAATGACAGCAATGCATGGTACTATTTATTTGAAAATCCTATTTCAAATGAAGGTTCACATTCCTGGCTCTGTGTGAGCAGGAATACTTAATGACTATGTTTCCCTGGAACTGTGTTTTTCAAATTAGATTATAAATTTGCCCCCAAATGTTTAAGGCCGTATGTCTCAAGTCATCCACAGACACGGTCTGCTGTGAATACTTGTAATTTGAGAATTATTGCATTGTGCCAAATACATTCATTTTAAAAATTAAGTGACTTGGTGACTAGAGTCATTGATATTTCCAG